>NC_042615.1:719868650-720200908 GCF_901001135.1 Rhinatrema bivittatum | reverse complement strand
TTCAGCAGCTGAAGGTTCTAAATCTCAAAAGAGAAAGATTTGAGTCAGAGGAAGCTGAAACTCTCTGGATATGGATTGTCCCTTATTAAAATTTGAGGATGAGAGAGATGGAAGTAGACTGGAATCATTGAAAGAAGCTGAGATTCAGTTGAGGGAAGATGAAAAGGAGCAGATCAGATTATGGTTACTTTTGCATTACACCTTAAGGAACAAAAAATGCGAAGAGACTCCTGGTTGGGATCCAATCGTGAGAGATACACGGAAGACAGCTTCTACTTATCCTCTGCACCCGAAGATGGAAGCTATGATTATGTCTGAATGGGAAATTCCTGAGGCTGGTTATAGGCACTATAAGTTTTTAATAGGCTGTACCCTATGCCGCCAGATGTGCTGAATCGTCTTTTCCAACAGCCAGAAGTCAACAAGATGGTTGAAGCAGTAGCCAGGAGGACAATCATTCTGTGGAGGGGAGCACAACCCTATGGGATGCCCAAGCTAGGGAAGTAAGCAGTCTTAGAGCCTGTGGAAAAGAGATGCTTTTCCTGCTTCAGGGAGCAGTTTGTTCTAGTTATGTCTCTAGATCTTTGCTCCATTGGATTCAGCAACTATCTGAGATTCAAAGCACTGCAAACTTAGTCGGCTACAACCTATTTATATGATGCTTTATATGGCATAGTGTATATACTCATGTATAAGTCAATCTCATGTATAAGTTGAGGGTATTTTTGGGCCCAAAAAAAGAAATTTCTATGACCTGTGGATAAGTCGAGGGTAACACTATGGGGTTTATGAAATGAAGGTGAAATCATACTAAGAAACATAACATAAGAAAATTGTCTTTATTAATTAAAAGAAGAATAAAGTGTCTCATAGCAAACATTATCATTTAACAACTTAAGAAAATCTCTTTTTTTAGTTATAAAATGAAAAATAAAATGTCTTATTCAAATTCTTCCAAGGGTGATTCTTAAGAACATAAGAACATGCCATACTGGGTCAGACCAAGGGTTCATCAAGCCTAGCATCCTGTTTCTAACAGTGGCCAATCCAGGCCATAAGAACCTGGCAAGTACCCAAAAACTAAGTCTATTCCATGTTACCATTGCTAGTAATAGCAGTGGCTATTTTCTAAGTCAACTCAATTAATAGCAGGTAATGTACTTCTCCAAGAACTTATCCAATCCTTTTTTAAACACAGCTATACTAACTGCACTAACCACATCCTCTGGCAACAAATTCCAGAGTTTAATTGTGCGTTGAGTAAAAAAGAACTTTCTCTGATTAGTTTTAAATGTGCCCCATGCTAACTTCATGGTGTGCCCCCTAGTCTTTCTATTATCCGAAAGAGTAAATAACAGATTCACATCTACCCATTCTAGACCTCTCATGATTTTAAACACCTCTATCATATCCCCCCTCAGCCGTCTCTTCTCCAAGCTGAAAAGTCCTAACCTCTTTAGTCTTTCCTCATAGGGGAGCTGTTCCATTCCCCATCATTTTGGTAGCCCTTCTCTGTACCTTCTCCATTGCAATTATATCTTTTTTGAGATGCGGCGGCCAGAATTGTACACAGTATTCAAGGTGCGGTCTCACGATGGAGCGATACAGAGGCATTATGACATTTTCCGTTTTATTCACCATTCTCACAGGACAAGCGGGATGGTAGTCCTCACATATGGGTGACATCATCAGGATGGAGCCCAATCACAGAAAACTTCTGTCAAAGTTTCCAGAACTTTGACTGGCCCCTACTGGGCATGCCCAGCATGGCACTAACCCTGCAGCCATCAGGGGTCCCCCTTCAGTCTTATTTTTTCCACGCAGCAGTAGCCTCGCAGTTTAGGAGCTCTGAAGAGATTCCTGACAGGAATTTTCCTCACGGAGTTAATTAAACTTAAATTGCCCCACAGGGGTCCCTCCTTTAACTTTTCTCAGGCCGCGGTACTCCTGTAAGTTTTTGATCGTCTTCCATCGATTACTGTCGAGTTTGGCCCTCGCGGCCTACTGGCCGTCAACCGTACCACGGCTCGATTTTTTTCTATGGCCATGGCATTGGGGTTTCGTCGGTGCCCAGACTGTACTCATACCATGTCTATCACAATCCCTCATGGAGTCTGTGTAATGTGTTTAGGCCATGAGCATGATGTCCTGACTTGCACCAAATGTGCCCTCATGATACCAGAATGGAGAAGATGGGACTCCTCTTTCATGCTCACACCCCGACGCCGTCCATCACATCGACGTCATCGGAACCGGCACCAACGAAGTCGCACCAGCTTCGACCACCGTCCGGTGACCGTCCGCTATCAATGTCTTCACGGCCATCGACTCCCGTTAGCCCCCTCAAGTTCGAGGGGATCGTAGGGAGAAACATCAGCATTGTAAGTCTCGGACCGTCGAGGGAGCGAAATCCACGACCTTCCCACCGTCCGAGCCATCATCGAAGAAGCCCCGTCCAGAATTGGCACTGACCATTCCTGCGACCGGGACATCGAGGCCACCCTCACCCGATCGGGGTTTGGGAGTCGCGATTCCACCTGTAAAGGTGGTCCTTCCGACTGTGCCTCCGCCTCCCTCTTCCGTCACGGAGCCGGAACTGCTTGCTCCAGGTCTCCAGGAAGAACTGGATCGGCTGGTCCAGGAGGCCATCGTCAAGGTGATGCAAAGGCTCCAAGTTCCTCCAGCACCGACACCAGCACCGAGAGTGGAACCGGTCACCGACCCGATGACAGCAGCGCTGGCACCGCTGCTATCCCGGATGGAGGCGCTCGTGACTGCCCTCCCACCAGTGATTCCCGGGTCTCCGATGGCTCCGGTGCGCTCCTAGTTGACAGCTTCATCGGGAGGATAAACACCATTCCGCATTCATCCTTTGTGAGTATTGTCTCAGCCATCGATGCCAATTCGTCCCTCGCTACCGATTCATTCATCGGGGGCGATACACACATCGGCACCACCGATGCCTTTGATACCAGCACCGATGCCTTCTAGGCCGTCCACGGTGCCCCCGGCGATTCCTTCGATTTTCTTGGAGCCTCAGCCGGGGCCTTCGGGTATCCAACCCCCTTCTCGTCCTACAGGTTAGTCTGCTGATCCTTATGATACCTGGGGTGATGATACTTCTCAGACACCGATGACTTACCTTCACCTCCCTCTCCTACTGAAAGTAGAAAGCGTTCTCCTCCAGAGGACCTTTCTTTCATTAATTTTTTGAAGGAAATGTCAGAGTTGGTCCCTTTTCAGCTTCAGACGGAGCAGGATGATAGGCACCAGATGATGGAGCTCCTCCAATTCCTGGATGCCCCTAAAGTGATCACTTCTATTCCTGTTCATCAAGTTCTTCTTGACCTCCTCAAAAGAATTGGGAAAACCCAGGATCCATTGCCCCAGTCCATAGAAAAGCTGACACTCCCTATTTAGTACAGTCAGCCCTCGGCTTTCAAAAATCTCAGCTCGACCACCACTCAGTTGTGGTGGAATCGGCTCAAAAGAAAGCAAAAAGGACGAAGCCTCACTCATCTACCCCTCCTGTTAAGGAGCACAAGTTCCTAGACAATATTGGTCGACAAGTGTTCCAAGGAGCCATGCTGATCTCCAGAATTGCTGCTTACCAGCTGTATATGACCCCATACAATAGGGTCATTTTCAAGCAGATACAGGACTTCTCTGTAACCCTGCCTGACCAATTCCAACAACAGCTTCAAATCCTTGTCAAAAAGGGTTTGAGGCAGGAAAGCATGAGATAAGAACAGCTTACGATATCTTCGACACCTCTACTAGAGTGTCTGCAGCTGCCATTTCAGCAAGACGATGGGCCTGGCTCAAATTTTCTGACTTTCGGCCAGAAGTACAAGACAAGGCTATCTGACCTACCATGTGTAGGAGACAATCTGTTCCGTGAACAGATCCAGCAAATAGTGGCTGAATTAAAGGACCATCATGAGACCCTTAAACAGCTCTCATCAATACCTTATGACTTCCTCTCAAGACAGCCTTTTAGGAAGGACTCTAATAAGTCATTCTTCCGTCCAAGGAAGTACTATCCTCCACCAGCAAGATCCTGAACTACGAGGCCTTTCCAAAAACCTCAGCCTCACCAGGCCCGAAAGCAAAAGCCGCAAGCAGCTCCCCTGCCGGGGCCTGCTTCAGGTTTTTGACTTTCACTTGGAGAGCAGCAGCCTGATTCCTCTGCCAAGCATACCAGTGGGAGGTCGATTGCTACATGCCGTGAAAGTGGCACAATCAATCACAACCGACCAATGGGTGCTAGCAATCATTGCTCAGGGTTACCACTTAAACTTTCTTGCTCTTCCACTGGACTCACCACCTCTGCAAGCATGGAGAGTATCCGACCATTCTGTCCTTCTGGAACAGGAGGTTTCCCCCCTTCTCCGGTCAAGAGCAATAGAACCCGTCCCACTCTCACAGCAAGGCCTAGGGTTCTATTCCCGGTACTTTTTGATAACCAAAAAATTTGGGGAAGTTCGTCCAATTCTGGACCTACGTGCTCTCAACAAGTACCTTCAGCGAGAAAAGTTCAAGATGGTCACCTTGGGCTCGCTTCTACCTCTTCTGCAAAGAGGAGACTGGCTCTGCTCTCTGTACCTTCAGGATGCATACACACACATCGCGATAACTCCAGCTCATCGCAAGTACCTCAGGTTTTTAGTAGGCCCAAAGCACTATCAATACCGCGTGCTTCCATTTGGCCTAGCATCGGCACCACGAGTCTTTACCAAATGTCTCGTGGTTGTCGCAGCTTTTCTCAGGAAAGAAGGTGTTCACGTCTACCCCTATCTGGACGACTAGTTAATCAGGGCTCCAACTCAGCAAGCCGCTCGGTCGTCCCTCGATTTGACCCTACACTCTCTAATTTCTCTAAGATTTCTAGTCAATTACGAAAAATCCTATTTAGTCCCATCTCAAACCTTGTCTTTCATTGGGTAGACTTGGACACCTTGCAGGCAAAAGCCTTTCTACCTCAACAACGAGTGCTAACCCTCATGTCTCTCGCTCACCAATTGCAGTCTCAGCATACAGCAACAGCTTGCCAATTCCTCGTCCTTTTAGGACACATGGCGTCCTCAGTCCATGTCACACCTATGGCCCGCCTGGCCTTGAGGCTCATGCATTGGACTCTGAGGTCACAATGGATTCAAGCTGCTGAGCCTTTGTCCACCATTGTCCACATCACTGACTCACTCTGTCTATCTCTCGCCTGGTGGAAAAATCACAACAATCTCCGGGGACTGCCCTTTCAAGTGCCAGATCCTCAACTCATTCTCACCACCGACGCTTCCAACCTCGGGTGGGGAGCCCATGTGGACAATCTACAGACACAAGGGTCTTGGTCTCCAGAGGAAGCCAAACATTTATTTATTTTTATTTATTTATTTTATTTATTTAAAAACCGATCAAATAAACTTCCTAGAACTTCGAGCAATGTGATATGCTCTCAGGGCTTTTCAGGAACGCCTGTCAAATCATGTCATCCTGATTCAGACGGACAACCAGGTGGCCATGTGGTACATCAACAAGCAGGGAGGCACAGGCTCCTTTCTTCTGTGTCAAGAAGCTGCACAGATTTGGTCGGAAGTGCTCTCCCACTCGATGTACCTCAGGGCCACCTACTTGCCGGGAGTGAACAATGTCTTGGCAGACAAACTGAGTCGTGTCTTCCACCCGCACGAATGGTTTCTCAACCCCTCAGAACCACAATGTCGACAACTTCTGCTCCCTCATTCAGAGTGAGCGCTCTCCGCCCAGAGATGCTTTTTCCCTCTCATGGGCAACCGGTCTGCTCTACGCATTCCCTCCACTTCCTCTTCTCTCGAAGACTCGTGAAGTTATGTCAGGACATGGGAACCATGATCCTGATAGCACCTCACTGGCCACGCCAAGTGTGGTTTCCAATACTTCAGCATCTCTCCATCCGCAGGCACATTCCCTTGGGAACGGACCCGCATCTGATCACTCAAAACGACGGATGCCTATGCCATCCCAATCTTCAAGCCTTGTCTCTGATGGCATGGATGTTGAAAGGTTAATCCTTCAACCACTTAACCTTTCAGATTCGGTTTCTCATGTCCTGATTGCTTCACGGAAGCCTTCCACAAGAAGATCTTATTCCTATAAATGGAAAAGGTACACATCATGGTGCACTTCGCAGTCCCTTGATCCCTTTCCTGTCCAATCCCAAGGTTTTTTGACTATGTCTGGCATTTGTCGGAGTCAGATTTAAAGACCTCTTCAATCAGAATGCATGTCAGTGAGGTAGCCGCCTTCCATAAAGGTGTGGGGGATGTTCCTATATCAGTACAACCCCTCGTAACACACTTTTTAAAGGGCTTGTTCCATATCAAGCCACCTTTACGTCCTCTGGCCCCTTCTTGGGACCTCAATCTGGTTCTTGGTCGGCTCATGAAACCACCATTCGAGCCTCTTCACTCCTGTGACCTAAAATATTTCACATGGAAAGTGATTTTCCTTTTGGCTATCACTTCAGCTCGCAGGGTTAGTGAGTTACAGGCCCTAGTTACCTATCCGCCTTACACTAAGCTCCTGCAGGACTGGGCGGTACTCCGCCCTCACCCTAAGTTTTTACCTAAGGTAGTTTCGGAATTTCACATTAATCAATCCATCATACTGCCTACCTTCTTTCCCAGGCCCCATTCCAATCCAGGGGAACAGACTCTACATCCCCTTGATTATAAAAGGGCTCTAGCGTTCTACCTAGACCGTACAGTTGCCCACAGGAAGAGCACTCAGTTGTTCGTCTCTTTCCATCCCAACAAATTAGGGCAACCTGTGGGTAAGCAGACTCTCTCCTCCTGGTTGGCGGACTGCATATCTCTTTGCTATCAGCAAGCAGGCATTCCTTTTCAAGACCGTGTCAAAACACACTCTGTGAGGGCCATGGCGACTTCAGTAGCACACCTACGATCGGTGCTGCTTCCGGACATTTGCAGGGCTGCCACCTGGAGTTCTCTCCACACCTTTGCAGCCCACTATTGCTAGGACAAAGCCGGAAGGCAAGATTCCATCTTCGGCCAGTCTGTCCTGCGTTACTTATTTCCAACGTGACATACCTACACCCTTCCGCCTGCCCGGTGGGGTTCAGGATGCCCTCTACCAAATTCCACCCCAGTTGTGCCTGTTGCATGCCGTTGGGTACATTTGGTGCATGTTTGGACATCCTCAGCTTGGTACTCACCCATATGTGAGGACTACCATCCTGCTTGTCCTGTGAGAAAGCAAATGTTGCTTACCTGTAACAAGTGTTCTCACAGGACAGCAGGATGTTAGTCCTCACAAAACCCGCCCGCCGCCCCGTGGTGTTGGGTTCATAATGTTTTGTTATTTTATTTTTCGGCACTGCCTGTACTCTTCAAATAAGTCTGAAGGGGGACCCCTGCTGGCTGCAGGGTTAGTGCCATGCTGGGCATGCCCAGTAGGGGCCAGTCAAAGTTCTGGAAACTTTGACATAAGTTTTCTGTGTTTGGGCTCCATCCTGATGATGTCACCCATATGTGAGGACTAACATCCTGCTGTCCTGTGAGAACACCTGTTACAGGTAAGCAACATTTGCTTTCCCTTTCTAATAATTCCCAACATTCTGTTTGCTTTTTTGACTGCCGCAGCACACTGAACCGACTATTTTAATGTGTTATCCACTATGACGCCTAGATCTCTTTCTTGGGTTGTAGCACCTAATATGGAACCTAACATTGTAACTATAGCATGGGTTATTTTTTCCTATATGCATCACTTTGTACTTATCTACATTAAATTTCATCTGCCATGTTGATGCCCAATTTTCCAGTCTCACAAGGTCTTCCTCCAATTTATCACAATTTGCTTGGGATTTAACTACCGGTACTACTCTGAACAATTTTGTATCATCTGCAATATCCTGGATAAGGAGATGCTTCTTCAGTTTCATCAGATGCATCCACACAAATGTAAACCTGGTAAAAGGGTTGGAGGCCGCTCTTTGAAGGGGGGTACTGTTGCGACCGTCAGTCTTCGATGGCTTCACCCTGCCTACCTCTCTACTTTTGGCTCATCCTGCTCACTTTGGACTGATGGCCTTGGCGGCATCTGCTTGCCCTTCTCTCCGGCGTTCCCGAAGCGGCTTTGGTGCTGCCTCCCGCTATTCTCCTTCAAGGTACCGCTAGGGCGCGTGCAGCATGCTGCCCTCATCTTTAACTCTACGTTGGTGCGAACCTCAGGGGTGTCCCCCTGTTCTGACATCTTGATTTCCAGATATATCTGCCTACAGTATTTGCTAGCTCGTTGAGTTAGCAACAGGATTCGTACGGATGGGATTCTCTCTCTGTTCCTAAGCTACTCTGCCTCTCCAGCTCTATCTGGAACTCTTATACTACCCTTCGGGCTATCAGGAATCCGGTACTCGCTCCTCGAGGGCCCATGTTCCCTGAGTCGCTGCCTGCAACCTCTACACTTCTCCTTGGAAGAACTAACTTACAGTTACCATCAGTGAGTACAGAAACCAGCTCTCTCCACAGTACTGCTTCACTGGAATCAGGTACTCGCTTCGCGAGAGCCTGCTCTCTGCTCCGGTGCCAGACCTCTTGTCTAGTGGAATCTCTGTTACTGCTAAGGGAGTACAACGCTACCATGTTTCTCTGCTCTAAGGGACCAGGTACTCGCTCCTCAAGGGCCTGCTCTCCCTGTCTCGGAGCTTCTCCTATTTCCTCATTGGGACTCTGAATGTTAATTCTATTGTGTGCTCATAACTCTCAGTCTCTTTCCTCTACCGCACTGCCTTGCAAAGGATCTGCTGTTCCAGCGTTCTGTGTGAGACGCGCCTAGCCGGGCTGTACAGCCACTACTCACTACTGCCACCTCGGTCACTCAAACTGTTTAAGAAAGGTTCAAATCTGTGTTTGTCTGGCCGGAGTTTAGCCTGACACTGTGGTCCCCACGTGACTGCCCCCCGTGGGTGTGGTCAGCTGCGACATTGTCCAAGAATCCACCCAAACACCATTAACCATAACACTTGAGCTGACAAATCCCGGATAGGGTCCCAAGGACTGCACCTCAAACACATTGTTCGTCTTCCCATAGTGTTAATACTTTCTCAGTGCCCATCATTCCCTGTATGAGGGGGAAGATTAATTTCTTAGGCCCTGTGCAAATTCCACATTATAGTTCACTGTATACAGCACTGATGATCTCTTAATTGTAGACAGCAGCAGTAATCATGCTGGAGACTTTTGTGGTTTGCAGAACATGATGCATACATTCCAGTATTCTTTTTTAATAAATTTGTGACCCTTGTGTTTACTTCAGTTTCTTTTCTTATCAAATGCCAATTGCTCAAATTTATAGATTCTCCTGTCCAATCTGGTTACCTTCCTCCAAATTGTTAAGAATATCGCTTTAGTCAATATAATTGTAGGGCTGTGCTTTCATTTAAAATGAATGGGCATTCTGAAATGAATTGGGTCTAATTCTTTCAGGGGTTCCTGAAACAAATTGAAAGGGGCCCCAAATTAAAGAAACCCTGTTTGTTTCATTTGTTTTTATCTACATTCATTTCTATGGCCAATAAAGTCTAAAGAGATTAACAGATGCAATACAGTCAGTTAGTAATTGTTTTGATATAGCTGTTAGTAGCCAGCCCAGTGAGTCATGTATGCCTTCCTTGTCAGACCTTGACAGGACATGTTGTCAAGGAGACAGTGTATCACAGTGAAGCATTTTTCTAAAGCAAACTATCGCTGCTCTGTGGATCCAGGGACACTAATCTTTGAAGATTAAGCATGTCTGAGATGTGCTGTGCAAAGTGTTCATTTCTTCTATACTCATTGTCATGTCTGTGTGCTGCTTGATTCCCAGCTGCTATACCCATAGTTCCACCATAGGGGACTTGCTTCTTGATGCTTACCTGCCATACCCTTAGTACTACCATGGGGGACTTTCTACCTCAGGTCTAGCTGCCATATACCTAATACTACCATGGGTGACTGACTAGCACATGTCTACCTACCATGTCCCTAATTATACCATGGGGAGACTTGCTTGCACATGCCTACCTGCTATGCCCCTAATATTACCATAGGGGACTTGCTGACACATGCTTACCCACCATGCCCCTAATATTATCATGGGGGACTATTATTGGTGCCTTGAGGTGTTCTTTCCACACTTGCTTTTTTCTTGGTTTGTTATAGTGGGATGTTTTGTCCCCAGAACAAAAATTTGAAAAAGTCAAAATGCACAGGTTACATTACCATGGCATGGCATCTGTTCTATAGTTCTTCCTTTTTTCCAACTCCTCTAAAATCTCAGCTTGGTTCTCATACTTGTTTGATGGTAGATTATACTGAGGTGGTTTGTCCAAAAAAATCCCTCATTCAGAAGGAAGATACAGGCACAACAGAAATGTTACTAAAGATAAACTATGTCGATGTTCTGAATGTGATAAGAGTATTGCAAGAGATTTCATGAAAACCCAGAAAGTCAGCTAAAGAATATGGAGAGAGGTTTCTAAATAAAGCAATCCTCTTCACTTTCCAGGAAAACCACATAGCATTCAGTAGATAAACCATTTAGATGTCTTGCATTGGATAACCAGAAAGCCAATTTCACAAGAAAATCAATTCTCATAGGACAAGCAGGATGGTAGTCCTCACATATGGATGACATCACAGGATGGGGCCCTGTACGGAAAATTTCTGCAAAGTTTCTACAAAGCTTTGACTGACATTGGCGCACTGAGCATGCTCAGCTTGCAATTATCCCTGTGAGCCACCGGTGTCTCCCTTAGTCTTATTTTTTCCGCTCTGCAGTAAGCATAGCGGTTAGGAGCTCTGTGAGAAATTCTAACACTTTTTCTCATGGAAACACTTAAAACTTTTACTTCACAAACACTTTTCTCTGCATGGGTCTCCCTTTGCATATAATTATTCAACGCTTGGTGAGTACTATGCCCTGTTTTGTCGGTCGGTTCCTGTCACCTCCCTGGCCTGCCAACCGACTGCAGCCTTCCCTCTCCCTATGTTTTCAGTTAGCCACACATAGCCTGCAAGTGTCCCTCTGTGCACTCTGCCTGGTTATTAGCGCTACTGGGACAGGGACTTCCACGGTTTTCATTGCCGCCAGGGTCCTTATCGATTTTAGGTCCTTCGATTTCCTTGGTACCCTTGCGCAGTCGATGCCCCCATCACTACCCCCTTCAGATCATCCTGGATTCTTAAATGCTATTGGTACCCCCCCCCCGCGGTACACTGATGCCATTGGTCCCTGCATTGTTTCTATCAGTGCCATCCATGTTTTTCATCCATGGCACTGATTTTTCCTTGGGTTTCATCGGTGCCATCATCACCTGGATAGATGCCATCAACCCACACTTTGTGTCGTCTGTGCCATCCATTCCTGGGTCAATGCCATCATCACCCAGGGCACTTCCATCCATGCCAGGGTCATTTCCATCCATGCCAGGGTCATTTCCATCGATGGGCATCGATGCCCAGGTCGATTCCATTGATGCCAATGTCTGTGGCATTGATGCCAACGACGCCATTGGTGCCCAAGTCAATCCAATCGATGCCCTCGATGCCCATGTCGCTTCCATCGGTGTCTTCGACGTTCCTATCAATGCGGTCATCGACTCCATTGATGCGGTATCATTTTTTCCAATACCAACGATGTTTTTTCGATTATTCGATGCCACATTGTTTTCATAGATACACCAATGCCATCAGTGCTTCCACCACTGTCATCGTTGCTGCCGCCCGGATCATCGATGTTTTTTCATATAGATTTTTGACGATACCCTCGAGGCCACTGAGGCCGCCATCGACACCGTCAATACCGACATAGCCACGTAATGCCCTCGCCTAAACACAGTGCTCCATGCTTGAGTTCTTATTAAAGCCCCGTATTAGCCTACGACACTACATAGTGCCAGGAGCAGTGCAGGCATGCTGAAAGTCTGTCATCAGTTGCTATCCAAGACAGCGAGGGCATCCATCTTGGCACTGGGGAAAGACCAGGCCAAGCACCGTGGCATGCATCGTCACCGACACGGTGACCGTTCGCCGCCAATGCCATCCAGCACATCAGTTCTATCCTTCTCAATGCTGGAGAATGCTCAGGCCAACCAACATCACCATTGCCATCGACACTGTTCCGCACAGTATTGGCAGTCCTTGGTGCTCCAGAAAAACCAGAAAGAGTTCCAAAGAATTCTGCACTGGCGTCACGAGACATCGAGCCGCTGCGACGAGGGCCGGGTTCACGAGCTGTTAATTGGCTCCCCTGTTCCTGGGGCATACCCCACCGACATCGGTGTGGGATTGTGGCCCTCCCTAATTACGGTGATAGCACCAGCCACGCTCAGCCTGTCTCCTCTATACCTGCGCCACCATACCAGACATCAGAGTTGAGATGTGCGTCTACTCCCTCGAAGACTCCTGAAATCCACAGAGCCAGCAATCTTCACCGGCTCATCCTTCGGCGATCCATGTTGGATGGTAAGTACCTGCTTCTGCAGCATTCCCATTGAGATGTGTTCTCTAATTCGGGCCACATGGTTCGAAAAGTTATTGGTCATGTACCTTCCAAGAACTGTATTAGTGTCACATATCGCTATGTCAGCCACAATACCAAGAGAACCTCTCTATCATTTCTTTGGGATTGCTTCAGGACATTCTCCCATTTCAGCAACGGGGCTCTGTACTGATTAATACTCTGGCTTATGGTTCCTAATTTAGAACCAAAGTTCCAGATACATTCGCTGATCTGCTAAACATGAGATCCAGCAACTACTACCTCAAGTGCAAGTACACCTCGAAGCCTGACGACAGGTCTCAATGTCTCCTTGTACAGCACACAGAAATGCGGGTAAGACTTTACCGCTCACGCTTCCGTGGAAGCTTACATGATATCCAGATTACATCAGCCCCACCAGTTGGACACCTCCTGGTCTCCCAACTAGCCGGATATCAGAGCGGCCACCCCACTTTGTACCAAGGTTCCCGGTACACTCCCCCAGACGCTACAAAGCGCAGGAGGGGAGGGTTGGGGAGTTTTAATTACACTATTCTTTCAACAGAAAGTAGTTACTCTCCGCCCATCCTGGACATCAGAAATACCAACTTTCTTCAGAAGGCACAGGTAAAATGGTATCTCTCGTCACCATGCTTCCATATCGCAGTAAGTACATTCTCACAGGACAAGCAGGATGGTAGTCCTCACATATGGGTGACATCATCAGGGTGGAGCCCAATCACGAAAAACGTCTGTCAAAGTTTCCAGAACTTTGGCCCCTACTGGGCATGCCCAGCATGGCACTAACCCTGCAGCCAGCAGGGGTCCCCCTTCAGTCTTATTTCCACGCAGCAGTAGCCTCGCAGTAAAGGAGTTCTGAAGAGATTCCTGACAGGAATTTCCTCACGGAATTACTAAAAGTTAAATTGCCCCACAGAGGTCCCTCCTTTAACTTTTTTCAGTCCGCGGTACTCCGGTAAGTTTTTACACGTTTCTTGTTGTTTACCGTCAAGTTTGGCCCTTGCGGCCTACTGGCCGTCGACCGTACCACGGCTCGATTTTTTCCATGGCCATGGCGTCGGGGTTTCATCGGTGCCCGGACTGTACCCGCACCATGTCTATCACAGACCCCCATAAAGTCTGCGTAATGAGTCTAGGACGCGAGCACAATGTCTTGACCTGCATCAAATGTGTCCTAATGACACCTAAGGGTCGCAAGGCCAGAATGGAGAAGATGGAACTTCTCTTCCATGCTCAAAACCCCAACTCCGTCCATTGCATCGACGTCGTCAGAATGGGCATCGTCAACTTTGCGCCAGCATCGACCACTGACCGATGACCGACCGGCATCGATGACATTTCAGCCATCGACACCCTCTACTCCCCCCAGGATCAAGGGGATCGCAGGGAGAAACATTGCCATCGACACCGTAAGACTCGGACCATTGAGGGAGCGGAATCATCGTCCGAGACCCAGTCCAGGAAAAGCACTGACCATTCCTGCGACCGGGTCACCGAGGCAACCCTCACCTGATCGGGGATCGGGAGCCGCGACGCCGCCTTTAACGGTGATCCCTCCGGCTATGCCTCTGCCTCTGCCTCCTTCTTCTGTTCCGGAGCCGGGGCTGCTTGCTCCAGGTGTCCGAGAAGAACTGGACCGGATGGTTCAAGAGGCCATCGACAAGGTGATGCAACGTCTTCAGGTTCCTCCGGCACCAACATCGGCACTGCCTGTGGAACCAATCACCGACCCAATTCCGGCAGCACTGGCACCACTGCTATCCAGGATGGAAGCGCTTATGGCTGCTTTTCCACCGATGGATCCCAGGTCTCCGATGGCTCCGATGCCCTCCCCACTGACAGCATCTTTGGGAGGAGAAACACCGTTCTGCATCCCTCCATCGGGAGTTCTGCCTCAGCCATCGATGCCATTACGTCCCTCGCCACCGAGCCATCCATTGGTGCCCTCGATGCCATCATCAGTGCCTCCGATAATTCCTCCGATTCCTTCGGAGCCTAGACCAGGACCTTCAGGTATCCAACCACCCTGTCCCCCTCTAGTTCCTAGAGGGACAGCTGCTGATCCTTATGATACCTGGGCTGATGATACCTCAACAGACACCGATGATTTACCTTCACCCACTGAGAGTAGGAAACGTTCTCCTCCAGAGGACCTCTCCTTTATAAACTTTGTGAAGGAAATGTCTGAATTGGTTCCCTTTCAATTACAGATGGAACAGGATGATAGGCACCAGATGATGGAGTTGCTCCAATTCCTGGATGCCCCCAAGGTAATCACCTCTATTCCCATCTATCAGGTCCTTCTTGATCTCCTCAAGAAGAACTGGGAACATCCTGGATCAATTGCTCCAGTGCACAGGAAAACTGACACTATCTATTTGGTGCAGTCAGCCCCAGGTTTTCAAAATCACAGCTTGATCACCACTCAGTCATGGTAGAGTCTGCACAAAAGAGGTCAAAGCCTCACTCGTCTGTTCCTCCTGGAAAGGAACAGAAGTTCCTAGATAACATTGGTCACCAAGTATTCCAAGGGGCCATGCTCATCTCCCGAATTGCCGCCTATCAGCTTTATATGACCCAATAACCAGGCAAAATATCCAAATTTTGGATTCTTTATTGTAGAATTAAATATCTTTAAAATAGCCCGACTCAGGCCGAGTTTCACCCTCTTACAATGGGGCTGCGTCAGGGCTCAACTTCATCAATTAAACATTCTTGATTATTCAAATAGAGTGTATGTGAGAGGCATCAGATGGTCTCTGAAACTTGTTGTCAGTAAATATGGTGCTGTGGTCATTTAACAATATTACCATGGTAGATATACCAAACAGAAGCGATCAATGCAAACAGCAAAGGTAATTGTAAAATTTGCCATAAACTCTCTTATCTTTTAGCAATGATTCTGCAGACAGCAGTAGCCAAATTCCTCTGTCGCACATACCAGTGGGAAGTTGATGGTGCCACTTCCACAACATGTGGCACTCAATCACATCCGACCAATGGGTATTGGCAATCATTGCTCAGGGTTACCATCTGAAATTTCTCACCCTGCACCAGACTCCCCACCTCTACAGACGTGGAGAACATCCGAACATTCCATTCTTCTGGATCGAGGTTTCCCTCCTCCTCCAGTCAAGAGCAATAGAACCCATTCCATACTCTCAGCAAGGCCTAGGGTTCTATTCCCAGTACTTCCTAATCTCCCAAAAAATCGGGAGGCGTCTGTCCTATTCTGGACCTCCGGGCCCTCAACAAGTACCTCCAGCGAGAAAAGTTCAAGATGGTCACCTTGGGATCACTTCTACCTCTTCTACAAAGAGGAGACTGGCTCTGCTCTCTGGACCTCCAGGACACTAACACCCATATTGCAATGAGTCCAGCTCATTGCAAGTACCTGAGGTTCCTAGTAGGCCCCAAGCACTATCAATACCGAGTGCTTCCATTCAGCCTAGCGTCTGCACCACGAGTCTTTACAAAATGCCTCGTAGTCATCGCAGCCTTCCTCAGGACACAAGATGTCCACGTCTACCCCTATCTGAACGACTGGTTAATCAGGGCTCCCACTCAGCAAGCTGCTCTGTCGTCCTTCAATCTAATTTTGTTAGGATTTCTCATCTATTATGACAGATCCTGCTTAGTCCCATCTCAAACCTTGTCATTCATTGGGGCAGACTTGGACACCTTGCAGGCAAAGGCTTTCCTGCCTCGTCAATTATTGACTCTTGTATCTCTTGCTCACCAGCTGCAGTCTCAGCACTCCGTGACTGCACGCCAATTTCTCATCCTCCTGGGACACATGGCGTCCTCAATCCATGTCACATCAATGGCCCGCTTGGCCATGAGACTCATGCACTGGACTCTGAGGTCTCAATGGACTTAAGCTATTCAGCCTCTGTTGGCCATTGTCCACATCACCGACTCACTCTGTCTGTCTCTTGCCTGGTGGAAAAATCAGACCAATATCCTCCAGGGATTGCCCTTCCAGGTTCCAAATCCTCAAATCATTCTCACCACCGACGCTTCCAACCTCGGGTGGGGAGCCACATAGCCCATCTGCAGACACAAGGCTCTTGATCTCCAGAGGAAGCCAAACACCAAATAAATTTCCTGGAGCTTCAAGTAATCAGATATGCTCTCAGGGCTTCTCAGGATCGCCTCTCAAATCAGGTCATCCTGATTCAGATGGACAACCAGGTGTCCATGTGGTACATCAACAAGCAGGGAGGCACAGGCTCCTTCCTTCTGTGTCAGGAAGCTGCACAGATTTGGGCGGAAGCTCTCTCCCATTCGATGTACCTCAAGGCCACCTACTTACCGGGAGTAGACAATGTGCTGGCAGACAAGCTTCAGGAGTGATTCAAATACACATCAGTAATTTTATTGGAGATCCTGGTTTCTAAAATAATAATAATAATAATACATGAGAGCACAATAATATGCACACTGACATATGTACAATTGTGAATCTCCCAGCATCATTAGAAAGCATAATGAGTGGATAATAAGATTGCTAAGAATGTTGCATCACCAGAACTAGGAGACTGAAACTAGAAATATCACAGCTCACTGCTATAAAGATGATTTTCAGTATTGGTGCTGCAGCGCTACTGTTGTCTCGAAAGCGCGGCTTGGATGTCTTGAATTCAGTAGTCTGCTTCAATCCGCCATTTTGCTCTCCGTCAGGTACTGTTCCTATATTATTTCCATCTGTCCTTTTTTCCCCTCTCTTTGCTCGTTCCTACTTTCTTCCTAGCTGCTCCCCTCCCCCTACCCTGGTTTCTTTGTATTTTCCTCCCTCAGTTATTTTGTAAACCAGCATGATGTACCCATGCATGTTGGAATAAAAAGCTAATAAATAAAATTAATACATTTTAAAAGCAAAAGGCCATGAAATGCTGGCTGTCAATCAAAAGTGAACTTGCAGAAAAATCTCAAAACAGTGTAAAAACGAATATTATAAGGAATGCAAATCTATTTTGTCATTTAAACCAAACGGAGCCACTATGTTGAGTTTAAATATCCGAAAGTTCTCTTGGCGATTGAGTTGTATCCTATGATCACCTTCCTGTGGTGAGGGGACTACTTGCTCTGACACAGTCCAAAAGAGATCTTGAAAGGAGTGACCAAACTCCATGCAGTGCGATACCATAGGAGCCCCCATCCCTTATGGAGATGTGACTTCTATGTTCAATTAGGCGAATCCTGATTGATCGTGTTGTTCTACCCACATATAGTTTGAAACAAAGGCATTGCAGAACATAGACCACATTGCATGACAGGCAATTAGCGTTTCTCCATCTGTTGACCACTATACCTGTATCAGCAACTATCCATCATATACCTGAAATAGTGATATCACATAAAGCACAGTTATTACATGGGGTATGTCCTATGAAAACATCCAAAGTGATTTGCTGTGCAGGAATGTGTGCTCTGGCCAAACTCTGTTTAATGTTAAGCACTCTTGTATATGAAAATAAAGGTTCGTTGAAAATTTGATGCCAGCTTAAAATGTGCCAATGTCTATTAATAATCTTCTTGATTTTATTAACGATGTTTGAATATCTTAACACACAAACAGTTTCTTCAAAAGCTGGTTTTGCCTTAATTTAAGTAGTTGTCAGAAAACTGTGGTCACAAATAAGCTCTTTCCACAGCCTTGCTGGGATATCCGCGCATAGGAAACCAAGTTGACTGCTTTTCAAACTCCTCTTGAACCGAGCAGAGATGCCACAAACGAGCCAAAAATCAGGAATGCTGGAAAAATAAAACAAGAAACAAAATGCAAAGGATCTCTGATTCATGCCATCCTAACTGCCCACTTCCCGGGCATGCAAAGAGCTAGAATTATGAAACATGATTCATTCTGGAAACAGTTTAATCACAGCTTCTACTCTTCATGTTCTGGCTATATGTGCTTTCATTGTCTATGCCAAATGCCCAAACCCAAAGAAGACAGACTGCATGCAATACAACACTGGAGAAATAGAAATGCATTTTCTCCTGTGCAGTGCAAAATGCCAAATAATTCAGAGATACAGATTTCCCAAAGCTGACATAGAAAATCTAAGACTTCCCTCAAAAGAATGAATATGAAAAACTCTTTACAATCCTAAATAAAAGGAGAGAAACAGTGGCTATAGAAGCAAAAAATGTGGTATCCTGCTACCAGGCCAGAAATGAAACCTAACCAGGGACAATATGGATCAGTACCAAATCCTGAGACATGTCCAAAATGCTATATTTTATGCAACCTGTACCTGTACCTTGACTTATTACCATTTTTGTAATTTCTTCCCTTCTTTTCCTGCTCTTTTTATTTTAGCCATTCTGTATATTATTGTAACCCCGGTTCCAGGAGACCCCCTTCCCAGTCCTGGGGAGCAATGGGGTAACTCTTCCAGGGTGGGGTACACTATCTCTGGGGCTGTAGGCTGGGGGCAAGTTTCCCTGCAGGGCCAAACTCGGCTAAGGACCTTTTAAAATAACTGTATTGTCTACTCCTCTTGTGGGCTCCAAAACATAAAACGTTTATTGGCAAATGCAAAAAGAGCGGGTTAGAACCATAGTTCATTTCTATTTCCTAGTCAACTTGGTGATGTTATCCAAATATTAACTCAGTCTTTTTCCACTTCTTGGATGTTGCACTTGTACCTTCCTAGGCTACTCCCAGAACTTAAAGGCTTCAGTTCAACTCCACTGAATTCTCACACTTCCAAGTTACTCCCAGAACCTAGGGGGTTCCGTTTCATCTCTCCACCAGTATCTGTTTCATAGGTGTCCACAGGGACTCATTTCTCCACAAATCTTTCTCCAACACCTCTTCTCACAGCCTCTCCTGTAAAGTGTTCCTCTGTGTCACAGAAGTTACACCAAAATGTAATCGCCCTTTCTGAAGCAGATCATTATCCATCCATCCCACCTCAGGAGCAAAGTGGGCAAAGTGTCTGTCCTAAATTCTGTGATGTAATAACCAGCAGGACCTCTTCCCCTAGGCCCAGTCAGCCTCCCCTTTCACAGTTCCTTGGTTCAATTTCCAAATTTTAAGCTTCTTTTTTCTCTTTACTGCAAGCATACTTACCGTATTTTTCGCTCCATAAGAAGCACCTAAGATTCAGAGGGGGAAAATTAAAAAAAAAAAATTGTGCTAAACCGGCTCCATCCCCGGGCGTCTGTGCGTCTTATGGAGCATATTAGGGGAGTGCATAACTTTTTTTTTTCTCCCCATTTTGTTTTCGGGTCTGGGGAGGGCCATTTTGGTTTACTCCCCAGATCAGAAAACTTTTATCTTTCTCTGGGAACCCCCCCCCCCACCCAAAAAAAACCCCCATCCCAACCCTTTAAATTAATTAACAACCCCCCACCCTCCTGACCCACCTCCAAGACCTGCCAACTTAATTTACTACAACCCCCCACCCTCCTGACCCCCCCCCCCCCCCCAAGACCTGCCAAAAGTCCCTGTGGTCCAGCGGGGGTCCAGGAGCGGTCCGGGAGCGATTTCCTGGGCTTGGGCTGTCGGCTGCCAGTAATCAAAATGGCGCTGACGGCCCTTTGCCCTTACTATGTCACTGGGGCTGACCAATGGCAGCGGTAGTCCCTGTGACATGGTAAGGGCAAAGGGCCGTCGGCTGCCAGTAATCAAATTGGCGTCGACGGCCCTTTGCCCTTACTATGTCACTGGGGCCGACCAATGGCAGTGGTAATCCCTGTGACATAGTAAGGGCAAAGGGCCGTCGGCGCCATTTTAATTACTGGCAGCCGACGGCCCAAGCCCAGGAGATCGCTCCCGGACCGCTCATGGACCCCCACTGGACCACCAGGGACTTATGGCAGGTCTTGGGGAGGGTCAGGAGGGTGGGGGGTTGTAGTAAATTAAGTTGTCAGGTCTTGGGGGAGTCAGGAGGGTGGGGGGGATTTGTTAGATTTTTAGGTTTTTTTTTTTATATTCGCTCCATAAGACGCACATACATTTTCCCCCCACTTTTGGGGGAAAAAAGTGCGTCTTATGGAGCAAAAATACGGTAAGTTCACAATTCTTTCTCTTGGGAAAGCTGAGGTAGCTTTCGAATGCTTTACAATCCAGTAATTCATCTCTTTCTCCATAACTGTAATCCACACTCCTCATACTGGTAGCACTTCTGAGGGAAGCACTTGTTTCTCCTTTCACACATTGTGGCCTGAACCCTTCACATACTCCCACTCTTGAAATCCTTCATCAGTGACTGGCCCCTTGCACAGGTCAAAACACTTCCTTTTATATATATTCACTCTGTATTGGCTACCACCACGCAATCTACTCATGCACTATCTCACTCCCACTGGGGCTGTCCCTTGAATCACTGCTATGGAATTTTCCCAGTATAAATTATAAGTAAATCTTTTAACCTTTCAGAAAGACCCCACACTGAACATCCCCCTAGGGCAGGGGTGGTCAACTCCAGTCCTCAAGTGCCACAAGCAGGCTTGGTTTTCAGGATATTCATAATGAGTATGCATGAAATACATTTGCATATAATGAAGGAAGTGCCTGTTTGTGGCTCTCGAGGTCCGGAGTTGGCCACCCCTGCCATTGGAGAAGGGCTACCTCAATGTCTCCTCCTAACCATTCCCCCAGGCTTTTTCTTTTTTTATGCACCCACAGGAAACCAGAACATTCCTATTGAAGGATACAGAAATGAACTTTTGACCTCAAGCACAGACCTAATAATAAATTAGCCCATAATATCATACAAATAGGATGCCATTTAGTGACCTCTTAGGGTTACATTACTTTGGCAGCACATGTAAAACTGTCATGCCAATAAAGTTATCTGAATCTGAATTGAGTACAGAGTTTGCCTAGATTAGTTTTAGAGCAGAGATAGGCAAATTCTCAAGTACCACTATTCTGTCCCCAGCAGTAGGTACATGTTTGTATCTGTACATATTGTAATTTAACTGTGTGTAGTGCAGTCCTCCCTTCTGAGGATTCTTAATACTGAAACACTTTTCGTAACCCATGATAAAAGTCTGTGAGCTTTTGCCTTTAAGAGGAGCCTTTGCCCTTAAGGAAGCTCCCTCCCCCCTCCACTTTCTCTCACTGTTGGAAGAGCTTGAATGCCCCTCAATCTAACGTGAGTCTTCCTAGCAGGGCTGCCAGGTTTTCATGAAAGAACAAGCACTTTTTTCCAAAAAAACAAGCCCAAAAAAAAGCCCAAAACACGTGAAATTGAAACACCAATGTCTGTGAGTCGCATAGATGACAAAGGAGCTTAATTTTTTACATGTTTCTCTGTTTTAGCATGTTGCAGAAGGTCTGCATGATGTGCACGAATGTCACACTTACAAAATTTGCACATAGCCTTACTCTCATTGCTGAAAACAGGCTGAATCCGTGCTTTTAATTCATGTTCCTCTTCTCACGCTTTATAGTACTTTTTACCGTACTTAGCCCAGTTCTTTACTTTAGCCATAGAAGATCAAAACCATTTAGTAGTGTAGCAGCCAAGGACGGAAACAGTAGGTATGGGCAGGATTTCTTACAGAGGTGATCTTCTGTAGGGAGAAGAAATGAAAGGAACTAAAGCAAAATTAGATGAAAGCAAAAGTGGTATAGAACAAATAAAAAAAATAGCATTACAAGTTTCCATGTCACATTTTTTACCTGTAGTCAGCAGGTATGGACAAGCTTTCTTTTTGTCAAAATAAGGATTTTTTTATAAAGGTGATCTGCTGCAGGGAGAAGAAATGAAAAAAAAAAGATGAAATCAAGTGGAGTAGAACAAATTAAAAAACACCAGCCCCTCTCACTCATTCCCTCTTCTGAGCACATCCCTGGCCCCACACACTCATTCCCCTCTCCCCACCCCCTCCGAGCACATCTCTGGCCCCCACACTCTCATTCCCCCCTCCGAGCACATCTCTGGCCCCCACACTCATTCCCTAACTCCTCTGAGCACATCTCTGGCCCCCCCCCCCCCCACACACTGATTCCATCCTCCCTAACCCCTCTGAGCCCATCTCTGGCCCTACACACACTGATTCCCCTCTCCGAGCACATCTCTAGCCCCCACACTCTCATTCCCCCTCCCTCCCCCCTCTGAGCAGATCTCTGGCCCCCACATTCTCATTCTCCCTCCCAACATACTAATTCCTCCCCTCCTGATACCTGGCTGTAGCTGCACAGTCTGAAGATTCCTTCGCAGTTGCTTGCTGCTGCGCTGCAATGCCATGCTACTGGCCTTCCCGTTCCAGGTCTGCCCACCTGCGATGCTGTGCATGCCGTGCTGGATGGACGGTGCTGGGTCTGCCCACAAAATGTGCTCATGTGACTCAAGGTTTGCAGCTCTGCTCTGATTAGCTTACTGCTGCAATATAGGGATAGGGTGCGCCTGCTATGGACAGGTTTCATCGCAGCAGCAGCCAATCACTGTAACATCAGAGCACAAGTCCTGCCCAACAAGCCAAAAAAACGGCGACTTGCAGAAAAAATAGCCCAATTAAAAGCAACCCGCGAATTGGAAAAAAAAAATGCGAATGACTAGAAAAAGAAGCCCAATCTCATGGTAACCAAGCGAGGTTGGCAACACTGCTTCCTAGGTGCCTTATAGGCTCAAGGGACTGCCCTTCATGCTCCCCCTGTGTCACATGGTTCTTAGGCTCACTGCCATTGGACCTTGCCCCCCTGCCTCCAGCTTGTGGAGGCGTTTCTTTTAGCAGCTCTCGACGAGAGTTCAGTCTTGCCCATGCTTGCTTCTGAGCCAGCAGCGCTCTGTAAAACTCCCTGAAACGGTCAGGTTTTTTACCTTTTCTCTTACTGCCTTCGTCTGAAGACTAAATCAGCCTCATATCTCTCAAGCTCCCTACCGCTACCATAAGCTAACTCCTGCAACACAAGAGACCTCCTTCTCCCTCCTGCTACCCTGTCTCCAGTTACCAAAGATCTTTGCCTTGGGGCTTGCGTTTGAGATGCAACAATTGTAAGTTGAATTTACCTGTACAATAAATAATTTCAAACTTAAAGAATTTTATCATGAGGACTGTTTGGAGAAAAGGTTTAGCTGCCTGGATGGCAAACTTGGATGTCTACCTGACCCAGAACAGTAAAAAACCCGTATCAAACAGGAAGATAGTAAAAGGTGAAAAGCCAGTGAACTGAAAGCATTTTTAAAAGAATTGCATACAGTGCAATGAAACAGGAACTTCATCCCCAAAGCACAATGTGACAGGGAAGTCTGCACTGAGTAGAAATTGTTACAGGTGAAGGATTGTTTAAGGCACCGCCTTGCACCTGAATAAGCCTTCCACCCTTCAGCTGTGGTGAGAGGCCAGGGAATCAAATATAAAAACCCTAAGATTGTGAAGATTTATACTTTCGGAACTGTCTTTGAGTCTGCAAAACATTAAAGAAGCAAACGCAAATGTAAAATGAGCCTATGCTGCAAGCAAGGTATACAAAGAGTTGCGAAGAAAGCATTTTAACTCCATGCCATGCAACGCCGCCAGAATTCAAACTCTAGACAAAGGACTTAACGACAGTCGTTAAGCCCATTTAAGCTTCCCTTTTGCCGGGCAAGGAATTTCTTACCTGTAAGCAGCTCGTCCCTCCCTGCCACTGCTCCTGTAGACGAGAAGCAGAGAGCAATTAGTTGCCTAGAACCAGATTTCTGCTGACTCCAGGGACAGGGAACAGAAAGCCCAGAGGCAAACTTTCCTGAGGTGTTAGCTAGCTTTTCCCCCTGCTTCTAAAGCAATTCAAAGTTTATTCCCTTTAACTCAGTGGGAAAGAAGTGTTTGCTGTTGAGATGGCTGAAGCAGCAATACAGGAAGACAAAAACACCTTGAAACAGCTAGCTGAAGCCATTGAATTAAGAGATGACTCAAAGCAAAAAGGGAGAGATGCTGAAGGAAGGGATGAAAGCAATAATTTGAAGAGATTATCTAAGCCAGCAGAGAAAGATGCGCAGAGATATGAGACAAGAAGACAGAGGCATGAACACAGGATAGAAAGAGAGAAGGTCTCAGAAAGCCCCACCAATCTTAAGTACCATATAGAACAGCTGCAGCTTCGTTCCCAAACCTATTGGCTCATCACAGAAGAGTATCTCGAGTTCTTAACATAAACTAACACTGCAGAAAGCCTTGAAGAAAAAGACCGCCAACAGAATTTAGACCAAATACGCCAAAGAATGGTAATGGATACCATTAACAGTGCAGAAACAAGCGATTCAATAAGTGAGGTAGACTCTCAGCACTTTTACACCTCTAAGTATACAAAGGGTTCCATAAGGTCACATGGGTCAAGATACTCGAACCGTTCTCAACTCAGCTCTCCAAAAGAAAGCAGAGTCTTGAGCAGCCACAATACGTATAAAGTATGCTGAACAAGAAGCAGCCCTTAAAAGAGAAGGGCTCAGAATACAAGAAGAACAACAGAAGGCTGCTGCTGCTATAGCTGCCGCCGAGGCATGCAGAAAGGCTGAACTAGATATCGTCTTGGACATGCTGCGGCAGAAAAGAGAAGCAGCAACCCTTGAAGCCAAAACTAAGATATTTGATGCAGCCCTGGACCGAGGCGGGGGGGGGGGGGGGGGACCCACTCAGTTTCGTGGAGGAGCAGGACATGGCCCAGTGGATGCTCAAGTATGTCACAGCTCACCCTCCAAGTCACGCCAGCGCCAAAACGCCACCTCCCTCAGAGCAACCCCCGCATCATGGGAGAACAGACTCTCCCTCACAAATGACTGGCTTGACCAAAGAAATTGGACCTGAAACGCAAAATGCCATGAACACTGAATGCCATGGCAGTGATCCACCGGCTCTAAATCACACAGATGCATGGCAGTTAACTCATGTGCCAAGCACACGCCCCAAGGAAAACACTTCCGTGCAACCATGGATCCCAGCGTCCCATGGGGATTGGGAAGGAGAAAGAGCTAGTCAACTACACCCAAGAAGGGCTCCAATTGAGTACCCATGCGAAAACAGGAAACAATTGATCAACCACGGCCCGTGCCAATGCACAACAAGGGTGACGTGCACAGTCAACCACAAGACACCCACCCATCAAGACCTTTCAGAACAAGTCTTCAGAAAGGGAAGACTGAGCAAGGTACATTACCCGCCGAGAATTCATAACCGCAGGGTTTTACAAGTTCAATGACTGCCCTGAGAGTTACAGGGCATGGAAATCTGACTTCCAAGATGCTGTGAAGGATATGAGATTGACTCCGAAGGAAGAGATAAACTTGATGGTAAAATGGTTGGGACATGAATCGGTCAAACATGTGAAAGGATTAGAAAACATCTACCCATGTGATCCTTTTACAGCACTAAAGAGGTATAGAGAGACTTGAGCGATATTATGGGGACCCAGTTGCCATAGAGAATGCGTTATTTGAGAAAATGGAAAACTTTCCAGAGATATCCAGTAGAGATAACCGAAAGTTGCAAGAATTGGGAGATCTCCTCCAAGAGTGGAGACAGCTAAGGCTGAACTCATTTATCCAAATCTCAACCTTCTGGACATACCACGAGGCACGAACACCATCAAAACAAACTGCCACCTGATATACAAGATAAATGGGCATCTCATGATGCATGGTACAAAGAAGACCACAAAAGTACCCACCTTTCCATGTCTTCACAAAGTTCATACGAGATTTAGCAAAGCATAGGAACGATCCTAGCTTCTCATTCGGTACACATGAAATACACAGAATCAGCCACCGAGTGAGTGAGAGGCCAACCAATAAGCATAGAGCAGCAGGAAGCCCATCTCTGTGCACAAAACGGAAGTGTTGCCTGCAGCATCTACATCAGACCAACTTCCCAGTATGGATAGGGCAGAGGATCCAGACTGACAGGTCCAATACACAAGAAACCTCACCCACTCAGAAAGTGTCAAGGATTCAAAGGAAAACCTTTAAAAAGGTACAGAATTTGCTACCGGTGCTGTTCTTCATTTACCACATGGCTAAAGACTGTAAAATAGCCATTAAGTGTTCAGAGTGCGGGAGTGACCAACATGATAGCCCTGCACTCTGATGGAGCAAAACTTCATCCTTCGGGAATCTCACACCCTAGTTCAAACCATGGCGGGGAGGAAAGGGCAGAACAAATGCCAGAACCTGAAGTGATCCCCAAATGCACACAAGTATGTGGGAGAAATAACAGGAAATCCTGCACAAAAATATGCTTGGCTAGAATGTATCCCAAAGAGCAACCTGAGAAGGCAGTCAAAATGTATGTCATCATAGATGAGCAGAGCAACAGATCCCTGGCAAGGCCAGAATTCTTTGACTTGTTTGATATCCATGACCACTACTCTCTGTACAACCTCAAAACCTGCTCAGGGGTTACCTGAGTGACAGGGAGGAGAGCAAGCGGATATGTAATAGAGGCGATAGACGGCAGCAACAAGTTAAACTTGCCCATGCTCATCGAGTGCGACCAGATGCCTGACAACAGAGATGAGATTCCTACACCAGAAGCCGCTCGGTACCATTCTCATCTAAAGTCCATAATACATCAGCTCCCACCACTAGAACCGGAAGCAGAAATCCTGCTGTTATTGGGCAGAGACACACCAGCACTGATCAAGGTCCTGGAGATACGTGATGGCCCGCCAACTGCTCCTTATGCTTACCGATTCGCCTTGGGATGGGTGATAGTCGGCAATGTCTGCTTGAATCAAACAAGGAGACCAAGCATTCACACATACATTACGAGTGTCTTAGAGAATGGATGTCCTACTCTATTTGAACCATGTCCTAATCATCTAAGCACCAAGGAGATCTTAAGCTGCGAGGAACTGAATCTCAATTCAGCTACCAGTCAGATCACCTCCCCATCAGATGTAGAAGAACATCTAGGGGACTCAGTGTTTCAAGTTACCAAGGATGACGACAAACCTACTTTTTGTAGAAGACAAAGAATTTTTAAGAATTATGAATAAAATTTTTTTTATAGATGAATCAAATATCTCGGTAGCTCCTCTACCATTCCAGACACCAGACCCCGACTCCCTAACAACAGAGAACAAGCACTCTCACGACTTATGTCACTGCGGAGAACTCTGGAAAGGAAACCGGAGATGAAACTTCATGAACGACATGTTGGACAATAGCCACGCAGAGCTAGCTCCACCCTTAAGGAATAATGAAGAGTGTTGGTACTTGCCTACCTTCGGTGTATACCATCAGAAGAAACCAGGCCAGATCCGGATCATCTTTGATTCCAGTGCGCAGTTTCGTGGAATCTCACTCAACAATGTGCTTCTCACTGGACCTGACACGATCAATAACTTGTTAGGAGTAGTGATCCGCTTCAGAAAAGAAGCAGTCGCTGTGACAGCCGACATCCAACAAATGTTCTACTGCTTTGTCATTCACCAAGACTGCAGAAATTACCTAAGATTCCTGTGGTACCATGACAACAACATCAATAAGGAAATTGTGAAATACCGGATGCGAGTGCACGTCTTCGGTAATAGACCATCACCTGCAGTAGCCACGTACGGGCTGAGAAGGACAGCCCAAGAAGGAGAGAAAGAGTATGGCGCAGATGCCAGACACTTTGTGGAAAGGAATTTCTATGTAGATGATGGACTAAAGTCCTTATCTACTGCAGAGGAAGCAATCGATTTAATAAGGACAACACAAGCAATGCTGGTAGGCGCCAATCTAAGGCTCCACAAAATAGCCTCAAATAGTTCTAACGTAATGAGAGCATTTCCTTCAGATGATCATGCCAAAGACTTTAAGAACTTGGATCTGAGAGTGGACACACCTCCTCTCCAACAAAGACTTGGATTAAATTGGGATCTAAAGGGAGACGTCTTCACATTCCAAGTTTCAACCCAAGATAAACCGCATATTCGCCGAGGTGTTTTGTCCATAGTCAACAGCCTGTATGATCCAGTGGGGTTTGTGGCTCTAGTCACAATACAAGGAAGAGCCTTATTATTATTATTATTATTATTATTATTATTTATTTATTTATTTATTTATTATATACCGTAGTTCAGAACACATGGTTCTATCTTTACGGTTTACAAAATATGTCTAATAGATAAAAGAAGAAACAGAATAAATACAATAAAATATCAATAAGATAATAAGATAATTAAAATTAATCATACTTTCAAATAAAAACTGATTGTATACTAAAAAGATTAATATAATTAAGAAAATAAATAAGTATATCAAGTGGATTACAATGTTATCTATCATCCTGCGCTTCAGATCCAAAGGCTTGTTGAAAACACCATGTTTTTAGTTCTTTCTTGAGCTCTCATCAAGTACTACCGAGTGGGACACCCCACTACCTCAAGCAATGAAACCAGAATGGGAAAAATGGAAGAGCTCCCTAAAAGTGCTTGAACAGTTCCACATATCACGCACTTATGTCCCAATACCACTTAATACAACCAGCTGCAAAGAGATCTGCGTTTTCTCTGACGCATCTGTGAAAGCCATAGCTGCGGTAGCCTTTTTAAGAGTGACAGACGCAGAAGGAATAGTGGGTATGGGCTTCATCTTTGGCAAAGCCAAGTTAGCACCACATCCTAACCACACCATACCACATCTAGAATTGTGTGGAACGATGCTAGCAGTGGAAATAGCGGAGTTAATAACAGCCGAAATGGACATGCAAATTGATACTATCCATCTTTACACGGACAGCAAAGTAGTTCTGAGCTACATCTACAACCAGACAAGAAGGTTCCATGTATACGCTCAACTCTGGGGTTCAGCCATTCAGATCCGCTCCGACTGCGGAATTAACTTCTTGGGAAGCTGCAAAGAGCTGAACATTGCATCTGTTAAAATTGACTATCCTACCATTAAAATGAACCTCTGTGATCAGAAATGTACGTGGATATTCAATCTACCCCATTCTTCACACATGGGAGGATTATGGGAGAGAATGATCAGGATGGCCCGCCAAATTCTTGACACCACGTTAACAGAAACCAAGCCAACTCGACTCACCCATGAAGTCTTAACCACCCTTCTGGCAGAAGTGGTAGCCATCATAAACGCAAGACTGCTAGTTCCAGTGTCATCTGACCCTGAGTCTCCACTGATCCTAACTCCAGCCATGCTTTTAATGCAAAAGACTATTAGCATTCCTGGGCCACATGGAAACTTTGACGGCAAAGAGCTCTACAAGCGTCAATGGAAACAAGTCCAACAACTTGCCAACTCCTTTTGGAGTCATTGGAAGAAAGAGTATTTGCCGACTCTCCAGTATCGAAGCAAGTGGCACTCCAACAAGTCCATCATCTGAGAAGGTGACCTCATTCTTCTCAAAAACAACCAAGCCTAACGCAACAGCTGGCCTCTGGGACTCGTCGTCAAGACATCCTGGAAACGACGGACGTGTTCGCAAGATTGAAGTAGACTGTGAACCAAGGGACAGCCAAGATCTTCTACAGGCCCATCAATGAGGTGGTGCTCCTCATGCCGCATGAAGAACTCCGTGGACCGTTGTCCACTTCAGAGACTCTTTCTCTGTTTGTGTTGTCTGTCTCTCATTTCAGCTTGGTGAAACCCTTTGAAGAAGACATCGCCTGGATGACTTAGAGACCTAGATGATCATGAACCTCCCTGAACATCGAATGATTCAGTTATAGTGAACTTTGCACTGTTGCATAATGATATAAGAACTGATATAGTGGTATCTTGTGATACCAGACAGGGAGTGTTCTGTCCCCAGCAGTGGGTACATGTTTGTATCTGTACATATGGTAATTTAACTGTGTTTAGTGCAGTCCTCCCTTATGAGGATTCTTAATACTGAAAGACTTTTTGTAACCCTTGATAAAAGTCTGTAGGCCTTTGCCTTTAAAAAGAGCCTTTGCCCTTAAGAGAATCTCCCTCCCCCCTCCACTTTCTCTCACTATCGGAAGAGCTTGAATGCCCCTCAATCTAACTTGAGTCTTCCTAGGTGCCTTATAGGCTCAAGGGACTGCCCTTCATGCTCCCCCTGTGTCACATGGTTCTTAGGCTCGCTGCCATTGGACCTTGCCCCCTTGCCTCCAGCTTGTGGAGGCGTTTCCTTTAGCAGCTCTCGATGAGAGTTCAGTTTTGCCCATGCTTGCTTCTGAGCCAGCAGCGCTCTGCAAAACTCCCTGAAACGATCGGGTTTTTACCTTTTCTCTTACTGCCTTCGTCTGAAGACTAAATCAGCCTCATATCCCTCAAGCTCCCTACCTCTACCATAAACTAACTCCTGCAACACAAGAGACCTCCTTCTCTCTCCTGCTACCCTGTCTCCAGTTACCAAAGATCTTTGCCTTGGGGCTTGCGTTTGAGATGAAACAATTGTAAGTTGAATTTACCTGTACAATAAATCGTTTTCGTACGGAAAATGGCGCCGGCAGGAGATCGACTGCAGGAGGTCGTTCAGCGAGGCGCCGAACCCTGGCTGAACGACCTCCTGCAGTCGATCTCCCTGCCGGCGCCATTTTCCGTACGAAAACGATTCGCGGCGGGAAATCGCTCCCTGACCCCCGCTGGACCTCCAGGAACTTTTGGCCAGCTTGGGGGGCCTCCTGACCCCACAAGACTTGCCAAAAGGTCCAGCGGGGGTCCGGAAGGACTCCTGCCGTCCAATCATGTTCGTCTATGGCCACCGCCCATTTTTCGGCGCCATTTGGAAAAATGGCGCCGGCCGCCGAAGACAACAAGATTCAGTAGCAGGAGCCCGTTCCGGACCGCCGCTGGACCCGCAGGTTATTTAAGTCATTTGGGGGGGGGGTTCGGGAGGGTGGGGGATTTAATTTAAGGGTCGGGGGTGGGTTTTAGGGGGTTTTAGGTGTGCAGGCCCACGATTCTAACGATTTAAAACGATAAATCGTTAGAATCTCTATTGTATTGTGTTCATAACGGTTTAAGGACGATATTAAAATTATCGGACGATAATTTTAATCTTCCTAAAACGATTCACATCCCATATCGCCTACCCTGTCCCTGGCGTTAGTGTGGTGTTCAGTCAGCTTTGTACCGGACAGGTTTCAGGCAAAAGCAAATGGCACTGCCATTTATTTAGGCGTCCGACACAGATCATATATGAAAGGACTCTTCAGGCTTCCTCCAAAATTATCCACAGCGCATGACAGGGGTCTGCTGGAGAGTAATGCAAAATGTAAATATTTCCGATCCCAACTTAAAAAAAAAGAAATATTCCCCTTAGCCGATCGGTTTCAAAGTCTTGGAGAAGTGCTAATTGCAAAAACTAAATCCTGAGGAGACAAAAAAAAAAAAAATAGTCTTTCGGTAAAATCAGAAGTGAAGAAAAAGCTTTCTCCGGAGAGCTGCAGACGTGAAGCTCCGGCGGTGGCCGGGCGCGAGACAGGAGGATCGGAGCTTCTTTTCAGCAGGCTCTCCTCAGCAGCGCTAGTGAGAGGGCGGCGCCCCCACCCCCCCCCCCCAAAATTGTCACCTCCCTGTGGCGGGGGCCACCCGTGTGCTCCGGCACCGCAGAGAGCGAGGACAGGAATCAACTTTAATGGGCTGCAACTTCTTCAGCAGCAACAGCAGCAGTTCAGCTCGGCCCCCCAGAACAAAAGGAAAGTCGGGAGAGGTGATCGCAGCACTCCCGAAACGGCTTGCAGAGAGACAAAACTCTTCCCCCCCTCCCTCGCTCCGCTCGCTTTCGGTTACCATGGGAGCCCTTCTATGGTATTATTGTAGGACTAGACAGGGCAGGCTGTCAAGCACCATTCTGGCACAGATGTCATTTGTAAAGGCTTTTTTTTTTCTTTCTTTCTAATATTATCTATTCCACCGAATATTTCATCGTTCCGTATCATTAAACAAAAAGAAGAAAGACAACTCTGCCTTGCGTTTCACATCTGAATAAGGGGGTAGGGAAGTTTGGCTGCCGCAGAAATCTCTGTCCCTCACTTTAGCGGAGGGCGGAAGTCAAGCGAAACCTTGTGGAGCAGCAGGACTGCCTACAAGCAGTGCCTACAGCGGCTTGGACGTCCACTGCCTTGAGCTCCTGGTCGACATCCAAGCCACGACCTCGGGCGTCCCAAGGTCGCTGCGTCCATGATCGGAGGCACCGCTGCCTTGAGCACCTGGCAGCGGAGCTTGGATGTCCAGCCGGGCGCTCAAGGCAGCGGTGCCTCCGATCATGGATGCCTGGATATTTATCAGACCCCGTATGATGGCAAAGAAAAAAATTGATTGCTTTCCTTCACACTATTGAAATTGAAAGGATTTATGCAAGCTTTTTCCCCAATGTGGAACTCAATTGGACACAGAGTCAACCCCAAGAGAAGAACTGTGGTACCTTAACTAGTTGAAATGATAAAATCACTTTAAAAACATTTTACATTGAAACTGATAAAACAAGCCGCGAGCTTGGACGTCCGGCCAGGCGCTCATGGCAGCGGTGCCTCCGATCATGGACGCCCAGATACAGGCAGGAAGGTTGGACGTCCAAGGTCACGGCTTCCATTCATGGACCTTCCTGCCTGTATCCGGGCGTCCATGATCGGAGGCACCGCTGCCTTGAGCGCCCGGCCTGGACGTCCAAGGTCGTGGCTTGGACGTCCGGCAGGGCGCTCAAGACAGCGGGGTCTGTAGAAAAGAACCATCCACTTACCTGGTGGAATGACATTTCAAATGACAGGTACCAATGCACCCTGGATACTGTATAGGCGCTGCAAACCGCTCTATACAGTAAAATGGATTGCGAGCACCTACCGCTTCATTGACGCGCTTTGGACGCCGCTTGGATTGGCGTCTAATTTGAATCCTGAATCGAGCGGCATGCGAACCAAAATATGCGTGTGGCAAACGAGTGGGCGCCCGGCACTACCGCACTGTTTCTTACGCGTCCTCACTGTATCGGCCCGTTAGTGTTCAGACAGATACATTAGATACTGTTAGAATTATCCTTGTAATAAAGCTGTTCACAATACTCAACAAATGTTTCCTTCCCAAAGATGAAATAATCATTGTGCTGTATATTCTTTGCTCTGATGGGGTTGAGATAGACATGATAAGAAAAAAAGTCCTTTTCTGGTAAAGAACATTACGATGGTTTATGACTCTCAATAGTAAAATAACCATACTTTTTATAAAAGTACATAAATAAGTGATTCAGATTATAGTAAATATTGTCTTCTAAATGTTACCATCAGAGGGCAGTAAATACATTATGTAATTTATTTTACACACACAATTCAGCTCCCTATGTAGATGTCAGAATATGTTTGTTTGTTTTTTTTAATTTATAGTTTATTAAATTTCTGTAACATTTATAATGAAAGAAATCAAGAAATATTGGGATACATGTCAATATAAAAAGAAAAAAGAAAAAACATACAAGAAAATCATATTTTACATAGTAATCCCAAAGAATACGTAATTTTTTTAATAACAAATCCTTATTTGTTAGATCAAAATTTTGTAATTATCTTAGCATTTTTTCTGTTCATTAGTCTTATTTTACAACTATTGCATTTTTTCTTTGCAAAAATTCCTATCAGACTTTAAAGTCTGATCAAGGCACAGAGCTACAAATTGGGAGAGAAAACAATATAAGAAAAAAAATCTTCGAAAAGGCAATGAAGTTCATGTGGTATTTTAAAATTTGTTCTCCAAGAAGCTATTCCATCCTTCCTTATGATTTTGTTGACATTCTTCATCCTACACCTAAAAACACAATGCAGTAAATGATCTTACTTGAGTAGGCACGGTGCTAATTTGTTGGCAAGACAGCAGAGGGTGCTGTAGACCTGTCTACGGTTGTCTTGTTCTACAAGGTACACATAAATCTGTGCTGGCTAGAATGGAATCATAGGAGCATAGAATATGTTAGCAGGATAAGGACTGTGTGGCCTGGCCTATCTAGTCTGCCCAAATTGCTTACTTTTGCAATACTAAAGATCACAATTGGTCTTTGGATTTCCCTTCACTTCTTTGCAACTAAAGCTCCTCTGTGCTTATCTCATGCCCTTTTTGAATTCTGTTACTAATTTTTGAACTCCTCCATCTCCACTGGGAGGCCATTCCATGCACCACCACCCTTTCTGTGAAGAAATGTTTTTTGATGTTATAGTCAAATCTCCCCCCATTGAGCTTCATCTCATGACCTCCTCTTCTAAAACTTCCTTTCCAATGAAAAATGTTTGTATCTTGGGCACTATTTATTCCTTAAAAATATTTGAAATTGTTTATTATAGCCCATGTATCTCTCCTCTTCTCTATGGATACATTTTTAGAAATTTAAATCTCATCTCAAGGGCTTTTGGTGCAAACCCTGCACTATTTTGGTAGATTTTCTCTGGACTGTCAGTAGCCTTTCAGAGGTACGATCTTTATATTGGATACAGTATCGCATATGAGGTCTCGCCAATGACCTGTAGAAGCATTATCACTTTTTCTTTTCTACTAGTTATACCTTCCCTAGCATTCCTCTGCCTATGGCCATTGCTTTTTCACACTGCTTTGATACCTTGAAATCATCAGATATGGTCACCTCAAAGTCTCTTTCCTGATTGGTGCATATTCACATATCATCCCTGATCACATATTCCTCACTTGGATTTCTGCACTTCAAATGCATGACTCTACATTTTCTTGCATTTTTGCATTGAAACTTAGCTGCTGAGCAGTATACTTTTCATTGAGCTTCCTTAGATCACTCTTCATTTTGTGTACTCCACCAGGGATGTTCATTCTATTACAAATCTGAGTGTCTTCTGCGAAAAGACAGACTTTTTCTATTAACACTTCTGTGTTATCAGTCATGAAAATATTGAACAGAAACAGCCTTGGATTCATCTCTGAGGCACTCTACTGATAACACTTCATTTACTACTACCACCTGTTGTCTATACAGTAACTCAACCAGTTTCCAACCCAGTCAAGCACCCTGGGACCCACCCTTATGCTACTCAGTTTATTAATAAGCCTTCTATGTGGATCAGTGTCAAAAGCTTTGCTGAAATTCAGCATGCCCCTCATTTGATTCTCTGATCACTCAGTCAAAGAAATTGATCAGATTTGTTTGACATAATCTTTCTTGGATTAACCGGTGTTACCCTATTCCTGCAATTTGCTGGATTCAAGATTCTTCATTATACTTTTTTTAATAGTCTTCGTTAATGTACCTGCTACCAAGGTCAGACTAACTGACCTATAGTTACCAACCTCTTTGATATTACGACTTTTATAGAGAGAGAAAAAAATCCACCTTTCTCAGTCCTTCAGAACCACTCCAGTCTCTAAAGATTGATTGGACAGATCTAGCAATGGAATTAAAACATAAGGATGCAAATAGTAGAGGTGTGAATCGTGTGATCGATCGTCTTAACGATCGATTTTGGCTGGGGGGAGGGAAATTGGATCGTCGTGTTTTGTTTTGCTTTGAAATCGTTAAAAATCGTAAATCGGGGGAGGGCGGGAAAACCGGCAAACCAAAAAACCCCTAAAACCCACCCCGAACCTTTAAAACAAACCCCCACCCTCCCAAACCCCCCCAAAATGTTTTAAATGACCTGGGGTCCAGTGGGAGGGTCCCAGCGCGATGTCCCGCTCTCTTGCCACACCAAAAAAACCCTAACACCCACCCCGAACCTTTAAAACAAACCCCCACCCTCCCGAACCCCCCCCCCCCCAAAATGTTTTAAATGACCTGGGATCCAGTGGGAGGGTCCCGGCGCGATGTTCCGCTCTCTGCCCACGGCTGCTGTGAAGAGAAATGGCGCCGGTGGCCCTTTGCTCTTATCATGTGACAGGGCAAAGGTAGCGCTGGCGCCATTTTGATTCCTAGCTCCTGACGTCACGCGTCCAGGAGATCGCTCCCGGACCCCCGCTGGACCCCCAGGAACTTTTGGCCAGCTTGGGGGGGGCCTCCTGACCCCCACAAGACTTGCCAAAAGTCCAGCGGGGGTCCAGGAGCGACCTCCTGCACTCGGGCCGTATTGCCAATCTTCATACGGGCGATGTGAGGGCAAAGGTAGCGCCGGCGCCATTTTGAAGATTGGCAATACGGCCCGCGTGCAGGAGGTCGCTCCCGGACCCCCGCTGGACTTTTGGCAAGTCTTGTGGGGGTCAGGAGGCCCCCCCAAGCTGGCCAAAAGTCCCTGGGGGTCCAGCGGGGGTCCGGGAGCGATCTCCTGGATGCGTGACGTCGGGAGCTAGGAATCAAAATGGCGCCAGCGCTACCTTTGCCCTGTCACATGATAAGGGCAAAGGGCCACTGGCGCCATTTCTCTTCACAGCAGCCATGGGCAGAGAGTGGGACATCACGCCGGGATCGCACCGGGACCCTCCCACGGGACCCCAGGTATAAGGACCTGCACGTCGTCAGCGTAGACAAAGTGTGGGAGATTGAGATTTGAGAGTAGCTGGCAAAGGGGAAGGAGGTATATGTTAAATAGGGTGGATGATAGGGAGGAGCCTTGGGGAACACCCCTAGTGATATCAATTGGTTCAGATTCGTGGTTATCAATTTTTACTTTGAAGTGTCTGTCACTTATGTATGATTTGAACCAGCGAAGTGGGGTCCCAGAAATGCCAATGTCAGTCAGCCTGTCAAGTAAAATAGAATGATTAATAGTGTCGAAGGCTGCCGAGATGTCTAATAGAGCCAGGATGAATGTGTGACCTTTGTCAAAGCCTCTGATGACGAAGTCGGAGAGGGAGAGAAGTAGGGTTTCAGTACTGAAGCGCTTTCTGAAGCCATGTTGTGAAGGATAGAGTATCTGGTGCTGATCTAAGTAGTTTGAGAGTTGGGTGTTGACAGTTTTTTCAAGGATTTTAGCAACGAAGGGGAGGTTGGAGATAGGTTGGTAGTTGGACAAATCGGAAGGGTCAAGTTTTGGTTTCTTAAGACTGGGCTTGACTATGGCTAATTTGAGCTGAGAGGGAACATCACCAGTGGAAATGGAGGTGTTGACAATATCAGCTAGCGGATGGGAAATGCTGTCTGGGATGGTCAGGAGCATTTTGGAGGGGATCAAGTCTGAGGGATGGGTAGAGGGGTGCATTTTCTTAAGAATAGCAGCAATTTCAGATGAGGAAGTGCTTTCAAATGTGTCCATTTTGAAGTCAATGACTTTTGGGGAAAATTTGGTCGGTGAGGGCACGGGGGGAAAGCGGGAGGCGATAGTGGCGATCTTGTTGTGGAAATATTGGGCGAGTTGGTTGCATTTGGTGTTGGGGTCCTTGCAAGGTGGGGTCTTTGGGGATGTCTTCGTGAGGTTTGATATAAGAGAGAACAGAGCTCTCTGGTTGAATTGAGTCGTGGATTTTGGCAGTGTAGTGGTCGCGTTTGGCTTTGAGGGTGTTGGTTCTGTAATCGTGTAGTAAGGTTTTGTATTTGGCAAGTTGCTTGGCAGAGGGGTCTTTGCGCCATATTTTTTCTTGAGTTCTGAGATTGTGTTTTTGTAGTTTTAGTTCAGGGGTGTACCAGGGTTGCTTCGTTTTAGTGGATGGCTGGATTTCTTTTCAGTTGTCTCTTTTCCAAGATGAAATATCCTAACTTGTTTAGTCTTTCTTAAGGGAGCTATTTCATCCCCTTTATCATATTTGTTGCCGTTCTCGCTGCCTTTTCCAATTCTGCTATATCGTTTTTGAAACGGGGCAACCAGAAGTACACATAGTACTTAAGGTCTGGTTGTATCAAAGCTCATTAAAGAGGCATTATGATATTCTCTTTTATTCTCTCTTCCTTTCCCAATAATTCATGATATACTGTTTCCTTTTTTTGACCTGCTCCTGCACATTGAGCTGAGGATTTTAAAATATTGTGCACAATGACTGCAAGGTCTTTTAGGATTATTTTCCACATTAAATTTTATCTGCCATTTAGATGCCTAGTTCCTCACAATCAGCTTGAGTTTTAATTGCCTCCTGCCACGCAGACTGAATGATGGCGGCTCTGACTGCTGTAGAGCACGGGAAAGCAGGCAAGCAGGTGGCGGAGAGGCAAGAGGCTGGTTGTGGCCTAGCTACAAGCAGAATTGTAACACAGCCTTAAAAGTTGTAGCCAGGAGCATCGGGGAAATGATTGCCCTTGATAACCAGCCCCTGCAGGTAGTGGAGAATGTAGGTTTCAAGGTTTGCTGCAGGTCTTAGCTCCAAATTACAAAGTCCCCTCCAGAACCACATTTAGCAGAAAGGTCATCCCCAGCCTCTACAACCAGTGTCGCAGTCGCATCCAGGTGCTGCTAGCTAAGGCACAGGGGAGTGTGCATTTCACCTGCGATATCTGGACCACCACGAATGCTTCACACTCTTACCTCTCCCTGACAGCACACTGGTGGGACCTGGCTGAGGCAGGGGCAGGCAGCAACTCTATCAGTGACCAAGTATCAGGATGCAGGTGGGCTTTACTGCACACCCACCTGACAGACGAGGCCCATACCTCAGCCAATATTCTATCATGCATTGGAGACATGCTGGAGGGCTGGCAGCTATACCAGAGAGCCAGGAATCTTCAGGCAGGGTTCTTTGTCACAGACAATGGTGCAAACATGACAAAGGCAATATCCAAAGGGGGCTTTCAGAACATCCGATGTTTTGCACACACTCTGCTCCTGGTAGCGAAGTCAGCTCTGGGGTTGGAGTCCAAACACCAAGACAATGAATACCTGCAGGGGTTAATAACACAAGTGCAGGAACATAGCAGGGCATTTCCACAGGAGTGTGAAGGCGGGACAGTTTCTCCATCAAAAGCAGACTGATTTGGGGATGCCTCACAAGCGTCTCATCCAAGACATTGGCACTCTGTGGAATTGCACCTATATGATGCTGCAGAGGTTAGTGGAGCAGCAGACACCCCTTCATGATCTTTCTCTGGAAATGGTGTTAAGTGTGCATAGTCCCCTAGGGCATCATTATTAGGTAGTCATGAGTCAGCTGGTAAAAATCCTGAAGCCCTTCAAGGATGCCACGGAGTTCCAGAAGTGCCACCTTGGGTGATAGCATCCTTATAGTTAATATTCTGGAGGAAAAATTGGAGGGCTTTAAACAGGAAGAGGGAATGACAGCAGAGGTGTTGCATTGTCTGGACGTTTTGCAGAAGCAGGTAGGAGAGTTTAGGACCTTTAGCAAAACAGGACACATACATACTCGCCACAGTCTGTGATCCCCGTGTGAAAGGGAAACTCATCCTAAAGTCCGATTGTTTCATAATTGTGAAGAACCTGCTGTTAGAAAAGGTCTGTGAACAGGAGCGCCATAGGCAGAGAAAGATTAGGAGTGAAGCAGAGGAAGAAACAGCGGGCACTTCAGAGGGTAGTGCAAGCCCAAACAGGAGCAGCGCTCTGTCAGCGACAGCTATTACTTCCTCTTCCACTTCAGTACGCCAGCCATGTTGCCCCTAAAAAATCATCTCTTCTGGCACAGGCTAGAGTGAAAGCAGCTGGCAAGAAGAGCGAGGCCCCTGAGGAGCGGGTACCTCTGGTAAGTCCGAGGAGGCAGAGTAGCTTGGGGGGAGTAGTTCGTAGGTAACGAGACACATTCCCGTACCCAACCCCTTGCTAACTCAGTTAGATAGTGAAAATAGAGACCTTTAAATATTGGAAGCGAATGACGTCATCTCAGGGGGATGCCCCTGATGTTCGCACCCTTGCTGGTACTTCAATCAGAGCCCTAAGTCTTCAGACAACAAGGCGGATCTGCAACGTCGAGCCGGTACGGGGACGCCGGTAGAGATGGCATGGAGACGCCGTGGCAGCCAGCCGTCCATCAGACCCGGAGGGAGTCGCCACAGAGGTAAAGAGGGTGGAGTGAGGACGTCGAGCAGCGACAGTCACAATAAGCACGATTGTCTCCTATTGGTGAAGGACCTGCTGTTAGTAAAAGTCTGTGAACAGGAGTGCCATAGGCAGAGACAGATTAGGCAGGAAGCAGAGGAGGAAACAGCGGGTACTTCAGAGAGTAGTGCTAGCCCAAGCAGGAGCAGCAGTGACAGCTAGTACTTCCTCCTCCACTTCAGTATGCCAAAACCATGTTGCCCATAAAGAATCATCTGTTCTGCAACAGGCTAGATAGAAAGCAGCTGGCATGAGTGACTCTCAGCCCACCCAAGCAAAGGAGACACCAGCACAAATGTCATTGACACGGTATCTCTCAGAGCCCACAGAGGACATGCAGACAGATCCGCTAGCATATTGAGCACACAAGTCCACTGTCTGGCCACACCTAGCCAAAGTGGCTCAGTGATATCTGTCATGTCCACCAACCAGTGTGCTCAGTGAATGTGTATTTTCAATGACAGGGGATATCATGAGCCCTCACCACTCAAGGCTGGCACCAGAGTTGACGGAAATGCTAGTGTTTTTGAAAATAAACATGCCTTTGCTTGGGTTTCCAAATTTTCCCTGTGAATGGCAAGATGAATAAAAGCAATTGAAAGGCTTGCAGCAGCTCCAACTGCCTACTATGCTTCAGATAATATCAGCACATGTACCTGACCTGAAACATTGTGCCAGTCTGTCCACTGTCCAGGCCATACGTCCCCACGAGGGCCTGTCTGTCCAGCCCTTACGTCACTACAAGGGCCTGACCTCAAACGCTGTGCGTGTTTGAGGTCAGTTCTAGTATTTCTAATTTCAGTGTCATTTATTTGTGCATCACTTCTTTCCAGAATATTCTTTTTCCTGTTTTGCAACATTTGGAATGTAAGAACACAAAAAGCTGACTTCAGATGTTTGAAGCTTGGATATTTCATATGCTCAATAGTTTTCATGACCTTCATAAAATATGGGTCATTTTCCCTAAATCTTTCTTAGGTGCCAACAGTAATGTTTCTAGTACTATAGAAAACTGGTGGTAGTTGCACTCTAGTTCATCCTCTGTGTTCCCATAGTTTACAGAGGCACTGTGTAAACTACAAAGTCAACATAGGTTGATATTGTAGATTTGGACTTGAGTAGCGGTTTTCTTATTTCTGAGAGCTCTTCAAGTTCCTTTGTCATCAGCTGAAGTGCATAAGTACTTCTGGGTATTTACAAGGGCTTGACCTCAAACGCTGTGCCTGTCCATCCATGCCTTACGTCCCTACAAGGGCTTGACCTCTAATGCTGTGCCTGTCCATCCAGGCCGTATGTCCCTACAAGGGCTTGACCTCTAATGCTGTGCCTGTCTGTCCAGGCCTTACGTCCCTACAAGGGCTTGACCTCTATCCTCTAATGCTGTGCCTGTCCATCCAGGCCGTACGTCCCTACAAGGGCTTGACCTCTAACACTGTGTCTGTCTGTCTAGGCCTTATGTCCCTACAAGGGCTTGACCTCTATCCTCTAATGCTGTGCCTGTCTGTACAGGCCTTATGTCCCTATAAGGGCTTGACCGCTATCCTCTAATGCTGTGCCTGTCCATCCAGGCCTTATGTCCCTACAAGGGCTTGACCTCTAATGCTGTGCCTGTCTGTCCAGGCATACATCCCTACAAGGCTTGACCTTTAATGCTGTACTTGTCCATCCAGGCCTTACATCCCTACAAGGTCTTGACCTCTAATGCTGTGCCTGTCCATTCAGGCCTTATGTCCCTACAAGGGCTTGACCTCTATCCTGTAATGCTGTGCCTATCCGTCCAGGCCTTACGTCCCTACAAGGGCTTGACCTCTAATGCTGTGCCTGTCTGTCCAGGCCTTATGTCCCTACAAGGGCTTGACCTCTAATGCTGTGCCTGTCTGTCCAGGCCTTATGCCCCTACAAGGGCTTGACCTCTAACGCTGTGCCTGTCTGTCCAGGCCTTATGCCCCTACAAGGGCCTGACCTCTAACGCTGTGCCTGTCTGTCTAGCTTGGAGCTTGTATATTTCATATGCTCAATAGTTTTCATGACTTTCATGATATGGGCCATTTTCCCTAGATGTTTCTTAGGTGCCAACATTAATGTTTCTAGTGCTATAGAAAACTGGTGGTAGTTGTATTCTAGTTCATCCTCTGTGTTCCCATAGTTTACAGAGGCACTGTAGGGTACAAAGTCAACATAGGTTGATATTGTAGATTTGGACTTAGCAGTTTTTTTATTTCTGTGAGCTCTTCAAGTTCCTTTGTCATCAGCTGAAGTGCGTAAGTACAGTTAATAGCTTCTGGGTATTCACTAGTTGCCAACGGAACCACCACACTCTAGGGGCCAACCCATTTCAGGTAGCCCTTTCCTATGCAAAGGAAAGGGAACTCTCCCCGGGAGTAGCCAGCCTATCTCTTAACGCCCACAAACCCATGTTGAACCGCTGTTTACATGGAAACCTCCTCCTCCACATCGACTCGCCACGCTTGAAGGCTCATGCTCCACTCTAGGGGCCAACAACTCATTCTAGGGAGCCCTTTCCTGTGCAAAGGAAAGGGAACGCTTCCCGGGTATAGCCAGCCTATCTTTTAGTACCCATTGACCCATGTTGAACCAGAACTGCTGTTCACATGGAAACCTCCTCCACATCAACTCGCCATGCTTTGAAGGCTCATGTTCCACTCTAGGGGCCAACCCATTTCAGGTAGCCCTTTCCTGTGCAAAGGAAAGGAAACTCTTCCCGGGTGTAGCCAGCCTATCTCTTAGCACCCGTTGACCCATGTTGCACTGCTGTTCACATGGAAACCTCCTCCACATCGCCTTGCAACGCTTGAAGGCTTAAGCTCCACTCTAGGGGCCAACCCATTTCAGGGATCCATTCCCTGCACAAAGGAAAGGGAACTCTCCCCGGGTGTAGCCAGCCTATCTCTTAGCACCCGTTGACCCATATTGAACCTCTGTTCACATGGAAACCGCCTCCACATTGAATCACCACGCTTGAAGGCTTGTGCTCCACTCTAGGGGCCAACAACCCATTCTAGGGAGCCCTTTCCTGTGCAAAGGAAAGGGAACTCTCCCCGGGTGTAGCCAGCCTATCTCTTAACACCCGCTGACCCATGTTGAACCACTGATCACATGGAAACCTCCTCCTCCTCGGCCTTGAAAATTCCCGATGGTATATCTGCTACGTCCACCAGATTTTAAAAGACCAGTGAGAGCTCACTAGATGCCAACGGAAACACCCCACTCTAGGGGCGAACCCATTCTAGGGAGCCCTTTCCTATGCAAAGGAAAGGGAACTCTCCCCAGGGCCAGCCTGTCTTGCCCCTATCAAAACCACAGGGACCTGACTACCTCAGCTCTGCCAGCTTGTCTTGCCCCATCAAAACCACAGGGACCAGACTACCTCCATTCTGCCAGCCTGTCTTGCCCCTATCAACTTTCTGCCATTCTGCCTTGCTGCAATACACCAGACAACTCATTCTACTCCTTGTGGTGTTCTTGCCACAATCATGGCTCCTCAGTGTGTTGGTGCTAGTCTTTCTGCTGCTGTGTCCCTTTATCGGCACCTTGTGGTTTTTTCTGACGCTCTTTCTGCTTGCTATGTTCCCCCTTCATTGTGCTGTAGGATGTTGATGCCACTTGTCTTGCCACTTTGCCTGTCGTGCTGCCTTCGAGGGTTCATGCAACTGTTATTGGTGCTCTCTTTTGAAGCTGTGGTGTGATTTTGACACTCTCACTGCTGCTTTGCACCTCTGTTAAAGCACTCTTGCCACTCCTGGTACCCCTTTGCCCCTTTACAGTGCCTTAGGCTGTTCATGCCACTTTGGTGCCACATTGCCACAGTCTAAGTATCTTGGAGCTCTTTTCTTGTTCTGATGATTGCTCCCCAGAAGTTTCATCAGAATTGATAAGAAAACCTCAATTCTGCAGCCAAAAATAGGCTGCAAATACTTCCCCCATTGACTTTAATGGGAAAACGGACAACAAATAAAACTAATCAATGAATTGGTTTTCCCCCCTATGAAACTAATGCAACGAATTTGGGTCCCGGCGAAACGAAAACCGAATCAAAACAAATTTTTTCCTTCTGTACATCCCTAATAGACAGTAGTATTAAGAGCACCCTGATCTTTATATAACTGAATATCCAAAAATAAATGGTGTATTGATGAAATTGAGCAGTAACCTCCAAATTGGAGTCCAGCTTATTCAACCACTCAGTGACCCCCTATAATCGCTCATAATTGCCAGACCAGATCCAAAGAAAATCATCAATATAACGTTTCTAACAACTAATGTCTGTCATAAATATAGATGTATAGATGACTTGTTGCTCAAACTGTGCCTCATGTAACTGATGGTGTCAAAGATGACCCCCATGGGTATGCCTTTTATTTGCTGATAAAACACTGGCAAAACCATAAAAGTAATTCTGTCTGATGGCTAAACTAGATAACTGGAGAATAAACAGTCTCCTACATACAGATGTCTCCATCTCTACTAAAGCTAGCTCTACAATTTGCAAAGCTTCATCTTGTGAAATAGTAGTATAAAGGGATATCAGCTATCATCAACCATCAAGATGGCTCAATGCATGGTAATTCCTGTAAAGACCTAATCAAATGAGTTGAGTCTTTCACGTAAGATCATATTTTGGGTAACAAAGGTTGCAATAAGCGATCAATGAAATTTGTCAATGGAAGAGAGAAGGGAGAAGTGTTGATTGTGGAGACTTTAATCTGCTGGATGTAGACTGGAGAATCCTGCTGCAGAATCTACCAGAAGTAGAGAGATAGTGGATGCTCTGCATGGGGCTCTGTTCAAACAAATGGTAATGGACCACATGAGGGAGGGAGTTATACTCGACCTAGTGTTCACTAATGTGGATAATGTCTCTGGGTGGGTGCCCACCTCAGCACCAGTGATCATTAAACGGTATGGTTTGACATCGCAAATAGGATACAGAGAAGTCACACAAAGACCCGAGATTTGAAATAAAAAAATACGGACTTTGTAGAATTGGGGTCATATCTGGAGGTAGAACTAGAAGACTGGGAGAAAATGGGTGGAACAACAGTAGGCCAAACTAAAACAAGCAATTACAAGGGCATCAAATCTATATGTTAGAAAAATAAACAAAAGTAAGAGACATAAGTAATCAATCTGATTCTCAAAGGAAGTGGCTGAAAAAATAAAAGCAAGAGGAACAGCGTTCAAGAAATATAAAGGATCCCAAAAAGAAGAGCACAGGGAAGAATATCTGGTGACACTGAGGACGATGAAGAATGAAATCAAGAAAGCAAAAAGTCAGGCAGAAGAAAGGATTGCCAAAGAGATAAAGCTAGGTGAGAAAACATTTTTTTAGATACATCAGAGAAAGGTCCAAAGTGCGATAGTGAAATTGAAAGGGGACAAGGATCAATGTGTGTAGAGAGAAAAGTAAATGGCAGAAATATTAAACAAATACTTCAGTTCTGTGTTCACTAAAGAAGACCCTGGAGAAGGCCCATCACTAGTTAACAAGACTGTGGATGGGGGTGGAGTAGACGACACTCCAGTTACAGAAAAGAATGTGTGGGAAGAGCTAGGAAAATTGAAAGTGGACAAAGCCATGGGGCCTGATGAGGTTCATCCCAGGTTACTGAGGGAGCACAGAGCTGTGCTGGTGGGGCTGGAAACAGGATCCCTGGAAACAGGAGTGGTGCCGAATGATTGGAGAGGAGCAGTAGTGCCAATGCTTCACAAGAGTGGGAGCAGAGAGGAGGCTATAAACTACAGGCTGGATAGCCTCACCTCAGTGGTTGTAAAATTAATGGAGACTCTGCTGGAGGAAAGGATAATGAACTATCTACAGTCAGGATGATTGCTGGACCTGAGGCAGCATGGATTCACCAGAGGGAAGGCTTCAGCAGACCAGTGAGAGGGATTGGCTCCCTTCCGCATCATGGCTGTAAGATGCACAGTCAAGGTGGAGTAATGATGTATAAAGGACCTGTAATAGTTCGTGAATCCAAGAAATCTCTGCAAAGTCGAAGGACCGGTGAGGCAGCAGAGTATCTGCTGCTTTCTTGGAAAAGACATCCTGGTAGGATGAATATTGCTGGGATAGGCCCGGAAGTGAGGTGATGGTGGTTAGGCATGGCAGGGGGGTGACATCTTGAAGGCATCTCCTGTGACAGTCTTTTCCCCATTGAGACAGTTCCAAAGTGTTCCAGTCAAACTGGGGTGAATGCGTATGTAACTATGGTATACCAAGTATGATCGGGTGAATAGCTTTATCCAAGACCAGTAACGAGATGGTCTCCGAGTGGAGCGACCCCGTGGCAAGACGAATGGGTTGAGTAGAATATGTGACCTCATCAGGAAGTGGCTCGCTGTGTATGGAAGACAGTAGCAATGGTGTAGGTGTCCAGACGGTGGGAATTCGTAGGTGCTCTACGAATTGCTTAAGTAGAAGTTTCCCCTGGCACCAGAGTCCACTAAAGCAACAGTATGGAATTCGAAGGTACTCAAAATGATGGAGACTGGAAGAGTCAGTGGAGGAGATGGAGAGGTGAGACCTAGGAAGAGTCCTCCGGCGGATCCTAGGTCTGTGAGTTTCCAGGATAGATAGGGCAGGAGGGTACTGCATGGCCAGGCTGTCCGCAGTACATACAGAGACCAAATCTTTTACGATAATGCCTCTCCTTGGCTGTCAGATGACTATGACCTAGTTGCATGGATTCTTCCTCCTTGATACTGGGCATGGAAGTGGTCTGTGTAGTTGGTGCAGGACGAGGACGTGGAACTCCCGAGGTCATCTTCTTGGGACCCTTTATCTCTTGCGAACACTCATGCAGGCAATGATCAATTCGTCCTGCAAGATCAATAAGGGAGTCCAAGGTATTAGGGAGCTCACGGGCAGTTAGTTCGTCCTTAATGTGGTAATTAAGACCTTCTAGAAAAATAGTCTGTAGACAACCCAGGTCCCAAAGCAACTCAGATGATAAAGTTTTAAACTCAAAAACATAATCAGTCAAAGATTTGATACCTTGCTGAAGGTGTAGGAGTGCAGATCCAGCGATGGTCTGACGGGCAGGGTCATCAAACACTGAACGAAATAGGGTGAGGAACCCCATCAAATCACTGAGGATAGGATCATTACGCTCCCAGAGAGGTGAAGCCCAGGCCAGGGCTTTCCTGTCTAAAAGAGACAGGATGTAAGTAGTTTTGGACACTACATCTGGGAAGTAGGTGGGCTGTAAGGAGAAGTGCATACAGCACTGGTTCAGGAAACCTTTGCATAATAAGGGATCCCCTGAAAAACGAGTGGGTGCAGGCAAAGGCACTGAAAGTTTTATGGATCCAGTAGGTGGAGAGGCGATAGCCTTATCAGGTGAAGATATAGTGTTCAGTCGAGAACTGAGCTGGTTGAAGGCATTAGCCAGTGTATCCAAAGTTCTTTGCTGTTCACTCAGTCGCTGGGCCAGGCCAGGGATGGCCTGAATGGCTGAGAGCTGAGCCAGGTCCATGGAGTTAGCAATCTGTTATGTTTAGGGAAGGATGTGAACCCCTGGGCTGAGATGAGCGATGTCTCCGCCCACAGGAAGGAGCCCTGTGAACCTCACCGTCAGCAGGCGCAGTCTCAGTGGTGTGGCACACAGCTAGAAACAGTACCTTTATTAAAATAGGAAGGAGGGGAGTGAGAGGAGAGAGACCGGAAGGCCGAGGCACATACCAGCACCAGCATTGGAGAGAGTCCCCGGGATTTCTTATTGGGACTTAATTTGAACAACCGCTCTGTGGAGGTCTTCAGGGCGTCCTCCTGGTGACGTCATCGGGCCGCGTCGCCGCTACTTAAACAAGCGGCAGACGAAGGAATTTCGGGAGTGAGAGGAGAGAGACCGGAAGGCCGAGGCACATACCAGCACCAGCATTGGAGAGAGTCCCCGGGATTTCTTATTGGGACTTAATTTGAACAACCGCTCTGTGGAGGTCTTCAGGGCGTCCTCCTGGTGACGTCATCGGGCCGCATCGCCGCTACTTAAACAAGCGGCAGACGGCGCGTGGTGCCGTCGGCGCGCTACCTAAGCCGCGCGCTCCGTAAGGGGTGCGCGGCTTTGACCGGCTTAGACCGGTGAAGGCGAGGAGGCGAGAATTTCTGGTCTACTCTACACTTTTGGAGGTATTTACATCAATTTTCTTCCCATCTCTCTTCAAATATTTGGATTGATATATAAGAGTAGAATACCTGGCCGGAAATTTTCGATATATTTCTTTTGTTGTTCCGGAAGTGAGTGGCTCCTATTCAGGAATGCCACACACTAAACGGAAGGGGAAGGTAAGGCAGGATGCCTCGACCCCAGCTCGACCTAACCCTATTCAAACCACTTTGCCAGGATTTTATTCTAAGACAGGCAAAGAAACCCCGGAGAATCCCGTTGTAATGTTGAGTACAGAGCAAGAACTCACATTACTGGGAGAAGTGACGCTAAGTCCCGGGGCTCCCAAGACACCGACCCCACCAAAGGGTATTACGTCAGACAATGAACCAGGCCTATTTCAGAGACGGATGGCGTCAATGGAATCAAGCCCGATCGAGGAGGTGAAAAGTCTATTGACTGTAATACAAGAAGAAGTAGGAGGGCAAGACCCCCTTACGGTTGAAAGGGGCCTCTGTCCCTTGAGAGACAGAGAGATAACCGGTATAAGAACTGAACCGGATATTGGTTTGGAAAATTCCCCCTCATTAGTTGGCACAGATAGCGCTGAGAATTCTAATGTTCAGCCAGTACAAAGTGATGGTGATTCATTTAGAAGAGTGTCTGAAAACGTGACATTGGAAATGATATGGAAAGCAGTTAATGTAATTCACAAAGATATTGGCAGGTTAAATTTAAATGTAAATGATATGCAAAAAGTAATAACTAATATGAATCCATTGATAGTAAATAATGAAACAGTAATCAAAAAAGTAGAGCAAGAAATAACTCAGCTGAAACAGACCCAGGCAACAATTATACAGGGTGAAACTATCCTCTCTAAAAAAGTAGAAATGATAGAAAATAGTTTACGACAAGTAAACTTGTGGATGGTCAACTTCCCTAAGTGTAGAATGACCTCGCCAAAAGAACAGCTGAAAAATTATTTCCAGGAGATCTTATTACTTTCTCCTGAGAAAATACCTAAAATAATTAGTGCCTTCTTTATTAATTGGAAAAACAATGAGGTAATTACAGATCAAGTGGAAACAACTCTGAATGTAACAGCATTAATAGAAGGGTCTTTCAGTGGTCAAGTTGAAAGGAGGGGCACTTTATTAGTAAAATTTTCCCTATCGTCAGATAGGGAAAAAATATTGAAAAAATTTTTGGAAAAAAGGTCCTCCTTATATCTTGGCCAAAAGATATGGGTATACCCTGATGTTGCCAGGGAAACTCAGCTACGAAGAAAAAATTTTTTGGTATTAGCTAATCAGGCAAGAACATTTGGAATTAACATTGCTGTAAGATTTCCATGTAAAGTAGTGATGTTTGTTGATGGTAAGAAATATATTTATTACGAGCCCGAACATCTGGAGAATTTCTTAGGTGAATATCGTAGCCACAGGAGGGAGGATCAGCTCCAATCCTAGAAACTGGGTGTATAGTTAAGCCTGTATCACTCTTATATTTACTTTCTTAAAAGTTTAATCTTTTTTTCCTTTTTATACGACTTGCTTATGAGCTCCTCCTGAAACATTTTGTTTAGTACATTGGAAACAAGAAAGGGTAAAATGTTTAAAAAATTGATTCAATTTGATGTTTGTAAATGAAATTTAATTTCTTGTCTGTTCAATTGTATTATTGAATTATACATTTGAAAATTTAGAAATAAATAATTAAAAAAAAAAAATAGGAAGGAAAGTAATGTCCACAGTATTCACAATAAGGAAGCACAGTCCTGGGCAATGGGAGTTACCCAGAATGAGACACAGTGGAGAAGATCCGGTAGTGGCCCATGGAGTGGGGTACACCGGAGATCCCCTCTGGTGAGAATAGGCACCTCAGGATACAGATCCGGTAGTGGCCCGCAGAGTGGGGTATGTCGAGGAAGTCTGACAGTAGATGTTGGTAGCGATGCCAAACTTGGATGCAGTCCTGTGCAGATGATGAGCAGGAATACTGTAGAGTAGGTATGAAGATAGGCTTTCACTGAAGAAGGGTGGTAGTGGCCCGAGGATCGGGGTACACCGCGAAGGCTCCTCAATGTTGTCCAGAAATTATGATGTCTATAGAAGTACTCACAGTAGGTGGTTCCTGGAGCAAGTAGATCAGAGAAGCAGATCAGTAACAGATAGGCAGGAAGGCCCTCCGAGGAGCAGATAGCTGTGAACGCAGGGGAGCCCCCGAGGAGCAGGTACTCAGAGCGTCCAATTGCCAAAGCTGTAACAGGAACAGGAAGTATTTGAATGAGCAGAGTACAGCAAGACAGAACTCCTTGCTAACTCGAGGAATGCAAGGGCTGGCTCCATTAAATACACTTAGTGGGCTGACGTCATCGAGTGGGGACGCCCCTGAGGTTCCCGCCATGACATATTCAAATAAGGCCCTTGCGCACGTGTGTGCGCCTAGGTAACTCCAGGTCCAAGATGGCGGCCGGCAGCACCCACGCTGTCCCGGGAACGCCGGAGAGATCAGTGTGAACTGGCAGACACCACCATTCTTCCTAGTCTAGATGGAGCGGAGAAAAAAGAGGTGAGCATGAGATGTCGCAGCCGTCTGCGACCGACAGGCGTAACAATTACAAACTGATTGATGGATAGAAGACAGTAAGTATAGGTAAATGGAACCTACTCTGAAGAGAGAACAGTGCTAAATGGACTGCCACAAGGATCGGTGTTGGGACCTGTTCTGTTCAATACCTTTGTGAGCAATATTGCAGAAGGAATAGAGGGTAAAGTTTGTCTATTTGCAGATGATACAAAGATCTGCAACAGAGTGGACCCGCTGGAAGGAGTAGAGAGAATGAGACATGATTTAAGGAAGATATGGCAGCTGGGATTCAATGCCAAGAATTGCAGAATCATGCATCTGGGGTGTGGTAATCCAAAAGAACTGTATGTAATGTGGGATGAAGGGCTGTTGTACACTGAGCATAAGAGGGAACTTGGGGTGATAGTGTCTAGCAATCTGAAGATGGTGAAGCAATGTGACAAGGCGATAGCTAAAGCCAGAAGAATGCTGGGCTGCATAGAGAGAGGAATAACCAGTAAGAAAAAGGAGGTGATGGTCCCCTTCTACAGGTCCTTGGTGAGGCCTCACCTGGAGTACTGTGTTCAGTTCTGGAGACCGTAACTCAAAAGGGACAGAGACCAGATGGAGGCGGTCCAGAGAAGGGTGACAAAGATGGTCTGTAGTCTCCATCAAATGACTTATGAGAGAGGTCGAAGGACTTAAATATGTATACTCTGGAGAAGAGGAGGTGCAGGGGGGATATGATACAGACTTTCAGAAAAGTTTTAATGATGCACAATCAACAAACCTTTTCCGCTGGAAAGAAATCAGTAGAACTAGGGGTCATGAAATGAAACTCCAGGGAGGACGACTCAGAACCAATGTCAGGAAATATTTCTTCACAGAGAGGGTGATGGATGTGTTACACTTGCCAGCCACAGGGCTCCACGGCCGGCATCGCTTACCTGACGCCACGCTACCACGGCTGCTGCATGGAGTTGCCGCTGATGCTGTCCCTAAGTGCCACTGCCATTATGCTGCTGTTGCTTCCATGAGTCTGTGGACGTTGCTGCCATAGCTGCTGCCTTTCTTTGTTGTACTTTTGACAGGCTGGGCTGGTTCTGCAGCAATACCTAATTCTCTGTCCCTGATATTCCTGCCTCTGACCTTTTCTCTCAGTCATGATGGAATTTGAAGTACTGGGCTTTTGATATCACAAAATAATTTATTGATACTGTACCACTACTCAAGGTACCACTCTAGTGTGTGAAATATTGTCTCTGTCACACTCAGACACATATACAGTATATGTGTGTGTGCGCACGCACTGCTGATTGATTCCTTTTGTATACACAAAAACTATTAGAAACAGATCCAAGAAGGCTGAAAAGGCTGTGCTTCTCTTCATTTCAATATCTGCAGATAGCTTCACTCCACTGCACAGTGCTGCATCAGAGGCAAAAAAAAATAAAATAAAATAAAATCACTGGTACTGCTTTCATCTCCACTCCCCTCCTACCCTGCCTCCAGGGAACACAGAAAGCAGTGCCACTGTCTTTTCCTTTCTGTCACAATGAGTGAGGCAGAAGCTCAGAAAAAGCCCTTTACCAGCACCAAATCTTACTTTTTTTTAAAGCTTTTCTAAACTCTGAGAGCTTCTGAAAAGAGATATTTCTCTGCTTGAAAGAAAGCAAGTGGCTTTCTTGACACATGCTCAGACTTATCAGTGGAAGGATGCCAGTGTCACTTGATCCAGATGGCAGCTATAGGCTAGTAAAAAGATGCTTTAACGTGATTTGTCCTACATCTGATCCCCTTGCCAACTTGTCCCACCTCAGCTCCCAGGAGATTTCCATATCACAGAGGCAAGAGTTGTTTGCGATAGTTACAAGTTAGACCCTGCACCTGTTTGTTTGTTTGTTTGTTTGCTCAGCATAGTCATAAACTTGAATGGGAAACATAAGCAAATTATAATATTTTTTCAATCAGTATACAATCAAACTGTGGAATTTGCCAGAACATATGATGAAAGCAGTTAGTGTAGCTGGGTTTAAAAATAGTTTAAACAAATTCCTGGAGGAAAAGTCCATAAACCATGATTAGCCATGTGGACCTGGGAAAGCCACTAACTATCTCTGGTTATGAGCAAGAAGGACTAGATCTATTCTTTGGGATCCTGCTGGGTATATGTGACTTGGATTAGCTACTGTCGAAGACAGGATTGTGGACTCAATGTGCTTTTGCTCTGACCCAGTATGGTAGTTCTTATGTTTCTTTCAGCTGTGTGGCTGCTTCCCCCCTGAAACAACTACCTAGAGCCTTAACTTCCCTCAGTGCTTCTCTCCCTTAACACGACCCTCATCGCTTCTGTCTATATAATCTGCTGCTGCTTCTGTTCTGAGATCTCTTCTGACAGTACTGCTGCTGTCTCCTGTGCCCCTTGAACACGATCCATATTGAGCTCCTGGCAAAGGGCAGAAATGCCATGACATCAGACCAGGAATCCAAGCACTCTTTTTCAATATAAGGGGAGGGCAATTTTCAGAAGACATTACCTCAGTAAATATTGATTTACCTTGGTATATTGACTATCTGAAAACTGCCCAGCCCTTACTTCGCTAAAAGTACATAAGGGATCAACAATCAACATACTTTTAACTGAGTAAAAGGTAGGTAGGCTGGGGGTATATTTAGGTTAAGAGCGGGAAATTACATGCATGGATTCAAACTTGTATGTGTTCTTTTTGAATGGGATAAGTGCCCACAGAAAACACAGGTGCAAATCTCTGTGGCTATTTTTTTCTTGGAGCAATTTTGAAGGGAAATTATGCTCATAGTTCCCTTTGAAAATTGGTTCAAAACCCAGGAGTAAAAGTACTGTAGACTTTGCATTCATCTGGGCAGATTTGAAAATTGTTCCCATAGAGAAGATAGTTGACTTGAAATCTCAGCTAAATATAAATCAATAAAGAAAACTAAAGTTATTTGAATGCTAAGGGATGCTGATATTTTGGTCCAGACTAACTGAATGGAACACTGTGATACTTAATGAGATGGCTAGCTGCATATCAACAAATGTCTTTTTCTTCTGATGCAATAACCCGTCCAATAGATTCAGATTTTTCTCTTCCAGAAACTGATGTCAATAGCACAAGCATATTTTCAACCAAAAGAAGGGTATCCTACTTCTTGCTTTTTTGCAAATAGAAGAAGGCTGGGCTTCACAGACTTCTCTCTTTCCTACCTAACTGGCTCTCACCACTGTTAGAGTATATGTAAGGAAGTACAGTGGCATAGCGAGGGGGGGAGGGTCAAAGCCCCTAGGCCCCAGACTATAGAGAGCACCCGGGGGCCTCTTTTTGTATTTTTTTGAAGCCGCAGGCAGATAGAAGGCGAGAAGAGGGTGTTATTTGTTTCCATGACCTTAAGCATTTCTACAAAGAGGATGGTGATGGTGGTGGTGGTGGGAAAGGTGTGCTTGTGTGTGGGGGTGGGGGCAACACAAATGTATTGGCTCCCGGGCACTGGAGATCCTTGCTATGCGACTGAGGGAGTGAGTAACTAAAGGGGCTAATCTGTGTTGGTTAAATGCATTATGTGAACTCCAGTGTCAGATAAGAAATCCTGAAGGTTTATGTCAGGATTTCTTTAGCCAAATAGTACCATTTACTAAAGTTGGGAAATTATCAAAGTGTTTCTTGGGCATATTGTAGCTGCTATGGCATATTTATTTGAACTGAAGTTGACCCAGATCTGGATAAGCCCATCTCCTGGTAATCAGATTTAGTCTGATTTGACCAGAGAACCTGTCACAAAAACCTGCAACCGTTTTCCCCACTGTGCATAAATTAAAAAATGATAGCCATGGTAGGATATGCAAGTTATATTATGATTACTAAAAGCAAACTGATTATGAATTCTTATAAAACTTAGTGAATTTCAATAAATGATTCTACTATGTCAGTACTTCTACAGGGATGGATTTAGGTTTTTGTCACCCCTAGGTACTGTTAGTGATGTCATTTCCCTCCCCCCCCCCCCCCCCCCCCCCCCCATAGGATATTACCAATGAAATTAACACTGACCAACTGAAAACAGAAATAAACCTTTTTAATTTCATGGCACACTTTCAAGTTTGCTCAAACCTTGTGGTACACCAAATTAAATTTTGCACTTCCTATTAGGGGTCCATAGCAGCCAAGCTGCTATGGACCCCTATTCAGAAACTACTCACTAACAAAATACTTCACCATGGTCACACATGCAGAACACAGACAGACCCTCACCAAATACAGAATAAAGACACCATGAAATATAAATAGAAATGTGCAGGCAAAAACTGAACTGGAAACTATGAAGCCTGACTCTTTATGCAGAGCACATCCAGTGGAAAAAGAGAAACATTACTATTCCTCATACAACAATAATAAAATACAAAAATACAAAACATCAAACAAAACAAAGTCAGCATGGCTTTACCCAAGGCAAGTCTTGCCTCACAAATCTGCTTCACATTTTTGAAGGAGTTAATAAACATGTGGATAAAGGTGAACCGGTAGATGTAGTGTACTTGGATTTTCAAAAGGCGTTTGACAAAGTTCCTCATGAGAGGCTTCTAGGAAAAGTAAAAAGTCATGGGTTAGGTGGCGATGTCCTTTTGTGGATTACAAACTGGCTAAAAGACAGGAAACAGAGAGTAGGATTAAATGGTCAATTTTCTCTGTGGAAGGGAGTGGGCAGTGGAGTGCCTCAGGGATCCGTATTGGGACCCGTACTTTTCAATATATTTATAAATGATCTGGAAAGAAATACGACGAGTGAGGTAAATAAATTTGCAGATGATACAAAATTGTTCAGAGTAGTTAAATCACAAGCAGATTGTGATAAATTGCAGGAAGACCTTGTGAGACTGGAAAATTGGGCATCGAAATAGCAGATGAAATTTAATGTGGATAAGTGCAAGGTGATGCATATAGGGAAAAATAACCCATGCTATAGTTACACACTGTTAGGTTCCATATTAGGTGCCACCACCCAAGAAAGAGATCTAGGCGTCATAGTGGATAACACATTGAAATCGTCGGTTCAGTGTGCTGCAGCAGTCAAAAAAGCAAACAGAATGTTGGGAATTATTAGAAAGGGAATGGTGAATAAAACGGAAAATGTCATAATGCCTCTGTATCGCTCCATGGTGAGACCGCACCTTGAATACTGTGTACAATTCTGGTCGCCGCATCTCAAAAAAGATATAATTGCGATGGAGAAGGTACAGAGAAGGGCGACCAAAATGATAAGGGGAATGGAACAGCTCCCCTTTGAGGAAAGACTAAAGAGGTTAGGACTTTTCAGCTTGGAGAAGAGATGGCTGAGGGGGGATATGATAGAGGTATTTAAAATCATGAGAGGTCTAGAACGGGTAGATGTGAATCGCTTATTTAGTCTTTCAGATAATAGAAAGACTAGGGGGCACTCCATGAAGTTAGCATGTGGCACATTTAAAACTAGTCGGAGAAAGTTCTTTTTCACTCAACGCACAATTAAACTCTGGAATTTGTTGCCAGAGGATGTGGTTAGTGCAGTTAGTATAGCTGTGTTTAAAAAAGGATTGGATAAGTTCTTGGAGGAGAAGTCCATTACCTGCTATTAACTGAGTTGACTTAGAAAATAGCCACTGCTATTACTAGCAACAGTAACATGGAATAGACTTAGTTTTTGGGTACTTGCCAGGTTCTTATGGCCTGGATTGGCCACTGTTGGAAACAGGATGCTGGGCTTGATGGACCCTTGGTCTGACCCAGTATGGCATGTTCTTATGTTCTTAAGTTCTTATACAAATACAAATGTTTTAAAACAGTTTACAAATTGAAGCAATAATTAAAAACTCATAAAAATGTTTAAAAATTTCACATACACTAATAACATATTTCAAAATAGCAAGCATATCAAGAAACACCCAATAATTAAAATGAATAAAGATTAAAAATTCCCCCACTCTCCATACCTGGTACTTTAGATTCCAGTCATGCTGAAGTCTAAAGGGCTGGAAATTGTACACAGTTTTTTTCCTCTGTCTGTCTTTCTCATATTCTCACACACTCTCTAACACACACATGTTCATTTTCACTCATTTGCTCACTGACTCTCTCATACACTCGCTCACTCAGGGCATGTCAGGCAAATGCTCAGGGTGCCTGCCTACCTGTAGGGACACTCAGACCTCACCATTTCCTACAGTATTTGTGGGTCACCTTCCTTCACCCTCCCTGCCTGCAACTGGTATGCGTGCAAGTTCCCACAAGGAGAGGATGATTCACTGACTCGCACATGTTGACTCACACACACACACACATACACACACTCACACATTCTCTGACTCGCACACATGCTCAGTGTCACATAAATACATGGTGATTCTCATACAATCTCACTCTCACACAAACATGTAAAAGAGTCCTTTTCACTTCCCCTTTTGAATTCCCAATCATTCACCCCTTTCTCTGTCCTCTTTCACATCATCTTTTGAACTCCTATCTCACCTCCACTCCCCCCTTTCCTCTCACTTTCCTCCACGCAATTCTACAGTTATGTAGGGGCTGGGCATGGTGCAAAAGTGTAAGACAGCACTGGCAGAAAGTGTCCTCGGCTCCCACAGCCCACAACCACCCCTGTGGCACCTGGAGTTCGGCGGATGTAAAATTAGGCAGGGCAGAGGCCGAGCCTGGTTCAAAGCCATAAGTTGGCTCCAGCAGAAAGTGTCTCCGGCTCCCCCAGCCCACAAACACCCCCGTGGTGACCTTTCCCTCTAGCAAATGAATGAGGCATGATTGGAGAGTTGGAGTGGACACAGACCCCTCAGTGATGCGTCACAGCTCTAGTGCAGGACTGGCCCACCATCTTCCCTGCTTTTTTGCTTGTGGCCCATACCTTCATTCCTCAACAAAGATGGCAAGTTGACGACCAAAGAATGTGGGAAGATGGTGGGCCTGCCCTGTGCTAATAGCCACACCACTGCCAGATCTGTATAGCAGCAACACATTTCTGATTGAGTTTAACATATTGAGCCGGCCTATCTGGTGCCAGGCCAGCCACCAGCGCAAGTGAGGTGAGAGAGTCACTGACCCGTTGTCAATTGTTGCTGTGCAGCTATCCTGTGGCTGCTGAAATGCTCACCATTCACCAGTACTACAGTGTGGGAATACAGTCATGCCCGTAATGCAAGCAGGAGCAGGGGAGACCATGTGACCAGCCAGACCGGCTCACAGGGTGATCCCCCGGTAGGCCAAGCAAGCTGCACCTGCCACATAAGAAGTGCTGCTGCTGAGCTGACATAGAGGCCATACAAGAGGGCTGCTGCCACTGCGAGAGGAGCTGCTAATGGTACAGTACAGATTATGTGAGGAGCGGCTGCTGCTGAAATGGGCCGGAAGAAGATGCTATGAGAAACGAGCTGAGGGGAGGCAGAGGGTCTTTTGCTGCCCCCCCCCCCCCCCCCCCCAGATAACTGCCACCCTAGACACAGGCCTAGTGTGCTTAGTGACAAATCCAGGCCTGCATTCTATAAGCATACTGATGATTTCTTTCATAAACTAGAAATGTAGTTTAACACGCTTTTTTTATTCCCCTAGTTGGATGAACCAACATCTACGTCAAACTCTTGAGTTCCAGGAAAAATCTTAAAAGGCCAGCAAAGTTACATCAGTGCCAGTCTTATAACTTAAATACCACTTATCCAAACACAAGGGCTCTAGAAATGGCTCACAATTGTGTAATTATATTCTCTATCATGTTTGAGTGTAATGTAAACAGGATGCTTTTTTTTTTTTTTAACCAACAACACAGTTGCTAAAAAAAAAAAAAAAGTGCACACACAAGCTCATTAGCTGTTGAAATTAAATTAAATTAAATTAGGGAGTTGCAGCAATAACAGTTCTATCAACACATGATTAACCAAGCTCTATTGTGAATGTTGTCTCTACTGGAAAATACTGGATTTGCAGTATACAGGAAAAAAGGCAAGCACTTGATGTTTTCTAATATAAAGACAATCTGATTTGCAAACTTGGCAAAGCTGGTGGCTTAAGAAATATCTCTTCAAGGCAGCAATGCATTTGGTTTGTGAAGGGCAGACCCTTCTTCATATTTCCCGTGCTGTGTTGTGTGGAGAGATTTCCTCTTATGAGAAATTTCACTTATTCACTTTTGCCCCACTACCCCACATCTAAGGTAGGACTCTGGCTCTCTGGCCAGAATGAACAGGTGTATCAGTCCCGAGTTTTCAATTCCTGTTTCAAAGCATACTGGGTATAATAGTCTGGTATGAAAATCTTTTAACCTAGAGTTCAAAAACCAGGCATGACTCATTTCTGGCTTATGATCTAGGTGTCACCCTATCCACGACGTTAATTTTTCTAACAATAGCTTTTTACTCTTGCACGCGCTCTTGGCATCGAAGTAGTCAGTTTAGTTGCTGAAAGTAATGTGGTTGCCATGCTAGTCCAGTTGAATGCAGGGAAATAAAGATTAACAAACAAAAATAATTTGCACAAACTATTGAAAGGGCTCATCTACCAGTAAATATAAGCATTACAGTGTAGAAGGCACAGTGGTTTTACTGTCTATAATAAAGGGCCATGGTACAAGTCCTGATGATAGCTAAGGTTAAGTGTAGCATCAAACACAACATTTTGAGCTATGGGCCGAGGATGGTCCCTTCTTGGTTTTGAATGGAGATTGAATGCTGAGGAATATGGGGGATTAATACCATATCACCTGAGCCCACTGAGGCTATGATGATATAATGGCCAATTCTAAAACAAGAAACATACTCTCCTTTAATACAATCTGCAAAGCTCATAGAGTGTTTGGACTATGCGCTGAGACTAGTCCCTTCTTGGTATTTTGGCTGAGATTAAAAAAAACTGTTGAATATGGTGGATTAAATCTTTGCCATCCAATCCTATTGGGAACACCATGAAATAATGAACATTGCCAAAATAGGAGGATGAAACCTTCTTAATAATAAAAAAAAAAAAAAGCTGTCCTTGATGTGATCACACTATTTAACCATTACATTTTTTGGGTTAATGTGTATAATAAAAGCAGGGACATGCTATTGGAGAAATGTTTTACTGTGCACATGCTAAAAATTATTGCATAGTCCATTAAGTGGTATTTTAGTGTGTGCATTAAGTTTATCTGACTTGCACACACAATTTTTTTTAGCATGTTTTATTGCATCGGCTCCTTAGTTTAAACCATTCTATGCCACAAATGTAAATGAAAGAGGGTCATTTAAATTAATGACATTTGGCAGATATAAAATTGAGACTGTGTCCTGAGAGGAGGAAGTGATGCCACAGCCCTGAATGGCTGTTTAATTCTGACTGCAGCTTGGACAGGGACTTCAAAGAAAAAATATACAGTGATCCCAGCATTTGTGTGATCCCGTTTCTGTGGGGGTGGGAGAGGTGAAAGTGTCCAGAATGGCCATGAGACATAAAATAGGTGAAATCAAGTTCTATTTTGGGGCCAGTGAAGTGGGGACCAGCTGCACAAAGAAAGTGAAGGAACCATGTTGTACGGGCCTCCTCCAATTCAGACTCAGAAAATGAGGGAGAACCCGGTGACCTGTTGATATGAAAAACGGTGCAGAGTGAAAATGTAAAAGAAGAAATACTGGTCATGATCGCCGATCTCCACAGTGAGATTGCTGACTTGGGCAGCTGAATTGATGAGGCAGAGCAAAAAATGGGAGGAGCAAGCAGGACAGTTGACGGGGCTTATCAACAATACCGAAAAACTGTAGAGCCATGCCACTGAGTTCCAAGACCAGCTGGAAGATCTTGGAAATAGAATGAGAAAGAATAATTTAAGATTCAGAGGGTCTCCCTGAACTCACTGAATATGAAGACTGTGTAGCAGTGATAGTGAAAGTGTCCCAAGATATACTGACACAGGATGAGTCTGATGCCTCCATTGCTCCTGAGATAGCGATCAAGAGGGCTTAACGCGCTCCAGGCCCGCAAAGGTCTAATCTGTCCTAGGACATAATAGTTTGCTATAGAGACTTTCCGATGAAAAAAAGCAAAATGCAGAAAGTGAGAGTCATGGGCACAGTGGTATGGGAAGAACATAAACCGGACATTTATGCAGAACTTTCCTCCATCACACTCCAGAGGCATAGGAAAATAAAAGAAATAACCCAATGCCTGAAACGGGAATGTGAGATACAGGTAGCAGTTCTTGTTTTGCGTAGTCTTCTCGGTGGGAGGCATTGTTTATCATATGAGATCTGTGATTGAAGGATGGAAAGCATTGGTCAAAGCAAGACTGAGGGAGGACAAACCAAGATTGAGTAGTCCAGCGGAGAAACCAAGAGAGTAATCAGCTTCGGTGAAAACCTTTTTGCAATGGCAGAGAGTACAGACAGGAAGCAAACGCAGCTGGAAACGCTAAAAAACAGGTGACTGATTATGATGTTTGCTCTTGGCGTAGCAATATATCCATGAGAAGCAGAGATGGGGGCAAGAATCTTTTGCATAACACTTAGATAGAGATAATGATAATGAAAGGACTAATACAAAATAAAGGGTAAAAGTGGAATGTAAAAAAAAAAGGGGGGGATTTAGCATGCGGGATCAAATACGAGAGGTACAAGGCGGGGCTATCGGGTCTGGGACATCAGTCTTCCTATTATTAGTCTGCTGGGCAGGAGGGAGCAGACAGGATTCTTGAAAGAGGAGGGAAGTGGGAAAGAGAGAAGGAAAATTTAGAATTGCAACAGAGGGGGAGGGGGAGGAGAAAGGGCTGAGGGAGGGAGGGTAGTGTGAGGGGAGGAGGGAAATTAGAGTGGGAAGCAGGGTGGTTCAATGAGAGCAAGCAGTGGGGAGGGAAAGTGGGGTACAGGACTAAATGGGTTAGGAGCAAAGTGGTTCCATTTATTCAAAATGGCTATTAAACTGATGTCTTCCAATGTCAGAGGGCTGAACATATCGTTGAAATGTCAAATGTTGTTTAAAGATGTAAATCGTTTAAATGGCATAAATGCTGATATTGTTTTTCTCCAGAAAACATATCTCCAGAAGAGTGATGAAGGTTTACTGCACCATAAGAGCTATAAACTAGCTGTTTTTGCGGCTAATCTGGGTAAGCGGTCTTGTGGAGCTGGTATACTCTTCAAAAATGACAATGCTGTCCAGATTATAGAAGAATAGAAGGATAGCTATGGTCTATATCTGTTCTTAAATATTATCTTTCAGGGGGAAGCGTGGTTAGTATATATGCACCTAATAACAAAATGGTTGGAGCATTTTGCAAAGGGACCTATAATTCTGGGGGGGATTGTAATATGACATTGTGATCAGATTTGGACAACTCGATGGAGAGGTGGAAGGAAGGTGCCAGCCATAGAGTGTAATAAACTGAAAGCATTACTGTCTACATTGGGGTTGACTGACATATGGAGGGCCTTTAATTCCACTACTAAGGATTATACATGTTTCTCAGCCTCTCATGCTTCATATTCCAGATAGATCTCATATTGCTCATCTTCACCCTAGTGGGGATAGCCTCTAAAGTACATATTGATAACTCCGCTGATATGGGTGGAGTTTAAGGAATAGAAGCCTAGGCAGAGAACGCAGTTCTGGAAAATGAATGACTCCCTCTTACGGGAAGAGAAAATTAGAGAGGCATTAGATCAGGATATTCTGCAATACAGTATATATTGGATAATGGCAATAGGAGGTCACTCCAATAACCCTATGGGGGGAGGTTTAAAGCGAAATAAAAAATGTGGAGTACTAGATGGAAGAGAGAATGAGAGCAGAATGTGTTGCGTGACCCTGTCGCGGCAGGCCCATGACCGGGCCCACTCACCTCCGGTGTCCAGCTCCCGGACCCGAGCTGTCCTCCCTGGTGGTGGTGGCTAGCCACTTGCGCTCCCGTACCCCCCTGCCTCCTCGGCCTCTCTCTGTCCCTCTGCGGGCTCCTCTGGCTCTCCCTGTTCTTCCATGGACTCCTCCAGTTCCCAGCGGGTCTCCCCACATGGGCCGCAGGGAGACACCACTGTCCAGCGGCCTGCTTCCTCCTAGGTGCACACGCTCTTCTTCTACCTTTAAAGGAGCCATGGCAGGAATCCTATCTGCGGCCCTGGATGATGACATCATCAGGCCCTGCTACTTAAGGCAGGGTCCGCCACTCACTCCTTGCCTTGGCAACAGGTCTCCATGCTTGTCGTGTGCTCGTTGCTCATCTTAGTTCCTGACTTCGTTCCTGATTCCTGTTCCTGACTTCATTCCTGGTCCCAGTTCCTGACTCTGTTCTTGGTTCCTTCCTAGCCTTGCTTGGACTGACTATTGGCTTTGACCTTTGCTTCATTTGGACCACGCTCAGGACTGACTATTGGCTTTGACCTCTGCTATGTTTACACCATGCTCAGGACTGACTAGTAGAGATGAGCTTAGTTTTTCTGTGTCGGGTCGGATTTCGGTTTGGGCGCTTCCTTGAAAAATTTTGTTTTTCCACGGCATGGATCGGGGAAAACGAGTCAGAAAACGAATTGAAAAAAAAAACCGAATCGTAAAAAAAAACCGAATCAGAAAAAAACCACAATAACCCTTCAGTTTTACTTTATTATAACTCCCCACCATCCTGATCCCTCCCCAAGACTTACTAAAAGCACTGGTGGTTCAGCAGGGTCCCGCGAGCGATGTCTCCCTCTTGGGCCGTCGGCCCTACCATGAATCAAAATGGCGCCGGTGCCCTTTGCCCTTACGATGTGACAGGGGCTACCAGTGCCATTGGTTGACCCCTGTCACATGGTAAGAGCAATGGACGGACAAGATGGCTTCGTTGGACTTCGCTCAGGATTGATTCCAGTCCTTGGCTCTCGCTCCACTGTTCCTCGACTAGCTCTGCCACCTGCCCCGACTCCAGCCTGTTCCCCATCTCGCCTTTGGTATCTCCTTGGACTTGGCCTTGTCAGGCTCCGGCCTTCTGCTTCCCGGGCGTCACTTGTTCTTGTTTCTGGCCCGTCCTTAGCGCCCGGGTCGCTGGATCTCTGTCTCGTCTGGACCTGCTTCGGTCGTCTAATGGAGGCCCACCTCCATTAGATGACCGAAGCCGGCCCTGGCACCCAAGGGCTCAACCTGCGGGGAATGTGGGCTGGTATTGGAGAAACTCCAGTCGGCCTCCGTCTCCTAGTCTGCTCTGCCTCCCAATGGTGGGGACCCGTGGGGCTTGCCCTTTGTGTAGCGTCAACCCCACCTCAGGCCAAGGGTCCACCACCAGCGCAACAGGTTGCCAAGGCTATGGACTCTGCGGAGCCATCTGCCCTCCAGGCCATTCTGGGCCTGGTTCTGAAGATCCAGGAACAGCAGCGGTTCTTAGAGGCGCTGGCCTCCTCCGTCGAGCACCTCCATGTCCTTCTAGATACCCACGCTGGTCCTACAGCACAGACGTCCACACCGCCAGCCCTCAGTCTTCACCTTCACCCTCCAAGGCTCTGCTGGCTCTGCCCACTCCACCCTGTTTCAATGAGGACCCCAGGCTCTGCAGAGAGTTTATCAACCAGTGCTATATGCAGTTCGCTCTGCAGCCTTCCATCTTCCAGGATGAGCTCACGAAAGTTAACTTCATTCTTTCACGTCTAGAAGGCAAGGCACTGGCATGGGCATCTCCCTTGTGGAAGCGTTCGTCTGTCTCCGCTGGACCTTCTACGACCCGGGGAGGCAGGCTGTAGCTAGTTCTAGTCTCCTGTGTTTGCGGCAAGGCCAATGAGCTCTCAACGAATAAACAATCAAGATCCAAACTCTTGCCACAGAATTGGCTTGTCAAGAGGATTGCCTCCGAGCATTTATCTGAATGGTTTGTCGTCTCAACTTAAGGATGAGCTTGCAGCCCATGAGCTACCATCCTCCCTTGAAGACCTTATCAACCTTGCAGGCCACATCAACTACCGCCTCCAGGAGCATCACCAAGAAGCTCGGATGTCCCGACATCCCACTGTGGAATGTTCCCACTCTCCACCTGCAGCAGGTTCCGCCCCCAGCGGAAGCCCGCCATCTACCAAAGCAGAAGAACCCATGCAGCTGGGCCGAGGGCGCCTGTCCCCGGAGGAACACCTCAGATGGAGGCAGTCAGGTCTGTGCCTGTACTGCGGGGCTTCAGGCCACCACCTCTTGTCTTGTCCCGTCCATCCGGGAAACTCCCAGGCCTAAGTTCAGTTGGGGTCCTGAACTTGGCCGCTACTACTCCGGCCCCTCAATGAACACTGTCAGTCATCCTGACCTGGGACTCTTGCTCTTTCCCTGCCTTGGCTCTGACTGACTCGGGAGCAGGTAGGAATTTCATCATCAAGGATCTGGCGCACCTCCTAGGCATTTCTACTCACACTATTGAGACACCACTATGCATTGCCTCCATCCACGGTGACCTGCTTCCTGGAAGGATCTCCCAAGTGACAGAACCCATCCGTCTCCTCACCAGAGCTCTCCATGAAGAGGAGATCAAGCTCTTCCTTCTCGAGAAGTCTATTCATCCATTGGTCTTGGGATTACCGTGGCTCCAGCACCACTCACCCCAGTTTGACTGGGGAACCTTACAGCTCACTGAATGGAGCCTAGCCTGTCCTCAGACATGCCTCAAAAGGGTGGCATCCTCCCCCGCGATTCCCTTCGCGGTGACTGCTTCTAGTCTTCCTCCTCCATATGCTGACTTTGAGGACATATTTTCTAAGCAGAAGGCAGATATATTTCCGCCCCTTCACAAGTTTGATTGTCCCATCGAGTTGCTACCCGGCACTACACCTCCTAGGGGTAAGACCTACCCTCTATCTGTGCCCGAAACCCGAGCAGTGTCAGAGTATATCCAAGAGAACCTGGCTAAAGGTTTCATCTGTCCCTCTACTTTGCCTATGGGCGCAGGCTTTTTTTTCATCACAAAGAAAGATGGGTCGCTAAGACCATGTATTGATTACCACGGCTTAAATGCCATTACCCGCAAGGACAGGTACCCACTACCATTAATTACGGAGCTGTTTGATTGCCTTCAGGGTGCCACCATTTTCACCAAGCTGGATCTGTGAGGTGCTTATAACTTGGTCCACATACGTCCTGAAGATGTTTGGAAAACAGCTTTCAATTGCTATTTGCAGACAATGTGTTTATTACAGTAAACAAGCCAGGTATATCTTTGCCAAATTTAATATAAGAAATGGATCAATACAGGAGCATTTGGGGCTTCACGATTAATATGTCCAAATCAGAAGTGTTGAATATCAGCGTAGCAGACCTCTAAGCAGTGGACCTGCATTATAGTTACCTGTTTCAATGAGATAAGGGGGCAATACAGTATTTAGGACTTAAAATCACTCCAGACAGGAGGAAATTGGGAGGCTTAACTATGGCCTGCTCATTAGTACTATAATGAAAGATCTTCAGATATGGGAGAGAGTAACAAACTCTTGGATGGGTAGGAAAGCCATTGTTAAAACGAATGTTTTGTCTAGATTGCTCTACCCCTTCCAATCCTTCCAACTGAGATACTCAAGGGGGTACTAAAACTGCTGCAGAAAAACTATTAGCATTTATTTGGTGACAAAGCCCTCCTAGGGTGGCCAGACAGATGTTATATCATCCACACAACATAGGGGGACTGGGGGTTCCTAGTTTAGAAAACTACTACAGAGTGGCACAGCTGAGAGCTGTTCTGGAGTGGGGGAAGATGCAGGGGAGTAAACGGTGGGTCTGTATAGATCAATGGTATGCAGTCCCCTCTCCGCTTTACAATATCCCATGGGATAAGGTGTAGGATAATAAACAGAAGGACCTAGAGAACCCATACACTAAATTGATGATGGAGATATGGTGTGGAGTGGCATTCACCTGTGGTTTTCATTTGCCATATCAAGGGATTTGTCCTGAGGAAGGAGGTGGACATTTAGGAGATGGGTCAATAAAGGCCTAAACCATCTGGGCAGCTTTGTATGAACATGGGAGACGAAAGCTTTGATCAGTTACATAAGATTTATCATTTAGCAGATACAGATATTTCGGTTATCTCCAAGTGTGCCATTATCTAGAGCACTTTGTGGGGCATCAACTTATTAAGAAGGACCCAACAGCATTTGAGCTGGTGATTAGTAAAGGAGGGAGATGTAAAGGGTTCATTATGAAAGCATGTTCCCGGTTATTAAACTTGGAGGAGGGGAAGCTTAGTCACGAACTGAATTGGGAACAAGATCTCCAAACAGAGAATAAGGAAGATGACTGGGTCAGTATTAGTGTAAATGTGGCTAAATCTTCACTATCCAGATCATTAGCAGAGAACACCCATAAAATATATCTACTATGGTTTCTTACATCGGCAACACTACACAAAATTTACGGAGACACCCCTGAGTTATATTGGAGGGGATGTTGCTTCTTGTGACCTTGGGCAAGTCACTTTACCCTCCATTGCCTCAGGTATAAAAACTTAGATTGTAAGCCCTCTGGGGATAGAGAAATACCTACAGTACCTGACTGTAAACCGGTGTGATATCTCAATTGATCTTCCATCGGCGCCTCAAAGGTGATCCAGCGGTGAACTTGGCCTGCGCAATCGGCGCTGGAGCCCGTCGGGGTAAGGCCTCCTGTTCCGCTCACCCCGATCGAGCTCCCTCGCCGATCGCCGGCCTAACTCGCCTGCCGTCCAGCCGATCGCCGGCCTAACCCGACTGCCGTCCAGCCGCTGTCCTTACCTGCAAGGCCGCGAACCTCCTCCCACAGCCGACGACCATCAGGGCCACGAGCCCTCGCCTCCAGCCGGCCTCGATCCGGGCCGTAGGCCCTCGCACGAACCGCCGACCACAGACCAAGCTCCGCCCACGAACCCGGCGCAGCGGTGACGTCAGAGGCGCGACCAGCGGGGTATTTAAATCGCCGCTCTCCCCGACTTACTCCTCTTCTTCCATCGGCGCCTCAAAGGTGATCCAGCGGTGAACTTGGCCTGCGCAATCGGCGCTGGAGCCTGTCGGGGTAAGGCCTCCTGTTCCGCTCACCCCGATCGAGCTCCCTCGCCGATCGCCGGCCTAACTCGCCTGCCGTCCAGCCGATCGCCGGCCTAACCCGACTGCCGTCCAGCCGCTGTCCTTACCTGCAAGGCCGCGAACCTCCTCCCACAGCCGACGACCATCAGGGCCACGAGCCCTCGCCTCCAGCCGGCCTCGATCCGGGCCGTAGGCCCTCGCACGAACCGCCGACCACAGACCAAGCTCCGCCCACGAACCCGGCGCAGCGGTGACGTCAGAGGCGCGACCAGCGGGGTATTTAAATCGCCGCTCTCCCCGACTTACTCCTCTTCTTCCATCGGCGCCTCAAAGGTGATCCAGCGGTGAACTTGGCCTGCGCAATCGGCGCTGGAGCCCGTCGGGGTAAGGCCTCCTGTTCCGCTCACCCCGATCGAGCTCCCTCGCCGATCGCCGGCCTAACTCGCCTGCCGTCCAGCCGATCGCCGGCCTAACCCGACTGCCGTCCAGCCGCTGTCCTTACCTGCAAGGCCGCGAACCCCCTCCCACAGCCGACGACCATCAGGGCCACGAGCCCTCGCCTCCAGCCGGCCTCGATCCGGGCCGTAGGCCCTCGCACGAACCGCCGACCACAGACCAAGCTCCGCCCACGAACCCGGCGCAGCGGTGACGTCAGAGGCGCGACCAGCGGGGTATTTAAATCGCCCCTCTCCCTGGCGTCGCGCGCCGAGCGTCGCGCGCACGAAGGAGCGCGACAAAGGGGCCTGCCCCTTTGTTTCGCCCCTTCGGTTCGCCCTGCATCCAGCAAGGCACCTAAGGCCAAGAACACCCCGTCAAAATCCGACGCTTGTCATGTGGAGACAAGAACTAACACCAAGAGAACACTTTCACTAAGGACAGGCCATGAACAGCTCACTAAGGTCTGCCCCCCATGCTAAATGCTTCCTTCTTCGTGCTCCTCACATCAAGCGCATCAAACGTAAGTGTGTCCTGCACTTTCACTCCTCTCAATCAATGGACATAACAGTATCTGCAATTCATAAACTATGCTATTTAAATGCCTACCTACCATGTTCAATTGCTTTTAGTTTGTTATTTTGCATTAAGCCATTCACCTGGTTCACTCTTATCAACTGCTTTCAGCTGTTAAATTTACATCTTACATACTCCTGCTACACCACGATAATTTGTTTAAGTTGCCTTAATCTGTTCTTTTGCAGTACGCTGCATGCATCTGCAGTAACCTGCTACAATTGCTGTAAAACTGTTTAAAATTGCATTCTGTTTAATTGCATTCTGTGCCAACACTTCAAAATTTGTCCTCCTCTCCACCTGTCCTCACTCCCCCCCCCAAAAAAATGTGTTTCCCTACTATACCTATCATACACCATCCCAACCGGCGAATCCTACGCCAAGTACACCCTCACCTCCTAACCCAACAAAAATCCCTAATCCCCATCATGACTTCCCCCATCACACAACTCCTAGGCCTAGCCACGCTCGCCATCTCCCTCTTCAATGCACAATCCATTCTTAAAAAAGCCCCCATACTCCAAGATTTGCTCACTGACACCAACCCTGATATCTGTGCGATCACAGAATCCTGGTTAAAAAAGTCTGACCATGTTTTTATCAACCAACTCCCCACACAGTCATACGACATTTTCTCAATCCCAAGGCCTAAAAAAAGAGGAGGAGGCTTACTCCTAGCTACCAAGAAACACCTCAACCTTAAGCTACAAACCATCTCCCCCCCACCAAGACTTGAAATTGGCCTACTTAAATCGAAATCCCTGCAGATATGCCTTATCTACGCCCCTCCTGGAATACTCGAACAGGACCCATCCCCCTTCATCGAATACATCACTGAAAACATAAAACCAGATATACCCGCAGTAATTCTCGGAGACTTCAATCTCCATATTGACACCCTCCCCGCAACGCCTGCCTGTGAAACCCTACTCGTCACCTTAAACGCCCTGGGTTTCAGACAACTTATCTCCAAGCCTACACACAAAGCTGGTCACACACTCGACCTCCTTTTCGTAAATACAGACATCATAGTACCACACGCACCCACCACCACCCCCATCCCCTGGTCCGACCACTTTCTCATCAATGCCCACCTTGCTATCAACACCAACACACCGATCTCAAATCCACTAAAAAAGAAAACGATCTCTTTCCGTAAACCATGTCCTTCTGAGCAACTCTCCCTAGCATTCAACAATATTAGTGAATATCTCGACCTCACCAATCCAGATACTGCTCTACAGTCCTGGGATAAGTCCATCTCCGACATCGCTAATGCCCTCTGCCCCACCATCCACAAAACCATAACACCGACACACACTGAAAAAAACAAACCATGGTACACAAATGAACTAAGAACACTAAAGCAAGAGCTCCGATCCAAGGAACGCACCTGGCGTAAACAACCCACACCCTCCCTCAATATGGCTTACAAGCATACTTTGCATACATACCGGCAAGCTATTCTCCTCGCCAAACGTGATTATTATGCAGCCAAAATCCATAACTACACTTTCAACCCCAACGCCTTATTCTCCTTCGTTTCAGATCTCACAAAATCCCCCTTTCCCTCCCCCCAAGATGAAAACAGCTTAGAGAAATGTGAGAAGCTTGCCGACTATTTTAAAAATAAAATCTCCAAAATCTTAACTCGGCTCCCATCCAACCCTGCCCCTACAGACCCACTACCTTTCCACAATGGAGGTACCCTCAGCTCCCTTGACCTCACCTCCTTGAAGGAAATTGAATCCATACTAAAAAAGATGCGGCCAGCCACCCACACCGCAGACACCATCCCATCAAAAATCCTCCTTACCATTCCTACCGCCATTGCAAAACCAATAGCAGACATTATAAATTGCTCCATCACCACCGGCAAAGTTCCCGACCCCCTTAAGCTTGCTATTGTAAAGCCCCTACTAAAAAAACCCACCCTTGACCACAATGATCCTGCAAACTACAGACCCATATCGAATCTACCTTTTATCTCCAAAATCATGGAGAAGGTGGTCAACACCCAACTCACAGAATTCCTAGAAGAAAACAATATTTTACACCCTTCCCAATATGGCTTCCGCCAAGACCGAAGCACCGAAAAACTCCTACTCGCCATAACAGATACCATCCTTAAGGGCATGGACCACAGCCAATCCTACATCCTTGCCCTCCTAGATATCTCAGCCGCATTTGATACTGTGAACCATCAAATCCTAGTATCACGCTTATCCGAGATAGGCATATCAAACACAGCCCTATCGTGGTTCTCCTCATACCTAGATCATAGAATGTACTTAGTCAAACTCGATGACTTCGAATCCGCTCACATTCCCCTCACGCAGGGCGTCCCACAAGGCTCCTCCCTATCATCCACCCTCTTCAATATTTACTTACTCCCACTCTGCCACTTACTCTCTAAACTAGGACTGAAATTCTTCCTATACGCAGATGACGTACAAATTTTGATTCCCATTCGAAAATCCCTCAACGAAACCCTGCAGTACTGGGAAACTTGTCTGACCTCCATAAACTCACTCCTCTCCAATCTCCACCTTGCACTCAACACCTCCAAAACTGAAATCCTTATCCTAACAAATCAATCTTCCGACTCGATCCACCATACGATCCAAAATGCCTCACAAGCTCAATCACTACCACATAGCGTCAGAGACTTAGGAGTTTACCTAGACAACCAACTAAATTTGAAATCCCACATTAAATCACTGCTAAAAGGAGGCTTCTTTAAACTCCAAACCCTCAAAAAACTGAAGCCCCTCCTTCACGCCCATGATTTCCGCACCGTCATGCAAACCACCATGTTATCCAAACTCGATTATTGCAACGCCCTTTTCCTAGGCCTCCCAGCCTCTACTACTAAACCTCTTCAAATCCTCCAAAATGCCATGGCACGTATCCTAACAAACACAAGAAAATCCGATCATATCACTCCCATACTACAAAATCTCCACTGGCTCCCCATTGCATTCCGTTCCCAATACAAAACACTTACCATCCTACATAACACTCTATACAAAAACAGCTCCCCCTGGCTTGAAGATATGCCTCAATTCCGACAATCAAACCGCCCCACCAGAAACGCCCTCGCCGGCACCCTCCAAACCCCCTCACTCAAAATTGGGCACCTCACCGCCACCAGGGAAAGAGCCTTCTCTATCGCAGGCCCCTCCCTCTGGAACTCCCTCCCGGCCAAACTCCGACTAGAACCATCCCTGAGCCACTTCAAAAAAGGAATAAAAACATGGCTGTTTAAACAGGCCTACCCCAACTCCTCTCAACCCTAGGCCTCCCACGCATACAGGAACCTGCATTCTCCATACAGCCCTTCCCACCTTTCCCACCCTGGTAACCCTTCCAACACACCCCATGCTCCCCCTAACTCCCCCCCTCCACCCCCCCCCCCCCCCCCCCGCCTCTTAGCCTCTTCAGCCCCCCCCCCCCCCGCCTTCTTTACCATATCAATCTCTCCATTACTTTTACCTCCCCTCTCGCATATTTTCTCCCCCCCTTTCCCTCTCCCCTCACCCCTCCCCCCAACGTTGTAAATAAGTTCACATATGTAATATGTAATTTTAAACCCATATTTTTCCAATTAAGTTATCCATGCTTGCTTTCTCTTTTCTCTCGTTCTTCGCTTTTTACCTTGTTCCTTTTATCCAATTATTATCCAATTCTCCCAGTTAAACCCCCCTTGTTCAATGTAATTTCCTTTCTCAGTTAATTGTGAACCGACATGATGTGTCCTACGAATGCCGGTATATAAAAATGTTAAATAAATAAAAATATAAAATAATAAATACATAAAATAAAATATCTGATGACAATGTTCATATTTAGTTGCCTATTTGCAGGGAGTTCAAAGAATAAGCCAGAAGCTCACAATTTATACTAAAGATTTCAAACCTGAGACATTTTTATTCAATGCGGAGTTAACTGATTAGCAGAGACCAATTGACAAATTGGTTTCCTATATACTTTTAGTGGCCAGGTGTGAAATAGAGCACTTTTGGAGGTGAAAAGGGGTACTGGGAGAGGATGAATTGTTCAAATGATTAGGGTACATTTATAATATGGAGAAACATACAGCTATAAGAAGAAATACTCTATCAGCATTCTACAAGATTTGGGACATTTTTGAACAATGGAAGATTAAAGTGGGAAAATGAAGGGGTGGGAGAGATGGACGGGGAGGGAAGGGTGAAAGGGTAAATGGGAAAAAACAACCAACCAAATAACATTGCAATCTGTCTCACATTATTTAATATTGTTTAATATTATTCAAGATTATTTAATATTGCTTAATATTGTTAAGAGCTGTTCATGAACTCTGATACAAACGTGAATGTTAGCTGTAACACCTGCAAAGTTATGCTGATGGAAATATTGATGTTGTTGTAATGAATCATATTGTGTGCATATTCAAGACTGGTTAATGATTAATAAAAATAATTTACATGGGAAAACAAAAAAACTATTTCCTGTGGTCTATATAATGATGAGATACTAGTTTCGTTTCATCTGTCCATACCACCCAATAGCATTATCAGAATTTCTGTTCAGGGCTGGCACCAGAATACTGGGAGCACTGGTTTGAGAACTTTGACATTTGCTCCCAAAAGTCTGAGATGTTTAGATATCTTAAAAGGAATCTTAGAGCTAGTCTGGTGGTTCAGTGCACAGCACTGCTATAATGAAGACCTGGGTTTGATTCCTGGGTCAGATCTTGCACTTTTGGGTTAGCCAGGGCTGGGAAAAATGCAGCAGTAGTTTTCACAGCCTACTGGTGGAGGAGGCAGTCATAGTTCTTGTGCACCAGTGACACCTAGTGGGCAGATTTAGGGTCCTATGACAGATCATTATCTGTGACCTACTGTTACGACTGTTGCTGCCCGACGTCTCCACTCTGCCCTCCTTACCTCTTTGGCGACTCCTCCCACGGTTGATGGACGTTTGGCTGCCGCGGTGTCTGCCTGCCGTCCTCCCGGCGCCCCCGGTCCGGCTTGGGCGCTGCATCCTGCCATGCTGTTCAGCTGCCATAGGACGCGCGCCGCGCAGCCCTGCTTCTTATTCCTTCCTTGGCGCGAACCTCAGGGGCGTCCCCCTGTGATGACGTCACGCATCCCGGATACAAAAGCCTACTCTGTTTACTAGCTAATTGAGTTAGCAAGGGAACTCCTTACGGATGGGATTCGCTCTCCGTGCCTAGCTACTCTGCCTCTCCTTAATTGGACTTACTCTATCGGGGTACCTGCTCCTCGGGAATCTCTCTCTTTTCTTTCAGGTTACTGTCTGGAACCGGTACGCGCTCCTCGAGGGTCCATGTTCCCGGACTCGCCTGAGCTTACTTTTGCTTGGAAGAAATCGCTGCCTACACCATCAGTGAGTTACCATTTACTTTCTCTCAGAGCTGTTCCCTGGAACCAGGTACTCACTCCTCGAGGGTCTGCCTCTATTCCAGCTTTTGTGTTACCTTCCGGGAGAAACCGCTGTGTGAGTAATCCACCAACGAGGCTCTATACCAGAACCCTGTGTATGCTCCACTGTACTCACTATCTCAGTTTCTCTCCACCACAGCACAGCTATTGAGGGATCGCTGTTCCAGTGTCCTGAGGGACTAAAGCCCAGTCGGGCTTCTTCTCTACTCACTACTGCCACCTGTGGTGGCTTCTCAACTCTGTTTAATAAAAGATAATTCTGTGTTGTGTGTCCTAAATCTGAGCCTGACCTGTGTCCCCTCATGGAACTTCCCCCCCGTGGGCGTGGTAATCTGCTACAGTGTCCAAGGGTCCACCCAAAACCTTACAAACAATAACAGATTGCTAACTCCATGGATCCGGCACAGCTCAATGACCTGCAGGCCATTCCGGGCCTGGCCCTGCGCATCTCTGAACAGCAAGACGCATTGGAGAAACTCACTTCAGCGTTTCATCAGCTGCACGCACAGAAGACCCAAGGCGCTACTTCCAGTAATGAAGGTCAGTTACCTGAAGTAACTTTAAAGATTGCTGTACCGCTGACTGCTCCAGTTTGTTTCTCGGGAGAGATTCAGAAGACCAGGGGCTTTCTAAACCAGTGCTGCATGCATTTTGCATTACAGCCTTCTCACTTCCCCACAGCTTTTGCCAAGACTTCTTACATTCTATCTTATCTTGATGGAAGGGCCTTGTCTTGGGATACACTGTGGGAATGCAAGGATCCTATTTTCAGGATATAGATGGATTTTTGGACTTATTCAAATCCGTTTTCAATGATCCTGCTTGAATGACCATTGCCGGTTCTGCTCTGGTGGACCTGAAGCAAGGCAACCAACCACTGGCTGATTTTACGATAGAGTTTAAGACTCTTGCTACAGAACTCTGCTGGGACCCCAAATGCCTGAAAACTCTCTTCTTCAGAAGCCTGGATACCCGCTTGAAAGAGGAGCTGGCCACTCGTGAAACACCTGATTCGCTGGATGAACTAGTGGCTTTGGCTACTAGGATCGACCACCGGCTTCGTGATAAGGTGAAAGAACTCCGGCCTAATAGAGGACCAGGTCAGAAGGAGGCTAGTGCTAAACCTGCACCTCGGATGGTTCCAGTAATTCCTGCTGCCAGTGGAGATGAACCGATGCAACTTGGTCGCAGTCATTTGACTTCCAAAGAGAGAAGACTTCTGAAGAGGCATGGTCTGTGTATGTACTGTGGACAGGCTGGTCACGATGTCCCAACATGCCCAATTCATCCGGGAAATGGATGGGCCTAAGTCCTGCAGGAGGACTGTTCTTAGGCCTTACGACGCCCTCTCCTCTGCTCTCACTCCCAGTCTCCTTGATCTGTGGACCGTCTGAGTTTCAAACTCTTGCCCTGGTGGATTCAGGGGCAGGAGGCAACTTTATTCTTCGATGCCTAGTGGAACATTTGAGGATCCCCCTTGTCACTTTGAAGGTTCCACTTCTCCCATCTTCCATCCATGGGGAGCCCTTACCGGGTGATGTGACTTGCCAAACGGTTCCGGTAACTCTTCGCACTGGATCTCTCCATATTGAGTCAATTCCCTTCTTTGTGTTAGAGAAGGCCATGCACCCTATCGTCCTGGGGTTATCCTGGTTGCAGTCGCACCAACCCCAATTTGAGTGGGCATCCTTGGAACTCTCCCACTGGGGCCCAGGTTGTCATGGGAAGTGCCTTAAGGAGATTGCTCCTGCCATCTGCATGCCTACAACTCCAGTAATGCCGGGACTGCCGCCCCAATACGCATCTTTTAGTGATGTGTTTTCCAAAGAAGCTGCTGACATTCTTCCTCCGCATAGGCCCTATGACTGTGCCATAAGACTGAAATCCAATACTGAACCTCCTAAAGGACGTGTCTATCCACTCTCAGCAATTGAGAACAAGGCGATGTCCGAATACATCGAGAAGAATTTACAGAAGGGGTTTATTAGACCATCGAAGTCTCCAGCCGGCTCAGGCTTCTTCTTTGTGGGGAAGAAGGACGGTACCTTATGTCTTTGTATCGATTACCTAGGTATGAACGAGATCACATTTAAAGACTGCTACCCCCTGCCTTTAATCTCAGAGCTGTTTGACCGGCTTCAGGGGGCCAAAATATTCTTAAAACTGGACCTGAAGGGGGCCTACAACTTAGTTTGCATTCACATTGGCGACGAATGGAAACAGCCTTCAACACTTGAGAAGGCCATTTTGAGTACTTAGTACTCAAAATGGCATTACTTAGTAATGCCCTTCGGCCTGTGCAAAGCACCCGCTATATTTCAGAACATGATGAACGACATCTTGCGGGACCTGTTGTACAAAAGTGTCGTGGTATACCTGGATGATATCCTGATATTTTCTCAGGATTTGCCCACTCATCTAGAGGATGTCAAGCAAGTACTACGCTGACTCCGTGAACACCGGCTCTATGCCAAACTATCCAAGTGCAAATTTCATAAAGACTCCGTGCCTTTTCTTGGCTATATCGTGTCTAAAGATGGCTTCCAGATGGACCCTCAAAAGCTAGAGAGTATCAAAAATTGGTTCCAACCTACCAGCCTGAAGGCCCTGAGACGATTTTTGGGGTTTACCAACTATTATAGAAGCTTTATAAAGAACTACTCTTCCTTGACTGCAATGACTCGCAAGGGTGCCAACGCTTCAAAATGGTTTGCGGAGGCTATTTCTGCTTTTGAGAAATTAAAGACTGCCTTTTCCACGGAGCCATGCTTGCGGCATCCTGACCCAAACAAGCCATTTTTCGTAGAAGTTGTATGTATTATAAAACCTTTTTCCCCAATGCAGACAATATTACCGAAACATGGCCAAAGACAGGTTATGTATTTTAATATGATAATGTTCAATAAATTGTGTTCTTATTGCACCTTTTGTGATTTATTATTTATTACTACTTTTCTCTTCTGCATCTACTCATCAGGGATTTTCTATACAGTACTTTCTGACTCTATCTTGCTATTTACTCCCCCTTTCTAGATTGCAAGATACCAGAAGGAGTCCTAGTCTATGAACCCTGCCTAGCCTGTTGCTGTAGTGACTGGTCAAAATAAGTTAGGAGGGGGATATGAAATATGGGAAAAGTCCTGGGCAGTTGTGAATGAGGTTTCATGGTGCAAGATGTCAGTCCTTATTTCAATTGAGTTGGAAGCACAAAGGAACAGGAGGAAATGGGTCACAAATATGCACTCTGAAGCTATTCCTGGCATTAAATTTGAAGGTAAATAAAGAGTGAACTGTGTGATACTTGTCTATCAAATATAGTGATGCAGTGCAACTGGAAACCAGAAGCTATATTGCTTTAGCTGTTGGAATTATCCATCCTTCTAGCTTTAGCTCAGATTAAACCAATAACAGCTGCTAGATCTTTTGTTATACACTACCTGCTGCTTCCCAAGTGATTTCATTTTCTGGTACAGAACTGCTGTGGCATAGTGATGTACTCTTGTCCCACTGGCAAGTTAAAAGCATAAGAACTAGTGCTATGCTGCGTCAGATCAATGGTCTAGGCCAAAGTTGGGGTTGTACCTGCCTCATATACCCAGGAACGTTTATATTTGCACACAAATCTCGATGAGCAACACATTTAATAAAGTTGGCATGGGGATTAGCCAGATAAAAAAGTTTAAAATGTTAATCATAAGAAATGCAAGATCCTGAGTCCTAGAAAATGTTTCTCTGGTTTTATAAGATTGCTCCCATTCTCACGCTTCTCTTTTCCCCTGCTCTCTCTTTCTCACCTCCTTACCATTCTCTTACTCCTCCCACAACCCCAGTGCCTCCTCTTTTACTATCTTTTGATCCCTTCCTTTTATCTCACACTTCCACTTCCTTCCCTTCATCCTCTCTCCCTCCCTTTTCCGGCTTCATTCCTTTTCCTCCTTCTCTCAAATAGAAAACACAGAAACATAGACTGTAATAGCAGAAATAGACCATAAGTCATATTTCAAGACCTGCCAATGATTGACTCCTTATTTCCAATTGAGAGCTGTGCATAGACAAGTCCTCTATAATACAAATAACCTAATTCATAGAAATACCTTGTATATTTGCTTGTATCTTAAGCAGCATGTGGTACGGTTAATGGGCAGTCAAGGCTTTCTTTCAGTGTTTTCATTTACAGTTTATGTAAAACACAGCATGACTTCAGCAGTATTCACTCGTATCTTCAGCATTCACATTCAGGATTCACCATTAGGACAGCAATATGGCAGGAGCTGCCTTTTCCTGGATACCTGGGCCTGGCCTGTCTATCCTCATCTGGGTCCCAGCTCTTATTCCTCCTCTGGGAGGCCCCACCCCCAGAGCTCTCTGTCTAGCTGTTAAGGTGGATCTGGCTAGATGCCTAGTCCCGCACAGGTTAAGGAGAGGTTTTAGGGCCACTCCTTTACATGGCATTAAACTGTTTTACAGATTGAAAAACATTTTGAAGTCTGACACAAATTCCATCCAAAGTGGACGATATGTCATCCTTTTTTTTTAGAATGAGCATTTTCAACTAGTCAGAACTGATATTTCAGTGCCTGTCAATGATTATTTGACTCTTTTTTTTTTCTCAGATGAGAACTGTGCATAGAGAAATCCACTGTGATATAAATGAAATAATTCATAGAAATACACTGTGGATTTGTTGTTTATTGATTTTATTTATTTAATTAAAATAATCTTTCAACCACCACTCCAAAGATCAAGGCGAAATAAAAAAAATTAAAATTTATATAATCAGATTAATCACATAACAAATAACAGCTACCTAAATCCAGTTTCTAAACAGTCATTATTTATTAGGTACTCTAAAAAGATATTCTATCTTGCTGGGTGATTATTTCCCCAAAGGCCTTTTGAAATAACCAGGTTTTTAGTGCTTTTTTAAAAAGCTTTGAAATTGTTGTGTGCTAAACCACAGATTCTTCCATATCAGGAACAGATATAGGTAAAACTTGCATAAATTTATCACATTAAGTCTTATAACTTCACAATACCTTTGAACCCTCACCCTTACACTTTGTTTTATAAAATGTAATTTTAATTATTTCAAGCAATCTAATTAACCAATTTTACTCATTGAAAGGAATGCAAATATACATTGAATGTTGGCAACTTTAGTATACCTTGGGCTTGCTGAATGAAATGTGACTGTATTTTGTTGATAAACACTCTGAGGGTGATATTCAGTGAGATTTATCCGGATAAGTATGGACTTATCTGGCTAAATGGTGGCAGCTGAATATCTGCTAGGGAGCAGCAGCTGCCACTTAGGAGGTCATTTTCATAGCGTATCGCATGCGAAAAGGGACTTTTTGCGTGCGAAAGCTAGATCGGGGCGGCCCCGGAAGAGGAGGAGCCGGGGCATCGTAGGGGCAGATGTGGCAGAAACTTCACAGGTGGCGAAAAGATAAGAACCCTTTTTGCTGCCAGTAGCGCGCCCATTAGCACCACTTTTTACGATGGTGCTTTTGGGTGTGAAAGCCGGCAGTGATTGCACCGTGGAGGTGCGATCGCTGCTGGCTTTCGCAGGCCCACCCCCTGCTTTGCCTCCCTGCCCCCCGTTACCGCTGGATTCTCTAAGGTCTGCGATCTTAGAAAATCCAGGCCTTAGCCAGATAAGTACTTATCCAGATTCATGTAGGGATCTTGTTAATCCCCTACTAGAGTGTAGTCAGGAAATACGATTTGGGTGGGAAAATACATGATGGTCATTTTGTGGGTTTACAGCTCCTTCATGTGGAAGCAGTAATGGATGTGTCCCTCTGCCTTATATAGCCTGTCTTCATTTTACCTTGTGGAGTAATATATATACATAGTAACAACAGCAGAAAAAAAACAAATGGTCCATCTAGTCTGCCCAGCAAGCTTCTTATGATAGTATCTGATGCACTGTGCAGGTTACTCTCATGTTTCTCTTTTACTGAGTGATGAGCCTTCTTGAAAATTCAGAAAGTGCTGTTTGACGTGCTTTGCTTATGGATTTGACTGTGCTTTTTCTCTTATTTCTGCATATCAGTAACCCAGACCAGAAAAGCCAAGGCCCATGTTTGTTTTCATCTGAATCAATTACCTCTTTCCTACCCCTCACCCCTGCTTTCAAAGCAGACAGTGATGTTACAGTTGTGTCAAAGACATCAAGGCTTATAGGTTAAGGGTATTAATCCCATGCTTTATGTTAAGGATAGTAATTGCTGCTCCATGCAGGTTATCCCCATGCTTATCAGTTCCCCAGACCGTAAAAGTCGGGACCCTCATTAGTTGTTGTCTGAATCTAATCCCTTTTTTCCCATGCTGTTGAAGCGGAGAGCAATGTTGCAGTTGCATCAAAGCATCAAGGCTTATTGGTTAAAGGTAGTAATCCCCATACTTTCTGTTAAAGAGTAGTAACCAGCAAGTTACCCCCAGGGCCTTGAGTTGATGCCTCCATGGAGCCTTTTTGTGGAAGGAGTTTTTTCCACCCTAACAATCCACCATTTACTCTTCAATTAATGTATTTAAGTTTCAAGTGCCCATTTAAGCTAATTTCATTTCTGTTATAACAGCTACTAGGAGAGGTTCTCTTTATGCAAGAGGAATCTGTGATCATCAAGATCAAAGGAGGGGATGAGTTTTAGCCTGTTGGATTCGAGGAGCTGACTAGGACAGATGATGACACACTGTGGAAAGGCCCACAGTGGATGTCGAAGCCGGGAGGCGGCACAGGCAGGAGACCAGGAGGATCTTCACCACTGGAGACCCGAGGTCCCCCCAGGAGGAGCCCGTGAAGACCCGGGCCGCTTGGACTTACGAGTGGTCTCCTGTGGACAGGTGTCATAGGAGGAGTTCCAGAGGATGGAGGAGAGTAGAGCTGGAGCCAGGAGGCCAACCGGAACGTCACCACTGGAAGCCCGCGGTCCCCCTGAGAGGGGCTCGTGAGGACCCGAGCCGCTTGGACTTAGGCGAGACCTCCTGGACGAAAGCCGAAGTCAGGAACCAGTGGACGAAAGTCAAAGTCAGAAGCCAGTGGACAAAAGCTGAAGTCAGAAGTCAGAAGCCAGGAACAGCAAATAGCAACTCTAGGGAGAGTGAACCTCGTTGCAAGGCAAGGAGAGGCTTGTCAAGCCAGTTTAAGTACTGGCAGTGTCTGTCATCACGTCCAGAGGCAGAGCAGGGTTTTCCCGTGCTGGTCCCTTTAAATGGCAGAGCCCGTGCGCGCGCGCGTGCCTAGGGGCTAGAACCAGCCCAGATGTCGGCAGCATCTCCCTCGCCGAGGGAACGCCGCGAAGAGGCTTGCCGGCCTGACCAGGCCTCCGGGATGCTGCTGCAAGATGTCCCGGGGTAGGTGGGGGACCGACCCGCGGACCTCTGTGGGTCAGGCACATAACAGTACCCCCCTTCTAAGCCCCCTTCCTGGGGGCTTCGGCTTAGCAGGCTGGCATAGATGAAACTGTTGAAGAAGAGATTTATCCAAAATGTTGGAGGCAGGCTCCCAAGAATTCTCCTCAAGGCCATAGCCCTCCCAGGAGAGGAGATTTTCTCATCGTCTGAGGTGGAATCGCACATCTAATACCTCTTTTACTTGGTAGACAGTATCCTCCTGAGTCGCGTGGGTGGCAGGTTCAGGGACCTTGTTGTGGAAGATGGACAAAACCAACGGCTTGAGCAACGACACATGGAAGACGTTATGAACCCTGAGCGTAGACGGAAGGCTGAGATGGTAGGAGTCAGCACCCACCCGTTCCGTGACTGGGCATGGGCCAATGTACCTTGCAGCCAAGCGCATAGAAGGAACCCGCAGGCGATGGTGTTTGGTACTTAGCCATACCTTGTCCCCGGGGAGCTGGACGTCGTAGACGGTCTGCGTACCTCTTCGCCATGACTGCCGTGTGTTGACGTTTCTCCCGAGTAGAACCCCAGAGATTGTGTAACTGTTGGGCTGTGAATTGCATGGCTGGTGATGGTACTGCCAATGGCAAGGGCAAAGGAGGTCAGAGATGTCTCCCATAGACTATTTGGAAGGGAGGCCTGCCACTGGCCGAATGCCTATGGTGCTTGTAGGAGAATTCTGCCCAAGAGAGTAAGGCCACCCAATCATCTTGTAGGTCTCCCACGAGGGCCCAGAGGAAGGTTTTCAAGATCCAGTTTGTGCGCTCCACTTGGCCATTGCCTTGGGGGTGAAAGGCGGTCGTGAAGTCCAATTGGACCCCAAATTTCTTGCAGAGTGCTCTCCAATATTTAGCAGTGAACTGTGAGCCCCGGTCGGAGGCAATATGGAGAGGAAGTCCATGTAGGCGAAAGATGTGCTGAGTGAAAAGGCTAGCGAGCTCGGGTGCCGTTGGTAATTTAGTGAGGGGGACGAAGTGGGCCATCTTCGAATACTTGTTGATCATGACCCATATTACTGTTTTCTCTTCCGAGGGTGATAAGTCCACAATGAAGTCGTAGACAAATGGGTCCATGGTTCGGTGGGAATAGGTAATGGTTGAAAAATACCCCAAGGGTGACCTGTCAGAGTCTTTTGTCGAGCGCAGGTCAGGCAGGAACTGAGGTAGAGATGAACATCTCTCCTGACCTGAGGCCACCAGTAATATTCGGTCAGCAGATCCAGGGTCCAAGTGATCCCCGAATGACCTGTGGTCAATGAGTCATGAGCCCATTACAACACCTTCTTGCGTAGGCGAGCCGGCATGATCGTCTTACCCATAGGGACCACCTCAGATACTGCAAGAAGGACCTTGGCTGGATCGAGGAGATATTGAGGCTGATTAGGGTTATCCTCCTCTCTGCCATGCGAGAGAGGGTGTCCACTCTAATATTCTTGGAGGCTGCCTGTACCGGAGGAGGAAATTGAACCAGCTAAAGAAAAGCAACCATTGGGCTTGTCAAGAATTGAGGTGTTGGGCTCGGCACAAGAATTCCAGGTTCTTGTGGTCCATATAAAGGATCATGGGGTATTGGGCCCCCTCCAGCCACTGGCGCCACTCCTCCAGTGTGAGTTTGATGGCCAGGAGGTCCTTATCACCACTACTGTAATATCTCTCTGCCGGAGAGCATCTTCGAGAGAAATAGGAACATGGTAGGGGTTTGCCCTTAATGGATAACTGGCTCAGGACAGTCCCTACCACAAGATCAGATGCATCTACATCTACGATAAACTGGCGCTGCGGATCTGGATGGTGGAGACAGACATCAAGTAGAAAGACTTCCTTCAGCCTCTGGAAAGCACTTGTCACAGTCGTGGACCAATTCTTAGCATCGGCACCCTTCCTGGTAAGGGCTGTAAGAGGTGCCACCATCCGGGAGTAATGAGGTATGAACTGGCGATAGAAATTAGCAAAGCCAAGGAAGCGCTGTAGCGTCTTAACTCCTACCAGCTGTGGCCAATCCCTAATGGCCACCACCTTATCAGGGTCCATGTGGAAGCCGTGGATGAAACTATGTATCCAAGGAAAGACAAGGATTCCTGCTCGAACTGGCACTTCTCTAACTTGGCAAAGAGACGATTGTCCCGAAGTTTCTGTAGCACTTGCCGCACTTGTATGCGGTGCGTGGACAAGTCTTTAGAATAAACCAATACATCGTCGAGGTACATGATGACAGAGGTATGCAACATATCCCTCAAGACCTCATTCATAAGGTTTTGAGAGACCGCAGGGGCATTGCATAAGCCAAAGGGCATAACCAAATATTCGTAGTGCCCGTCTCTAGTATTGAACGTGGTCTTCCATTCGTCACCGGGTCATATCCGTACCAAATTATATGCACCCTGGAGGTCCAGCTTGGTAAAGATCTTAGCTCCTTGGAGCCAGTCTAGTAGCTCGGGAATCAGAGGCAAAGGGTACCTGTCCCGCCGTGTGATAGCGTTAAGGCCGCGGTAGTCTATGCAGGGTCGGAGTGACCCGCCCTTCTTGGCAACAAAGAAGAACCCGGCCCCGGCGGGAGAATTAGAGAGCTGAATGAAGCCTCTCTCCAAATTCTCCTGGATGTATGACGACATGGCTCGGGTCTCTGGGAGCGATAAGGGGTAAACCCGCCCCCTGGGAGGCATAGTGCCAGGGATCAGGTTTATGGCACAGTCAAAGGGCTGATGTTCAGGGAAGAGTTCATCTTTCTCCTTAGAGAAGACATCTACATAATCTTGATACTGTGGCGGGAGTGCCATGGGCGTGGTCAGAAGAGGCACACAGGGACGAGGAATAGTTGCCAGGCAGGAGTCAAAACAAGATGGGCCCCAGGATGTGATCTGAAGGGTATCCCAGTGTATAACTGGAGAATGTTTCTGAAGCCAGGGCAAACCCAAGATGATTGGGTGAATGGATTTCTCCAGTATGAGGAGTGAGTTTTCTTCCACGTGTAGGAGACCAGTGCGTACAATCAAGGGCTTAGTGCAGACAGAAATACTCCCCGGGAAGAGAGTACCGTGAATAAAAGATACCCAGATGGGAAGAACTCGGGATTGGACCCCAATCTGCAAGTGCCGGACGAGGTCTGCGAGAATGAAATTCCCTTCTGCTCCGGAGTTGACCAAAGCCAGCGTATCAAAAGTACCCCCGGGGTAGACGAGGGTAACCGGTACGGTGCATGAGGAGGCAGAATTAGTATTACCTAGGGTCATATCCCCAATGAGCCCTAGGTTCTGGCGTTTCCAGGCCGCTCACCACATTGAGCTAGGAAGTGCCCCTTGCTGCCACAATATAAGCACAGGCCTTGAGTGCGGCGACGTCTTCTCTCCTTCTGCGAGATCAGACCTCGTCCCAATTGCATGGGCTCAACACCTTGGGCTCTGGGAGAGGCAGAGGAGGAGGGTACCGGTCGGGGAAATGTAGACCCCGAGTTACTGGGTCCAAGACCGGGCTTCCCCTCACGAAAGCGGCGGATTCGGCGGTCTACCCACCCAGCCAGATCAATCAGGTTAATCAGGTCATACGGAAGGTCCCTCGCAGCTAGCTCATCTTGGAAATGGGAAGACATGCATTCTAAAAATATGCCATGAAGACTGTCGTCCCTCCAGTCTAGCTCGGCGGCCAAGGTTCGGAATTCCACCGCATATTCAGCAAGGGACCGAGTAGCTTGACGTAGTTGGAATAACTCGGCGGCTGCAGTGGGTCTGCAAGCAGGCTTGTCAAAGATATGTCGGAAGGCCGAGACAAACTGTTCCAGGTTCCCAAGAATGGGGTCTTTACGCTCCCATAGCGGAGAGGCCCAGGCCAGGGGCTTCTCATCTAGCAAAGAGATACTGTAACTGGTTTTAATCAAATCCGTCGAAAACTGGGAAGGCAGCAGGGTGAAACGGATGTAACACTGATTGAGGAATCCGCGGCACTGCTTCACTTCCCCTGAGTACCGTGAAGGTGCCGGCAGTTGTGTGGGCGTTGCCGGTCCGGGTTCGCCCGCGGCAACTAGCGCAGGAGGTACGAGTGCAGGTGCTCCATCCATACAGTTGGCCAGTCTCTCTACTGTCGCCATCAGGGCATCAAGACAGATTTGCTGTTGCTGTAGACGCTGGGCGATTCCAGGGATGTCCTTTAAGCCCGCCATATCAGCCGGGTCCATGGCTTTGCAAACTGTTGGATTCATGGACCCTTGAGCCGACTAGGACAGATGATGATGATGCACTGTGGGAAGGCCCACAGTGGATGTCGAAGCCGGGAGGTGGCACAGGCAGGAGACTAGGAGGATCTTCACCACTGGAGACCTGAGGTCCCCCCAGCAGGAGCCCATGAGGACCTGGGCCGCTTGGACTTACGAGCGGTCTCCTGTGGGCAGGTGTCATAGGAGGAGTTCCAGAGGATGGTGGAGTAGAGCTGGAGCCAAGAGGTCAACTGGAACTTCACCACTGGAAGCCCGTGGTCCTCCCAGAGAGGAGCTCGTGAGGACCCGAGCCGCTTGGACTTAGGCGAGACCTCCTGGACGAAAGCTGAAGTCAGGAACCAGTGGACGAAAGCCGAAGTCAGAAGCCAGGAACAGCAACTAGCAACTCTAGGGAGAGTGAACCTCATTGCAAGCAGGGCCGGTGCAAGGGGATTAGGTGCCCTAGGTGAGCCTTCTCCCTTACGCCGCCCCCCCTCCCCCGATCATGCCCACCGACTGTGTGGGTTTCTGGGTCACGAGCAGGTTGGGCACTGCTCACGGCCCACCAAATCTCCACTCCTCTTTGCTACCGCTTGCAGCCCCATATGGTTTGCACCTAGTGGTGTACCAAGAGTCTCCGCCGCCTGGGAGCTAATGCATTTGTGTGCCTCTCCAGCATCCCCACCTTAATCCTTCTTGTACTAATGCTTAAGGTCACAGAAAATCAGTGGCATCTCTAGACAGAAGAAATTTTTTTTTTTGGGGGGGGAGGGGAGCCAAAATGACATTTCTTCATCACACCCACCTCTATAGCATGGATCCTACTTTAAAATTGGTTACAAAAAAAAGTGTTAATAAAAAGTCCAAAGGGTCTTCTGCGTAATTTTAAAAAGCTGGCCAGTTTCACACTTCTAGTAAAATAGCCTCATTCAACTAATTCTATATGGCTATGAGAGTGAAGTCTGGAATATATAGGAAGGGACAGAATGTCAAAGTAAATCCTGCACCTCCAGTTCTCTAACTCTGTGCATCCCCTGAAATTCCCCCAAACAATGGAGCTTGGATGTTTCCCTTACAGCTCATCATACTAAAAGATATTTTCAAATTCTGGTGTCACCTCACAGTAACAGCAGCACAAATACCTTCCACTGCCAGGCACATTGGGAACTAACACAAAACCCCACAAAAAAAAACACTCAAAATCTATACTGCAATCCCATCTTCTCGGGCCGCCCGCCGCAATGTGGGATCCGCAGCAGCCTCTTCCTCTTCTCGGGCCGCTGCGACTTGGGATTTGCGTTGGCCCGTAAGCGCTGCTCCTCTTCTGCACGCGCTGATGCTCCTCCTCCTTCCTGCCCATGCAGCTCCGGCAACGTTTTCTTCCGGGGCCAAGCAGGCAGGAAGGAGGAGGAGCACCTGCACGTTTAAACGCGACTTTTTTCTTTGGGCCGTGGTGACGTGAGCTCCACCACGGCCCTGCCGATCTGCCTGCTATGTGTCGCTGCTCAGCCGCCAGTGGGATGAGGTCCACCGGCGGCTGCATGAGCCTCCCTGCGCCCGGGGGCATTGGCTCCCCTCGGGATACCACTGCTCACGGCGCCCCCTAATACTCGGCGCCCTAGGCCCAGGCCTAGTTCGCCTAGTGCTTTTACCGGCCCTGATTGCAATGCAAGGAGTGGCTTGTCAAGCCAGTTTAAGAGGCGGAGCAGGGTTTTCCCACGCTGGTCCCTTTAAATGGCAGAGCCCCTGCGCGTGCGCACGCCTAGGGGGCGGGACCAGCCCAGACGTCGGCGGCGTCTCCCTCGCCAAGGGAACGCCGCGAAGAGGCTCGCCAGCCTGACCAGACCTCCGGGATGCCGCTGCAAGACATCCTGGGGTAGGTGAGGGACCGACCCGCGGACCTCCATGGGTCAGGCGCATAACAGAGCCATCCTGAGAGGAAGATGGAGAGAGGAGTTAGACCCCATCCAGGGTCCAAGAACATTTATTGGAGATGCAGAGGAGAGGATTAAAAGGTATCAGCCTGATACTGAAATGGGGAGAAAGAGAAGAACTTGTGCCATTCAAGTACTGTGGGGAAACAACGAGGAGGAGGTAGGAGATAAATGACTGTGTAAAATGAATTCCATCTTTGATACTTCACCAACATTGCCTTGTATCCAATGGGAGAGAAGAAATCAGTAACTTAAAGAATTGAATCAATGGGCTTTATCAACATAAACTTTAAACAAGACTATAAGAAGTCACAAACTTATATAAAAACACTTGTACTGTCTGAAAGGGACTCAAACAGCTGTAAAGACTCTATGCATCACTGATTGCACCATATCAGTAAAGAGTAATGTTGAAAACCATCTAGAGCTGTCAGTGTGTTTCCTTGTTTGGTGACTTTAATTATCCTTTATGCTGCTATCATCACTGCAGTGTTCAAGTACTTTGAATTGGGAATTAGATGAATGTAATGTGAAGAGTCTTGAAAGAAATTTTATTTTATTTATTTATTATATTTCCCCTGTGCAGGAAACCCTGAAAATACATCTGGTTGCTCTCCGGCGTGTTTTTCTGTATTGGCGTGATTGAAAGTTAGCTGGATAACTTATCTGGCTCTCTCTGGTTAACCTACAGACTTATCCTAAAGTTAATCAGATTGTATTGGAAAAAGTGTTTGTTTCTCCTCGGGGAAGGGACATACAATTTTCACTAAACAAAAATGAAGAATATTGGTTCTTTCATTTGGGCACTGTAACCCCGGATTGGTTGAATGAACTACTAGAGTGGTATTCCTGGATTTAAAGGTCAAATTAGCATGTGTCAACCTTTTCAAAATAGTTTTTTAGCATTGGACATAAAAAAAGATAATTATGATGTCACTTCCGGTTTTCTCCTTTTAAAAGTTGGTTTCTCTGTTTTGTTGCAGATGGAAGCAAGATCAGTTTATCAACAAGAAGCCATTGAATCATTTTCAAATAAGAGTGTGGTTTAACACTTTACACAGCTTTAGATCACCACATGGTACCATGTCAGGGTTTTAGTGGGACATGATGAAGAGTGGTTAGAGCACGGAAGCTAAGTACATTTTGTATTACCACAACCACGTTTATTGGAGCTTTGCATAATTACATTAAGGGACTTACATGTGTTTACTTATCACAGTTCAAATGCATATATAGAGCAAAAAGGTAAAAGGTAAAATATAGGTAAAATATAGCCTTTGGGAGCTCATACCCTGGGCTTTAACACTAGATGGGGTCCAACAAATCTTTATAAATACCAGCAAGGGGTTCAATCTTGGGATTTTGTATTGAATCATTTTTCTCATTTAGAGCAGAAGATTATTTTTAAAGGATGAATACAGATTTGAATTTGCTGCCTCACATAACATCTCACTCCTTTATAACTTAAAATGGACAAATATTGGTACAGTAAATAGTGTTTCTATGTATTGGTAGTTATAAGGCTGGAGTAGCTTAGTTATTAGAGCAGCAGGCTGCAAATCAGGGAAGCCAGAATTCAAATTCCGGTGACATTTCTTTGAGCAAGACACTTCACCCTCTATTGTCTCAAGTACAAATTTATAGGGTCATTCACTCAGCCATGTTAAGCCTTTTACTGTGAAAAAAAAAGGCTATTTTTTGTGTGGTAGATTGCCTAACATGGGGATAATGCAAGATATTTGAAATATCTCACATTAAATGAGCCACGTAATACTGCACATATTAAAATTATCTCATTAGCACGCAAATCCATATCCTAATTAATGCAAATAAAATAACACCGTTTACCAAAAAATTTGCAAGCCATGTTATTTGAGCTGAAGTCAGGTAACTCAAGAATTGTAGCTAACTTCCCCTAGGTGCATCGGGATATTAACGCATGTCCCAATGCATCAGGGGCCTAGTTTTAAATGGACCGACAGTCCCCCCTCCCTCCCCCGAGAATGGTTCTAAACCATGGGATCTGCATATATTTTTACAAAAAATTATAGCCTGCAATATTTCCAAATCCTGTTCATGGTGGATAGCAATGATTAATATTAATACAGTCAGCACAAACAACAATATAACAGTAACTACATTCATCTAATAAAAAGCTTCAATAAAAAATGCATAGAGCCCTTACCCTACTCAATCACCAACCCAGGATGTGGTCCATTGTTTCAAATTTTTAAAAATTACACTTTATCATTAGCACAAGCCCTGCTCCCGTCCCAACCCATTCTCTTCTGTAAAAATATCTGTCCCTTATGATGGGGGCAAGGGTTGGTTGATGTATTTTGGAAAATAGCTGCTGCTGAGCTCTGAGCCTAGGGGGTGCTCATAAGAACATGGCATACTGGGTCAGACCAAAGGTCCATCAAGCCTAGCATCCTGTTTCCAACAGTGGCCAATCCAGGCCATAAGAACCTGGCAAGTATCCAAAAACTAAGTCTATCCCATGCCACTGATGCCGGTAATAGCAGTTGCTATTCCCTAAGTCAACTTGATTAATAGCAGGTAATGGACTTCTCCTCCAAGAATTTATCCAAACGTTTTTAAACCCGGTTACACTAACTGCACTAACCACATCCCCTGGCAACAAATTCCAGAGTTTATCTGGCAAAAAATGAGTAAAAAAGTACTTTCTCTGATAAAGGGGATGGAACAGCTCTCCTCATAGGGGAGCTGTTCCATCCCCTTTATCCCAGGTTCTAACTGGACCACCAATGATTCCATTTCAAGTAAGGGGGGGGGGGTTCGAGGGGGTTGGATAGGGTCAGAGTCCACTAGGCCACCAGGGATGGATGTTTGAGTTGGAGGTCGGGGGGCTGGTGACCCCACTGCACCACCAGGGTTGTGATTTTGAGTAGGGAGGGGTTTGGGGATCCTGGTCTCCTAGCCAATGGAGGTCAGAAATTTTTACAGAATGAAGAGGTTGGGGCAGGGTTTGCACCAATGCTTTGAAGTACTCAATGAGGAGGCTGTACTCGAGGCCATTGGCCCTTTAAGTGATGGCAGCCCCACAGTCCTGGGGATGCTACCATGTGTTATTTGTTGCCATGGTATTTCTCCAAATGGGAAAATATCACGGGCCATGGGGAAAAATACTGTGGGATTCACAAAGCTGGAGGGTCTTTTACTGTGGCTTTCTGACTCCCGGCTTAATGAATTGCCCCTTAGACTATGAATCTTCTGGGGATTGGGAAATACCTGCAATAACTGAAGGAAATCCACTTTGAGGTGTCACAAAAGGTCGAATATAAATTTAAAAAAAAAATGTTCAAGTTGCTCTAGCCAGTCTAGATCTAACCAAGTAAGTGAAATACCTAGAGGGGAAACTCCCATTTAAGAAACTTCAACCAGAACAGAATTACTTCATATTTCTTTTGTTGCTGTTACTGTAGGAAAATATTTGCTGTTTAACCCACAGTGGATTTCCAGATTTGATGTAATACTCCTACAGATTTCTGCTTGTAAACATCCTGTTTGAACAAGTTAAAAAAAGAAGCTTCAAACATAATTAGGAAAAACACTGACAACAATAATCTAAAGACTCTGAACAGGAAATGGCTTTCAGTAACTGAGTTTAGTCCACTCATTCTAAAACTAGAGGAGGAGGGCAAGGCCCAGATTTAGGCATAGGCAACTACCTTTGGCAGCAAATCCCTGTGCCAAAGAGAGGAGCCTGCTACTGCTAGATTTTAGGCATTGTGCTCCAATGCTGCTTCAGAGGGGTGCAGCACTGGGCCACAGGATTCTTCAGTCAATTGGTCAATTTTCTTTAGAATTGGGCCTCAGATACTCTTTCTTCTGTTGTGGTCATGTAGCTGAACAGTGAACAGGGATAACAGCAATCCATGCTTTTTATGAACTAAAACTGTCTTGGTTTTACTTCACAAATTATGCATACAGACACTACAGTTCCTAGGATAAGAGAGTAATTAATGATGATCTCTTTAACAGATTTAACATTGGAACATAGTAGGGAGGTCCCAACTCCAGTCAAGCAGGCCTTATGCTGCTTTGGAGGAGCAAGGTCACCTGATAGGAGGCCATCACCTTGGTGTGGCAGGAAGTGATCCTGTAGCTAGGAACTGCCTCCAGGTGATGCCTTATCCTATTGCACTGAGGATGTGTATCCAGGGTAGTGTGCTGGGTGGCTGATAGGCATTTGGATCACTTGGTGACTTGCCTGCCTGGTGCGAAGTTAGTGGACCTCATGCGCCATATAGAGAAGATTTTAGAGAGTGTTGGAGAGATGTTATCATAGTCCATGTGGGTACCAATGAGATAAGAAAATGCAGGAGGGAGGCTCTGGAGGCTAAATTTAGGCTCTTAGGTAGGAAACTGAAATCCAAACCTCCGGGGTTTCAGTCTCAGAAATGCTTCCTGTTCCATGTGCAGGACCCCAGAGCTCCAGAGTCTCAATGCATGGATGAGACGATGGTGAAGGGAAGAGGGTTTTAGATTTGTCGGGACCTGGGAAATATTCTGGGGAAGGGGGATGCTATTCCAGTGGGATGGGCTTCACCTTAACCAATGTGCAACAAGGCTGCTGGCACTAATCTTTAAAAAGGAGATAGTGCAGCTTTTAAACTAGATGATGGGGAAAGCCAACAGTCACTCAGAAGCTCATGGTTTGGAATGATGTACAATTCTGGTCACCAAATCTCAAAAAAGATATAATAGCGATGGAGAAGGTACAGAGAAGGGCTACCAAAATGATAAGGGGAATGGAACAGCTCCCCTATGAGGAAAGACTAAAGAGGTTAGGGCTTTTCAGCTTGGAGAAGAGATGGCTGAGGGGGGATATAATAGAGGTGTTTAAAATCATGAGAGGTGTAGAATGGGTAGATGTGAATCGGTTATTTACTCTTTCGGATAATAGAAAGACTAGGGGGCACTACATGAAGTTAGCGTGTGGCACATTTAAAACTAATCGGAGAAAGTTCTTTTTCACTCAACGCACAATTAAACTCTGGAATTTGTTGCCAGAGGATGTGGTTAGTGCAGTTAGTATAGCTGTGTTTAAAAAAGGATTGGATAAGTTCTTGGAGGAGAAGTCCATTACCTGCTATTAATTGAGTTGACTTAGAAAATAGCCACTGCTATTACTAGCAATGGTAACATGGAATAGACTTAGTTTTTGGGTACTTGCCAGGTTCTTATGGCCTGGATTGGCCACTGTTGGAAACAGGATGCTGGGCTTGATGGACCTTTGGTCTGACCCAGTATGGCATGTTCTTATGTTCTTATATTTGAAGGATACTAACAAAACAGGGATGTTAGGGTATCCTGATAGGTTACTATAGGTGCTAAAATAGTCCATGTACCTTTAAGTAGAAACATTCCAAATTGCCCCTGTCAACTAATAAACAGGTTGTTAATTCAAACTAAATACATACTTTGAAATGTCTGTATACAAATGCTAGAAGTATAAAAAATAAGATGAGAAAGTTAGAATGTATTGCACTGAATGAAGTGGTAGATATAATGGCAGCTCAGACATTTGGTGGAAGAAAGTTAACTAATGGGACACTGTGATACCAGGGTATAAATTATATTGTAATGATAGGATGGATCAAACTGGTAGAGGGGAGGTGCTATATGATAAAGAGGGAAATAAGTCAAACAGGATAAACATTCTACAGGAATCAAAATGTACTGTAGAATCTTTATGGATAGAAATTCCATGTGAGAAGGGGAACGGAATAACAGTGGGGGTGTACTACCATCCATCTAGCGAGATGATTAGAAATTAGGGAATCTAACAAAAATAGCAACCCAGTAATAATTGGTGATTTCAATTTCATAATAAACTCACTGAATATCAGCGAAAAAGAAATAATTTATAACTCCCGGAAACCATCGCCAGAACAATTCTCCAGCTTCATCTTAGACTTACATACCATTCCTATTGCTGTGTCCACCCGTAACTTAGGTGTTTGCCAGCAAACTATCAATGCACCTTCACATTTGAATAATTATTAAATCAGGTTACAATAAGCTTCGAATACTTAAGCATTTAAAGCCACTATTACACTTCAATGATTTTCAAACCATATTGCAAACACTAATTTTCTCAAATATAGAGTACTGTAATTTTTTTTTCTTGGACTTCCCATTAATACATTGAGACCATTACAGATGCTACAGAATGCAGCAGCTAGAGTGTTAGCGGGGAAAAGAAAATATGATCATATCACCCTGACCCTATGTTTCCTTTATTGGTTACCTGTGTAATACTATGTTCAATATAAGATCCTCAAAAATAGAACCTTCATGATAGATGTAACAACTCTTTCAAAAAGTTTTAAATCCTTGTGAACACGAATGAAAATTTTTTTTAAACTATTAATAGAACAAAAAAATTTTTTTGGAAGGAAAGGAATGTTTCATATACAAGATCATAAATCCCCAACCGGGGTAATATGACTATAAAGTGTAATCATAAACATCCCTCCTCCGACCAATGTGTGCAATGTGTGTACAAAACGATATTGCAATCAAAAAGCTTTTTTTTAAGAAAATTTTTTAATGTGATAATCTCAAAAATTTTTAGCTCTATCGAAAGTGGTGCAAAAATACACTCAAATGTTCCATTAATTCAAAATGTTATCAAATGAACACTCCTCGCAGCCTAAATAACTGATCCCAAACATAGGGTATCAAACTTGAAAAGCCGCTGATGGACGCGACCCAGGTGACCCAGGTGACCCAGGTGACCCATCAAACCATCAGATAAGTCGGGGTGTTGTATGAGCTTCTGGTGCAAGCCATAAGAGACTGCCGGTTAAGCCTTCCTGGGTCGCGTCCATCAGCGGCTTTTCAAGTTTGATACCCTATGTTTGGGATCAGTTATTTAGGCTGCGAGGAGTGTTCATTTGATAACATTTTGAATTAATGGAACATTTGAGTGTATTTTTGCACCACTTTCGATAGAGCTAAAAATTTTTGAGATTATCACATAAAAAAATTTTCTTAAAAAAAAGCTTTTTGATTGCAATATCGTTTTGTACACACATTGCACACATTGGTCGGAGGAGGGATGTTTATGATTACACTTTATAGTCATATTACCCTGGTTGGGGATTTATGATCTTGTATATGAAACATTCCTTTCCTTCCAAAAATTTTTTTTTGTTCTATTAATAGTTTAAAATTTTTTTTCATTCGTTTTCACGAGGATTTAAATCTTTTTGAAAGAGTTGTTACATCTATCATGAAGGTTCTATTTTTGAGGTTCTATTTAGTACAGTAAGGATCCTTCTACAATTGTTTGGGTGCCCATTTATAATTGTCAATATAAGATCCTGACACTATTACACAGAATATCAATAAACTCATAAACAGTCTGGTTAGGTGCAGCCCTCCACTTGTACATGCTCCATAGAAATCTCCGTTCAGCTGATAAAGGGCTACTTAAAGTGCCTTCTGTCCTTCATGCCTATTTAGGCAAGGTCAGAGCCAGTCATCTCCATAGCTGGCCCAAGATTATGGAATTCCATGCCGGAGTCACTGAGATTAACAACAGATCTAAATACATTTAAAAGATCTTTAAAAGAGCTTTAAATCTTCAAAACAGCATTTGACATTAAATAGCCTAGAGGTTATTGTACTCAGAGTGCTTCATTGTTTTGTTTTATGTTTCCATTTGTAAATATTATTTTCTGAATGTTTTATTGTAAACCACCCCAGTCATCTGTTTGTTTGGAGGGGCTGTATATAGAGAACTGTAAGTAAATAAATAAATACCCTATATTGATTGGGTAAATGTCACATCAGGACATTTTAAGGAGGTAAAGTTTCTAGATGACATAAATATTTCACTGAGCAGCTAGTACAAGAATTAAGGGGGGCAGGGGAGAGCTATTTTAGACCTACTCCTTAATGGAACACATGATTTAGTGAAAGAGGTAATGCTGTTAGGCATTAGTGAGCATAACATAATCAAATTTGACTTGATAACTGTAGGAAGAACACTAAAAAAATCTACTGCAATAGCATTTAACTTTCATAAGGGAGACTATAATAAGATGAGGAAAATGGTTAGGAGAAAATCTGAAAGGAGCAGCTGCAAAGGTCAAGAGTTTACATTAGGCATGGATGTTGTTTAAAAATAACATCTTGGAAGCCTAAACAGATATATTATATGCATTAAAAAATGTGGAAGGAAGGCCAAATGACTGTCGGCATGGTTAAAAGGTAAGGTATGAAAGGCAATTCTAGCCAAAAGAACATCCTTCAAGAAATGGAAAAGGGATCCGAATGAAGAAAAAAGGAAACAGCATAAGCGTTGGCAAGTTAGATGCAAAACATTGATAAGGAAGGCAAGACAGAATTTGAAAAGAAGCTTGCTGTGAAAGCAAAAACTGATAATAAAAACGTTTTCAGATTCATTCAAAGCAGAAAGCCTACAAGGGAGTCAGTTGGGCCATTAGTTGACTGAAGGATAAAAGGAGCCCTAAGAGAGGACAAAACCAAAGCAGAGAGATTACATTATTTCTATGTTTCGGCCTTTACTGATTAAGATGAAGGCAGACACCCATGTGAAAGGAAAATTCTAGCAATGTCCAGGAAGGCTACGTGCTGGGCAGTGACAGTTTGACAAGAGTGGCCTCCTTGTGCAATCCTGCTGCTTCCAGTAACAATGCTATCACTCCCCTGGGGATTAGTAATCACGAGCCTCTTCGCAAACACTTTTGTTTAAATATAGAGAGAGGCCTGGGCAAAGTCAGAAGCAGAACCTGTAGCATGGACGCATGCTGGGAGTTCCCTGCAGTAGACCGCTCCTGATGTCAGCCCCTGCTTCTTGGCTTGAGGAAATCAGACGGTAAGGTCTTGAAACAAGTACTGCTGGTGAGGCATTTAGTCTATTACATTGCTTTGTGATATGAAGATTGTATGTTATAGGATAAACATGTTCTTGTTAAACAGGTTGTGCAGCTCAGCTTTCTGGCTCCCTGTCAGGAATAAGGTGGTCTGATCAACCCCTACATGCCAAGGACAGGACGAGTCCAGGACTGGGTACTAGCAACTGTTGATACATAACATGGGGGGATAGTGATCAATCATTTCTCTCTCGCACGCACACTTGTTTACGGCATGGTATAAAAGAGCTGGACTTTCCAATGTCCAGCGGGAGTAGGAGATATTGCCTCTATAGATGTATAGAGTGCTGGACACTGAAAACCCCCTTCTCGCCTTTGCTGACCTGACGACTCCTCGATACAAGGCTGATGACACGAAGGGTGCTGGATGGCATATGCAATCATGTGGTATGTAAATAACTTTCTGTAAATAACGTATATTACCATGATGTCACATTAATAAATGATGTCATTGATATTGTGTCAGAATACCTTACTCTCTCATTCCCAACACCATGATAAATAATTACCACCAAATCAGCTCACTCTGTGTGCCACATTACAATCCAAACAACCAAAACACAAGTATCAATTTAATAACTTTCAATAAATAATTTAATTTTAATTTTTAATTTTAACACTTCTGGCAGAATCCCATGCCAGAAGTGATATTTAAAGGTCATGGTTCAGAAGAACTGAAACAAATCTCAGTGAACTTGGAGGATGTACTAGGACAAATTGACAATCTAAAGAGTAGCAAATCGCCTGTATTACACGCTCTGCCCGCGTCTGTCCCGCGCACGGTCCTGCTGCTCACCTTCATGGTCCCACAGCGGGTCCCAGGATGACCTTCCTCGCGGTAGTTGCCAGTCCTGCCAGGCCCCGGCATCCCGCAGCACTGGGCCTCATGCCGAAGTTCAGCGTCCTCGGCCATGTTGGCCACGCCCATACGTGCGCGGACTGCCCGGACTCATGTAGGGCCAAGGGCAGGTCCTAGCTCCGCAGCGTGCCCTGATTGATCCCCTGATATAAGGAAGTTCCTGTCTCTGCTTCCTTGCCTTGGCAATCGGGTCGGTTTGTTCTGAGATTGCCTCCGCGCTTGTACTTGTTCCTGCTTGTTCCTAATCTCGTTCCAGGATCCTTCTGTTCCTGACTTGTTCCTGCATCCTAATTCCTGAGTCCTGCTTGTTCCTGTGTTCGTCTGTCTGTCTACCCAGGTAGTACCCTCGGACTGTCTTACTGATACTGACTGCCTGTCTGCCTGTCTGCCTCAAAGACCTCAGCTTGCTCCTGACCTGTCTGCCTGCCTGCCTGCTGCCTGCCTCAAGACCTCAGCCTGCCTCGGGCTTCCAGTAGTGAAGCTCTTCCTAGCCTCTGTCTCCTCCAGTGCTCCGCCCCTTGGGGGCAGTTACCTCCTGTTCCCTTTCAGGAGGCGTTCCACCTCTGCCCCAGGACAAGGGTCCACCCCCCGAGCATAACAGGTTTCCAAGGCCATGGATTCGGTGGAGTCTCCCGCCTCCAGGGCCCTACCAGGACTGGCCGCCATAGTTAAACAACACCATCAAGCTTTAGAGATGCTGACCTCTTTGGTGGAAGAACTGCACTCTCAGCTACAAGATACAACAATGGCCAACCCGGTGGGCCTCTCGGCCACTATGCTTCCCAAAGCAACACTGGCACTTCCTGCACCCCCCAGGTATAATGGGGATCCATGCTCCTGTCGTGGTTTCCTTAATCAGTGCTTTATGCAGTTTGCACTTCAACACTCGTTGTTTTTGAAGGAGATCACTAAAGTCACCTTCATTCTGTCTCCAGCGAAGACTCCTGCACCATCACCTTCCTCCATGGTAGAACCTATGGAGATGAATCGTGGGCGATTGTCTCTGACAAAAAATCTCCGTCGGTGAAAGGAGGGGCTCTGCCTTTACTGTGGCACTTCTGGACATCATTGCAGTTTTGTCCCGTCCATCCAGGAAACTGCAATGCCTGAGCCCGGCAGGGGTCCCGAGCTTGGGCACAACTGTTTCTGGCACTCAACTCTTGCTTCCTGTATCCCTGGGTATCAAGGACCACACCTTTGCGACCACTGCTCTCATCGATGCCGGAGCGAGCGGTAGTTTCATACGGACGACATCGTCAAACTCTTGAAGATACCTCTCCAACCTCTAGAGGTGAGTTTTCGTATTGCCTCGATTCAGGGGAAACATCTTCCAGGTCTTATTACTCACCAGACATGGCTATTCATCTTACTGTCGGTACCCTTCATGAAGAAGAGACATCATTCTAAGTCCTAAAATGCTCAACCCATCCGGTAATCCTGGGGTTACCCTGGCTCCAGATCCATGAACCCCAATTTGATTGGCAGTCCCTGCAGTTGGTGCAGTGGGGCCCAAAGTGCCAGAAGACTTGTCTGCACCCAGTATCCCCCGTGAGACCCATCTTGAAATCAGTTACCCTTCCAGGGTTACCTCTGCAGTATTCTGACTTCAGCAATGTGTTCTCTAAGCAGAAAGCGGACACCTTGCCTCCATTACACAAGTTTAACTGTCCTATTGAACTTCTGCCGGGCACTATGCCTCCCAAAGGCAGAACCTATCCATTGTCCCAGCCTGAGATTCAGGCTATGTCGGAATATATTAAAGAGAATATAGAGAAAGGCTTTATCCATCCATCTGATTCCCCCGCAGGAGTGGGGTTCTTCTTCGTGAAGAAAAAGGACGGTGGACTACGACCCTGTATCAATTACAGGGGCCTCAATGTGATAACCCATAAGGATCGATACCAGCTACCCTTCATTAGCGAACTGTTCGATCGCCTTGAAGGGGCACGAATCTTCTCCAAACTGGACCTGAGAGGTGTGTACAACTTGGTACGCATTCAACCTGATGACATCTGGAATACAGCGTTTAATACCAGTGATGGCCACCTGGTAATGCCTTTTGGGCTATGTAATGCTCCAGCCATCTTCCAACGCCTCATGAATGAAATCTTCTGAGATCTCCTGTACAATTTCATAGTCATATACCTCAACAACATTCTGATCTTCTCTAAGGACTTAAAATCCCACCGTGAACACGTCCGTATCATTCTCCAATGTCGACGAGAGAACCAGCTATACAACAAAACTGGAGAAATGTTTGTTTGAATGGACTCACTTACCCTTTTTGGGATACATCATCTCAGATTGTGGATTCTCAATGGACCTGGAGAAACTTCAGGGAATCCGCGACTGGCCTCAGCCAGTAGGCCTTCGAGTGTTGCAATGCTTTCTAGGCTTCACCAATTATTACTGGAGCTTCATTGCGAATTACTCTTCCATAGTTGATCCACTCACTGCTATGACTAGGAAAGGGGCCAACACCCGAGTTTGGACACCCAAAGCAATTGCTGCCTTCCAGAGGATTAAAGAAGCCTTCAGCTCCGGCCTTTGTCTCTTTCATCTGGATCCCAGACGGCCCTTTGTTGTGGAGGTCGATGCCTCAGCAATTGGCACTGGAGCCATTCTGAGTCAACACTCCCCCATGGGCAAGCGAACTCCCTGCTTGTTCTATTCTTACAAGTTTTCCCCCACAGAACAACATTACACTGTGGGTGACCACGAACTCCTTGCGGTCAAACTAGTGCTTCAAGAATGGCGCCCTTGGTTAGAAGGGTTGCAACATAAGTTTACCATCTTCACTGACCACAAGAACCTTGAACATCTCAAACAGGCTCAACTTTTGAACCCCCGTCAGGCCCGGTGGGCCTTATTCTTCGAAAGGTTTGACTTCAACCTGTGCTTCCATCCTGGTTCCAAGAACCTGCGCGCTGATGTGCTGTCCAGATCATTCAAGCCCGAGGACGTCCCAGAAGTCCCTAGCTTCATGATCAACCCTGCTTGTATTTCCCTTGCTGCAACTACCACAGTCCCTGTTGGAAAGACTGTCGTTCCCCGATGGCTATGTGAATGCGTCTTAAAATGGGCTCACGACTCTAAACTGGCAGGCCACCCTGGTCGTACCAGAACTCTGGAAATGCTGCAAAGGCACTATTGGTGGCCTACGATGCTGCAAGATTCACAAAACAACTGTACTCATATCCCATTTGAACCCAGCAAAAGCCACCAACAGGGAAGCCTTGGGACTTGCTCCAGCCTCTTCCAGCACCTTCCGAGCCTTGGTCCATCATTTTGACGGACTTTGACGGATTTTGACAGACTTTATAACACGGTGATTTGGGTCGTCATCGACCGCTTCTCAAAAATGGGTCATTTTATCCCCTTGCTGGGCCTTCCTTCAGCCCCGGAATTGGTGAAGCTCTTCCTGAAGAATATCTTTCGCCTCCACGGATGCCCCAAGGAGATTGTATCTGATCGGGGACCACAGTTTGCTGCCAAGTATTGGCGTTCTGTCAATAATTTCTGGACTCAAAACCAGGGCAACAAGAACACTTCAACTCAGCAAGAGGTTTAAAATTTAATTTATTTTGGCTTTTTAAAGAAGAGTCAAAGACAAGTGTTCCTGGGAGTTGCTATATGCCCTCTATCTGTAATAACTAGCATCTCAATGAATATATGACATGCCCTGACTTATATAATCAAAATACAGCACTACCGAAGTTTCCAGAATGAATGACGTGACTGCCCAAAGACTTCTTTACAAAGATACATTATGCTGTTGTCATGACAATCTATCATGTATAGGAAATGCTTGTGAGGACACCCTTCATTCATTTGTAAAAATCATATTCTTTACTTGTCTTCCCTGAAACCACCCTTCCACCATAAAAGTTCCTTTATCACCCTGGCTTTGATGCACTGTGTTCTTCTGTTCTTCTCTTGATATTCTTTGTTGTGTAAACAAATCGCAAGTCTGTGGCTTCAATAGGAGTTAGGCCTGAATTCCGTTTCTTGGCACCAGGATTTAATTAAAACTGTAACCTCAAAGGATCTTCTTTCCACCTGGTTTCTGTCCGTTGAGATATGCATTTGTAAGACAAAAGCTTGCATCCTGGACCCAGCTTCCCTGTATTGTGGTGCAAACATTGTCATTGATGCCTTCCTGGCCTGTAATTATAGGCTTTGCAGAGCCTACAAGTTTCCAGATCTTTCACCTTCTTTGAGTCTGATGATTAGAATTTCACTATATTTCAACAGTGTCAGTATGAATCAGCCCTCTGATGATTCTGGGAATGGCTGAATAAGCCACAGTTCTGAACCAGAATTATGAATTATATCAGTTCCTTGTGTTGAATGTTCGACACTTCTCTGAGTTATATGTTGGCCTACCATCCCCAGGCCAATGGGCAGGCCGAAAGGACCAATTGGACCTTGAAGACATTCCTACGCTCTTATGTAAATGACCAGCAAAACAATTGGTCGGATCTTCTCCCCTGGGCTGAGCTGTCGCACAATACCGATGTCGTGGCAGCCACCGACACCTCCCCATTTGCAGTAGTCTTCGGACGGCAGCCCCAACTACCTCTTCTTGTTCCTCTGACGGTTCCATCTCCAGCGGCTCAAGCCATGGCTCAAACCATTCGCCAAGTGTGGACCCGAGTAAAAGAGCGACTTTCATGAGCTGCTGAACACGCCAAACACACTTCTGATCTTCATAGAAGACCTGCTCCACTCTTTCGACCTGGCCAGAAAGTATGGCTGAGTGCTCAACACATTTGACTGAGACTTCCCTCTCACCATCTGTCTCCAAATATATCGGACCATTTCCCGTGATCCGAAGAGTGGGAGCTGTTTCTTATCAACTCCAGCTACCTCATTCATTGGGTATCCACAACACGTTTCACGTATCCCTGTTAAAGCCATTGATCCTCTCCTGGCCCTAACGCAAAGACCCTCCTGCTCCACATATCTCTGCAGAACCTGACACTTCTCTCCAGGTAAGAGAGGTCCTCGACATCTGATGACGCCGAGGCAAGTGGGAATACCTCTTAGCTTGGGAGGGCCATGGGGCCGAGGAGAATTCGTAGGAACCCTCCCAAAACATCCTTGATAAGGAACTTCTGAGGACCTTCCATAGATTGCACCCTGAGAAACCACAGCTGCGTAGGGGGAGGTCTAGAAGGGGGGGGTACTGTTACGCGCCCCGCCCTCGGCCGTCCCGCCCGCGGGCCTAATCACCTTCATGGTCCTACAGTGGGTCCCTGGACACCCTCCCTCGTGGTAGTTGCCTCTCATGATTTTAAACACCTCTATCATATCCCCCCTCAGCTGTCTCTTCTCCAAGCTGAAAAGTCCTAACCTCTTTAGTCTCTCCTCATAGGGGAGCTGTTCCATTCCCCTTATCATTTTGGTAGCCCTTCTCTGTACCTTCTCCATCGCAATTATATCTTTTTTGAGATGCGGTGACCAAAATTGTACACAGTATTCAAGGTGCGGTCTCAGCATGGAGCAATACATGACATTAGAGTTAGCTAAGTTCTGCAACTGAATTTTGAATAGACTATAGTGGCAATAAATGGTTCATTGGAAGATATTAGGGTACTCTAGTTTCCTCATTTGATTGTATCCTTATAAGTTATCTCTCTCCAAATCATGAGCACCTGAGCCACTGTTGGTTTTCCCCTTTGATCTAGTTTAAAAACTGTTCTAAGAACATAAGAGCATAAGAAATTGCCATGCTGGGTCAGACCAAGGGTCTATCAGGCCCAGCATCCTGTTTTCAACAGAGGCCAAACCAGGCCACAAGAACCTGGCAAGTACCCAAACACTAAGAAGATCCTATACTACTGATGCCAGTAATAGCAGAGGCCATTCCTTAAGTCAACTTGATTAATAGTAGTTAATGGACTTTTCCTCCAAGAACTCATCCAAACCTTTTTTAAACCCAGCTACACTAACTGCACTAACCACATCCTCTGGAAACAAATTCCAGAGTTTAATTGTGCATTGAGTGAAAAAGAATTTTCTCTGATTAGTCTCTTTTTTTTTTTTTTTTTCAAAATAATTTTTATTGGGATGAAACATGAACAAACGCTGTCCCGCACTATAGTGGGTACAACCAGTATATGGAACAACCAATACAATGCAAAATGTTGAACACAAACTGTCAACAACAACATATGTGCTTCTTGCTAACTTCATGGAGTGCCTCCTAGTCCTTCTATTATCCAAAAGTGTAAATAACTGATTCACATCTACTCGTTCAAGATCTCTCATGTTTTTAAAGACCTCTATCATATCCCCTCTCAACCGTTTCTTCTCCAAGCTGAACAGCCCAAACCTTTTAAGCCTTTCCTCACAGGGGAGCTGTTCCATCCCTTTTATCATTTTAGTCGCCCTTCTCTGTACCTTCTCCATCACAACTATATCTTTTTTGAGATGTGGCAACCAGAGTTGTACACAGTATTCAAGGTGTGGTCTCACCATGGAGCGATACAGAGGCATTATGACATTTTACGTTTCGTTAACCATTCCCTTCTTAATAATTCTTAACATTCTGTTTGCTTTTTTGACTGCTGCAGCACACTGAGCCTATGATTTCAAAGTATTATCCACTATGATGCCTAGATCTTTTGCCTGGGTGGTAGCTCCTGGGTTCTGTCTCCTTTTTGAATGTTAGCGCCAGCAACCACATTCCACTCTAGTTAAGGTGAAGCCCATCCTATTGGAATAGTCTCCCCTTCCCAAAAATGTTCACAAGTTGCTAACAATTCTAAAACTCTTTTCCCTGCTCATCAACATATGCAACATAGTGGTATATTCAGTGTGCCTCCTGAGGAGAATCAGACATAGGAAATCTCCATTGTATATTACCCGTGTGTATAGTGTTTCATGTGTCATAACACTCTTCAGGGTTCTGTTTGGACATATGCAATCATGAGAAGAGTTATTTGATTGTATATCTCAATCATGAGAAGAGTTATAGGATTGTATATTTGATTCAATACTTCTGTAATTTGATTTATTTACGCCTTAGTAAAAGAACTATCTGGGTCCTACTGATTGAACATCACAACCACCTGTATACTCAGACTATTTCTGCCCCTTTTGTTCCCCATTGTATTCATCATCAACATACCATTCAGGATTTACATTGGAAAAAGTGTTTGTTTCTCCCCGGGCGGGGTCGGAGGTGGGGGGGGGGGGGGGGATACAATCACCAGTAAACAATTGTGAACAATATTGGATCTTTCATTTGGATACTGTAACCCTGCATGAGTTGAATGAACAGCTAGAGTGGTATTTCTGGATTTAAAGGTCAAATTAGTATGTGTCAGCTTTTTCAAAATAATTTTTTTTAGCATTGATTTTAAAAGCAGACAACTGTGACATCCCTTCCAGTTTTCTCCTTTTTAAAAGTTGATTTTTCTATCAATAAGAAGCCATTGAATCATTTTCAAATAAGAGCATGGTTTACAGCCTGACTCAATTGTAATTTGAAACATAGCATTGTGTCGGGGTTTCAACAAGACATGATGAAGAATGGTTAGAGCACAGAAGCTAGTAATTTTTGCATTATTATGAGCACGTTTATTGGAACTGAATAATTGCATTAAGGGACTAATGTGTGTTTACTTACACAGTTCAAAATCATATATAGAACAAAAAGGGACCTATGAAAGATGAAATATAGTCTTTAGGAACACAAACGCCTGGGCTTTAATGCTTGATGGTCCTGCAAATCTTTATAAAATACCAGCAAGAGATTCAGTCTTGGGATTTTCTATTGAAACATTTGAGGTTTCCCAGATTTTGTTATAAGACTGAAGCTTTATTTTTTGAGCTGCTAGCTGAATTGCCCAAATATGGGAGAATCACTGGATGAATGGAAGAAAATTTACAGTTATACAGAGAAACAAGTTGGAAAGTAACTAAAGAGACGTTCCTGTTTGACGTTTCAGACACTTTGGATACCTCTAGTCTGTGATCAGAATTGATGATGCTCATTAAGGGGTAGATATTAAGAAGAAACTGGCTAAGCAAGTTAGCCAGATAAAACTTATCCAGCTAACTTACTTGGGATATTTAGCAGTATTGCATGGGATATTCAGCAGTATAGCTGTTTCTGAATATATCTGTCAAAATCTTTACTTAGCCAGATGTTATATCCAACTAATTTAAACCTGCTTTATGGCAGGTCTAACTTGTCTGGTTTGGTTAACTTAATAAGATTAAGTATGAATATCACCACTTATCTAGCTAAGGGGGTCATTTTTCAAAATGCGGTAAGGCGTTTTCGCATGCGATTGCACCATATCGTATGGTGCAATGCAAATTCTAAAAATAGGAGGAGTTAGGGGCGGAGAGTAGGCTGGGCTAGCCTGTCTGCGAAGAGCTATTGCACAGCCATAATGCAGATTTTAACTACACCTCTTTGAAATGCGTTAGGCAGTGACCATGCGCTGAGGTTTCATTGCCATTTGTGATGTGTCCTGTAAAGCTTATTTCAGACAATTTGAAGGAGGGAGGGAGAGAGGGAGGGAGAGAGAGAGAGAGAGAGACTGGCCATGATAGCATGGCCCATAGGCAGGTATTTGTATCCCTAGGGTAGGCCCACCTAGTAACTCGAGGTGGGGATTAGGTAAGTGTGTAGGGGGTTAGGGGCCACTTTGACATGCTACCTGACACCTACGAACAGAACAGTGGTCTCTTGTGAAGATTAGCTGGCCTTCGGAGTGAGGAAACTCACTCCAAGATGAGATTTGGGCAAGGTTCTCTCCACCTAGCTTGATGGACTCTCTACCTGGGTAACATCAAGCTAGGTGGAGAGAACCTTGCCCAAATCTCATCTTGGAGTGAGTTTCCTCACTCCGAAGGCCAGCAAATCTTCACAAGAGACCACTGTTCTGTTCGTAGGTGTCACGTAGCATGTCAAAGTGGCCCCTAACCCCCTACACACTTACCTAATCCCCACCTCGAGTTACTAGGTGGGCCTACCCTAGGGATACAAATACCTGCCTATGGGCCATGCTATTATGGCCAGTCTCTCTCTCTCTCTCTCTCTCTCTCTCTCTCTCTGGGATCATTGAAAAACTGGTCCCCCCAGTGGTTGAATGCAGGAAATACATCAGGTTTGGCACATCACAGAATCTGAAATGGTATCGCAATGTGCACTAACTTAGCTCTTCGCACAGGTAATAAATACTATATTAGCATAAAACACACCCCTTTTGCTATCGCATGCGGTACTTACTGCATTTTGATAAATCCAGGCTAAGTTAACCAGATAAGAAGCACCACCCCGATCTGCCCACTGCCCTCCCATTAGATATCCTTAACTGGATAAATGTCTGATCCGACTAAGTGTCGGCTGCTGAATGTAGCCAGATATTCAGCCACCATAACTTAGCCAGATAAATTGCTGCTTACCTGTCTAAGTAGCGCTGAATATCAGGCTCTCTAAGAGATCTGTTTGAACAGAGTTACAAATGGACACTTTAGTTGAATATATTAAATATCAGTTCATACCTAGAGGTTTATGAATACAGAAAGCACCAAAAATATTCAAAAAAGATCAGGAGTTCATTGAGGAATTAACTATTATTTTGAACAAGTGTTCTCTTGATTTGATATTAATAGTGGAGCAAACTATGGGTAAAAATCTTTCTCTACAAGAGAATCAAACGCATTCGGATGTTGGGGGGTTGTTTGTAATCTTGGATTGTACACTATTCTCTGTTAAGATTATGCTAGTTAATGAGTATGGTCCAAATTCTGACCAACTTGCCTTTTACCATCATCTTACGGACACGATAGCTTCGTTTGGTTTTGATAAACTATATATAGGAGGAGACATGAACAGATGCCCGGACCTGGATCTTGATAAAACATTTAAAACAAAAGTGGGGCCAGCAGGGTGCCCAAATAATGTTGATATTGTACAGACATTCAATCTGGTGGATGTCTGGAAGTGTCAGCATCTAGGAGAGCATGATTATACTTATTATTCTCCCAGACACACCATGTATAGCAGAATTGATTAATTTATGTGCTTCCCCAACACTCTTTTCTCTATAACCAATAGTGTATTCTGAACTGTACGCTGTCTGACCATCACCCAGTTCAAATTACCATTAATCTTACCCCTCTAAACCTCTCTAGATGCTCAGTATTGCTCTCTTGGGTAATAGGCAATTCTCAGATTTAGTTTCTAAGGCGGTGGCTCAGTTCAATGAATTTAACCCCATGGAAGATTATGATCCGGGTCTTAGATGGGCTGCCTTTAAGGATTTCTTGTGTGGTAGAATTATTAGCTACGCGAGTCATTTGCAGAAAGTGCTCAAACAAAAGATGGAGGGTTTACTAGAAAAAAATCAGATACTTAGAAGGGAAACACAAAATTGACTATTCTAGTCATACTTAAAAGCTCCTAGAAGCTGTCAGCGGAGAGCTTAAAGCCCTGAAGATGGAAAAGATCAGATGTTCTCTAAAATATACCAGGCTCAAATTTTATGAGCATGGGGATAGGCTTGGAACTCTATTTGTCAGAGTAGTTAAGAGGAGAGTGGGTAGATTGCATATTACAACTATCAAAAAGTGTTCTGGGGTTCCTACAGTTGACCCTTTAGAAATCAAGAAGCTGTTTGTGCAATATTTTTCCAATCTATATGCTGACCCAGGATCCTTGAATCCAGAGGATTTAAAAAACTTTCTGGATGGTTTGAACTTGCCATGGCTACAAGAAGAGCATATAAGCATTTTAGAAGCCCCCATTTCATTGTTGGAGATCCAATCTGTAGTCAAAGAATTACTGGATGGGAAATGTCCTAGCCCAGATGCGTTCCATGTGGAATTTATAAGAAATATTTACCCGATGTTGCCCCATACTTACTCGTGCTTTTCCAAAAAGCAGGCAAGACTGATATAGCCCTAGGAGATATGGCTGAAGCCGTGATCTCTCTCATCTTTAAGAATGGTAGAGATCCTCAGGATTATGGCTCTTACTGACCCATTTCCTTGCTGAACTAGAATATTACAATACTGACTAAGGTGCTCCAGCAGAGACTCGAAGTGGTATTGCCAAAACTTATACATGGAACTCAAATGGGTTTTTTGAAGGGAAGGGTCTTGATGGCAAATACCAGAAGGCTTTTCAATGTCTTGCACTTGGCAAGTAGTGATGGCAGGCTTGCGCTAGTGATCTCTCTTGATTTGAGAAGGCTTTTGATAGGTTAAACTGGTCTTTTTTATTACAGGTCCTGGCGCAGGCTGGCATCCCAGACAGGTTCATGGGTTGTGTCAGAGCAATATACCAGAAACTTAGAGCTCATCTGTTATTGAATGGCTCCTTATCCCGTTCGTTGATATAGTGTGGGGCACGCATCGGGGTGTCCCCTATCACCTCTACTTTTTGACCTAGCAATCAACCACTGGCTGCAGTGGTCAGTCAACATCCTGATACACAGAATTTGAATAGGGGGTTGGGAACAGAAGATTTCACTGTATGTAGATGATGTCTTGGTGTATTTCTGCCCCTTCCACTTCAGGGCCTGCGCTTATAGATCTTCTTGCTAGATATGGGGAACATTCAGGCTACAAGGTTAATTTAGATAAATCTGAAATTTTTCCCATTAATAGAGGTTCACCCATCCCTGGTTGCTTGTCTGAATTCCGGGTGGTGATGGAGGGTTTTACCTATCTGGGGGTCTATTTCCCCCTGAGATATCTGTTGTTTATTTTCCAAAAACTATGGTGGATTAATTGCAAAAATTAAGAGGAATTTGCAAGATTGGGAAAACTTACCGATCTTGTGGGCAGAAAGAATCAGCTTGTTGAAAATGGGCATTCTTCATAAGTTACTTTATCTCTTTCAACATGTTCCTTGTCATATTCCTTAACACATATTTACAAATCTGCATAGTGTGATGGGTAAATTCATTTGGTGTCACACGCCAGCTAGAATTAGGTCAGTTATGGATGGGTAAGCTACAAAGGGGGATGGCCTTGCCTAACTAGAGTATTTATTACTGGGCAGCAAGGTTGCTTTGTATTCAGGCTTGGATATGTGGAACTTATAAATCTTGGTTGTCCCTGGAATAGATGCAGGCTGACCCAATTAATTTTGCTGTTTTACCGTTTCTGTCCCCTTCCCTGCCACAATGTCGTAGAATAAGCAGGCGTAGCCCGATCTTGGTGCATACGTTACATGTGTGGTGTCAGGTCAGGAAATTGGAGGGAGAGGAAATATCATCCATTCTTCCCATTTATTGCCATCTGATACTGCTAGATGTACCCTTTTCCCAGTCTTTAAAGGGTGGTTGGTTACTGTGTCCCAATTCTGGGATGAGGAGTCTGGAATGCTAAGTTTTCAATCGTTAATCGAGGACTTTGATATTAGTCCTGACTCACATGCTCAGTACTTGCAGATCCATCATGCCTTAGCAAACTGAGTAAGTGTGGAACATCCCTTATGCCCGCTTAATGTATTGGAGACATTTATTAGTGATCCTGGGGCCCGCATACATGTTATTGCAGTGAGCTATCACGGCATCCTGAAATGTAAATTTGGTACTGAAACACCACAGGCCCTTATTGATACCTGGAATATGTATTTGGGTCTTTCCCTGGTCAGCTGAGACTGGAAAATTATTTGGGATTCTGCTCATCATATTTAATCTGTGCAAAATGGGTTGCTTTGATGATATGACTATTGCAAAGAGCATACCACATCCCTGTCTTTTATTAAAAAGTTTTCCAGCTTCTAGCACTCAATGCTGGAGGGGTTGTGGTGAAATGGGTACTTATATGCATATTTGGTGGTATTGTCAAAGTACTCAATTCTAATGGTCTTCAATCTCACAAGAAATTGCTGACATTACAGGATTTACAATTTTCATTGGGCCAAAGTTGGGATTGTTAGGATGTTGGGCTGGCTCTTTGATGCCAGTTAAATACAGAGCATTAGAGGGTCAAATGTTATTGGCTGCCAGGTTTACCATTGCTACATTTTGGAAAACTTGTCCAATTATTGATCATTGGCATAGTCATTTGCGGGATATTGCCAATATTGAGAAACTATGATTTGATCTGAAAAATGCTCATGGGAAATATGAGCAGATATGGGGTCAGTCCTTACTTGGAATATTCTATTTTGTCAGCATCTTGACTTGTGAGTTTGTCCTTGTGTTCTTCTTGTAAGTTTGTTATGAATAATCAGTGCTTTATTTTGTATACTGTAAAAACATGTTAAAGAGTTTAAAAAAAATATTGGAGAGAAATAAGACTGCTGTGACACAATTACAACAAGAAATTGATGAGGTTCAGAGTAAGATAATGTTCAGTATTAGAGTAGAAATTTACAAGACCTGCTCTGGAGCAGGTCTAAATTTATCCAGCTAATTTAGCTGGATATATGTGAAATTTGCTAAGTTAGCCAGATAAATAAACCCCTCCCCAGAATTCCCCAAAATGCTTTTATATCCAGTTAAATTATAGCCGGATAAATGGCTGTTAGGTGACATGTGGATGCTATTATAAGTCATCACTAAATATACTCTGACCTATACATTTAAGACATGACTTTCTAGTATAAGTGAAGGCATGATAACATCCTATTCCCAATCCAGCCTTCAGATAATCATACCAGCATCCTTGTCTAACCTCCCCCAGCAGCTAACATAACTACCATGGCAGCCCATGGCTCAAGGCCCTAACCCATCTGTACATGAGAGTTGACTGCTTTGCTAGGTGTAGCAGGGCTCACTGTGTATGGTTGTGTACAACCTCAATGAGATATGCTAGCTTGCAATGACCTGTGCTAAGTTTTTGATTGCCACTGTGTATGAAACATGCTTTGCAAAAGGATGTAAGTGAAGGGCTGCTAGGTGAGCACTCTGATATCAGCACTGCCTCAGCTTTTTAGCACTGCCTTAGAAACAGCTGAGGCAGTGCTGTCACCTGTGTCTTTGCAGGCCCATGTGACACTATGCATTCAATGTACATGTGGATATCTTCAGATGCACATGGATGTCAGCTAGGGAATCAGGCTGTAACATGTGGAGTTTGTGATTGATGACTGTAAGTGTCAAATTGAAGCTTCAGATTGTGCCTTTAAGCAGCTGAGGTACTTATGATTTATATGACTTCAAGAGCACTCGGCTCCATGTCCTAGGCCCTGCCGGAGTTCTATCATACTTAGGCCACCATCTTGCAAACATGTGAGGGCTAGGACAACATCCAAGGCATAGCGGAGGCAAGCAAGAAGGCGCAAGCTATGGAAAACTCTGTACACTGTGTTAGCTATCATACACAAAAACTATGGCAAGGCGTGACTCTTTTTGACTGACAATCACTATGAAAACATTAGGCTTGCCATATCTCATTGGTATTAGGTTATTTAGTGTGTACTTTGTCTACTACAGTTTATTGCACCTATTGCTCCATTATGTCTAGGTGCCGTAACAAGGCCTAAGTGGTTTTAGTAACACCCTGACCCAGACAGTGAACCAGTGAATAAAAGAAAGATATGAGATGAGATCAGCTTTAAACATTCTGCTGGCCTCTCTTCCATTCAAGGGGAAGGAGTAAAAGAGGACTATGTATGATACTTTGCCAAAGCTGGCTGCCAGTTCATGTGTGTTTCCCGGCTTCTGCGGGGGACACATGGGATCCTGGGATAGATCTGGAACAACATCTACTGGGATACCGTTCCATAGAACAAGATTATGTAAGACACAGCATAGCAGAACTATCTCAGTGACTCTTGGTGGTGCATACATTAAAGCTCCCCCGTTTTGTCTGAACAGCGAAATCTACTTTTGACACAGGGGATAGAAAATAAGGTCTCATTGTACCTCATCTCCACTGGTGTGTTGGGAATTGCGACTGGTTTGAGAAGCGCATCCTGCAACCATATCCAGAATCTCCTGTGACAAAGAGAGAATGGCAGCATTTTTCACACCACAGTGTCTTTGTGATCTTGCTACTAACACACTGCTTGCTATAAAACACTAGAGGCTAGGCTGTAGCCTGACATGAGCCTTAAAAGTCCATGCCACCTTTAACTGTGCCATTATATGAATGTAATAGCACTTGCTCATGCTGCGGCTAATTTGCTTGAATGGGAAACAGCTTTTGGGTTCCTACATAATCTGTCCATGTCACTCACAACCAAACTATCAGTACCTGTTTCTATCTCTCGTCTATCACTGAAGCTGTCCATCACATCTGGCACACGTCATTGCAGAAATACAGCAACTTGGTGATATGATGGTGCATGTCCCTGCCTGTTCTGCAGTATGTCCTCCAGAGATACATATTTTTCTGACATGACACAGTGACAATAATAGAGCCAAAATTCACAGCCCCCAGCTTCTCTTTAACCTGTGTGAAGGTCAAGACAAACTATGGCTGACATCCTGGCTGACAAATCACAAAAAGGGCACAGATGACCTGGGAGTCCTGGCATGATGGACACAAAAATGATTTACAAGTGACATTTCAACACCTCCAAATGGGAGGATTTGAAAAGCCACTTGCATAGAGAAAACCAGTAGAAAATGTATAGAGCCTGGTCACACGCAAAGCTTTGTAGCAAGTGCATTGTTTGGGCATGCAACATTAGCAGGTCTTTCTGGCATGGCGAAAGACCTGCTAATGCCCTGGCTTGATGCTTTGTAGACTTAACTGTACAAGCCCCTTGTGATATCACTGATGCTGTCACATCACTGACAACTCCCTGTGTCAGTGCCATTTACGGGAAAGACATAGCCAGAGAAAGAATAGAAAGAAGCATCACTCTTACCTATGAGTCAACTATTACCATAAAGGCTGTCTTCAAAATATTGAGACATGGCTGATTGCCTAGTATAAGGGATTCTTGTGCGGCTCATGGGTTGCTGACGAGCATGCTGAGGTTGCGCATTCGAGTGTCACAGACCACTTGCATGTTGATGGCATGGAATACCTTTCTGTTTCGGTAGATCTCCTCCCTGTGATGGGGTGGGATGATGGCTAAGTGAGTGCAGTCAATAGCTCCAAGAACTTTTAGAAAGTTGGCAATAGCATAAAACCCTCTCTTCAATTCCATCAAGCCCTGACTTTCACAAGGGAATGTTATGTACCAATTAATGGGGCCACTACAGCTGTTATGATCTGGCCCAGGTAGCGGGGAAAAGATGTCTGGGGCATTCCCCTGACGACCCCGACTGCCATTTGGAAGGAGCCAGATGCCAGGAAATGCAGGATGCACAATAGTTTGGTGAAGCCCGATATGGCAATGGACCTTTCCTTTGAGTTTTTATATAATTGCATGATAGCCTGAGAGCTGCCTGGTAACCATTTGTTCCTGTGGCATGCCAGCAATGTGTTTCGTGGATGAATGATGTGCTCCCTGTATCACCACCGGGCCCTCCTGCTTGGCAATGCCTGCCGTAGGCTAGAATGCTCTATTGCCAGGGCTAGCAGCTTTGGCTCTAGTGCAGGGACTTTCCTAGGAGGGATTTGAACTTCCCTTGCCTGTTGTTGTGGTTCTTGTAGTTCATGTTGTTCTTGTTGTCGTCATCTTCACTGAGCTGTTCAATATCGTTTCACTTATCACCCTCTGTCCCCACTATGTACCATTTCCACCAGATGCACTGTACCACCCCGCTCTGATTTGCACTGCTTGTTATGCTGCACTGTACTGCATTATTTGACTGCACCGTTACATGGTATTGCACTGTATTTTGGCTCTGATTTGTTCTACCTACCGTCTTCTTGTAACATTTTTTTTTTCTACCTGTGTACCCAGCCTCCGACCTCTCCCCTACCTTCCTCCACATACCTCCCTCTCCAAGTCCACTACAACTCTGCCTACATTTTATTTCGACCCCCTCAGGCCTTCTTCCAGTCAACACCCCCCACCATGCCCCCCCACGCTCAGCCCGCTCCTACCACATTTGCCATCCCCTGTATTCACCATCTCTCACGCAGACAACCACCCTCCTTTCCGTACAACCCTCCAACCCAGCACAAATCCCTCATCCCCATATTAGCCTCCCCCCTAACTCAACTACTCGGCCTCGCTACTCTATCCCTCATGTTATTCAATGCCCACTCCCTCATCAAAAAAACTCATATCCTTGAGGACCTCATTCATGACCACAAACCAGACATCTGTGCAGTCACTGAGACCTGGCTTAAGTGCACTGACACTGTCATCCTTAACCAACTCCCTACCTCCTCCCATGATATTTTCTCCATCCCCAGACCCAAAAAGAAAGGGGGAGGTATCCTCCTTATCTCCAAAAAACCCCTCAAACTTAAGCCCCTGAGTATCAACCCTCCCTCCAAATTGGAAGCTGGGATTTTCAAATCCTCGGATCTCCAAATCTGCCTCATCTATGCCCCCCCTGGCCTCCTTGAACAAAACCCCTCCCCTCTCATTGAACTTATCTCCAGTAACATAAACTGTGACAAGCCTGCCATTCTACTAGGAGACTTTAATCTCCACGTAGACGCTACCCCTCTTTCACCTTCCTGCAAAACCATCCTCACTGCCCTCCAAGCACTAGGTTTCACCCAAACTATCTCCACCCCCACACACAAAATGGGACATACTTTAGACCTCATCTTCACCAACTCATGTATCCAGTCCCCCTCTCCACCATCCTGCACCCCGGTTCCATGGTCTGACCACACCCTCATCGAGACCCACCTCACCATAGGCACATCTAATCCCTGTAGCTACCAACATAACAACACCTCCTTCTCTTACCGCAAAACATGTACCACCGAGGAGCTTTCCACAGCCCTCTCCGAATCCCTGATCAACCTTGACCTTTCCTCTCCTGACACTGCTCTCACCTCCTGGGTCAGCACCACCCAAGACATAGCCAACAAACTCTGCCCCCTCATCACCCGCCAACAACGCACCTCTCCAACCAACAACAAACCTTGGTACACCTCCAAACTACACAACTTGAAACACGACCTTAGACTCAAAGAAAGAGCATGGCGTAAAGACCCCACCCCTCAGCGCTCCACCTCCTACAAAACCCAATTACACGCATACCGCCTAGCCATACAAAATACCAAACGCGACTACTACTCTGCCAAAATCCACCAATACACTTTCAACCCTAAAGCCCTCTTCTCTTATGTTGCAGCACTCACCAACCCCCTCCCCCCCAACACAGCTGAAGAAGAAGCAAACACAAAATGCGAAGATCTTGCCCACTTCTTTCACAACAAAATATCCAACATACTCCTCCGTTTCCCCCCCACAGCCTCCCAAATTCCCCACCCTCCCATCACCCACCATAACTCCGCCTCTCTTGACACCATAGAACTCACCACTCCCAAGGAAATTGAGACTATCCTTAAAAAATCTAAACCCGCATCCCATCCTTCCGATACTATACCCACCAAAACCTCATCTCCATCCCCAATACCATTGCTGCACCCTTAGCCGACCTAATCAACTGCTCCCTCTCCTCAGGCTCCATCCCTGACCCCCTTAAGCATGCCATAGTCAAACCCCTCCTCAAGAAGCCCTCTTTGGACCCCAAAGACCCAACTAACTACCGCCCCATCTCCAATCTCCCTTTCATCTCTAAGATCATGGAGAAGGTAGTTAATACACAGCTCATGGCATACCTTGAGGACTTCAACATACTCCACACAGCACAGTTTGGCTTTCGTAAAAACTTAAGCACTGAAACCCTACTCATATCCCTTACAGACTCTCTCCTCATTGGCCTTGACCAAGGCCAAAACTTCCTCATCGCCTTCCTCGACATATCCGCTGCCTTCGACATGATAAGCTACGACCTCCTCATTGCCCGCCTTACCGACATCGGTATCTCTGGCACTGCACTCCTATGGTTCAAATCCTATCTCAATAACAGATGTTTCTCTGTCAAATTTGGCCAATCAGAATCCTCCCGTTTCCCCCTCTCCCAAGGTGTACCACAAGGCTCCTCCCTCTCCTCCACGCTATTTAACATATACCTCCTCCCACTCTGTCATCACCTAACTGACCTAGGACTCAAATTCTACATATACGCCGATGACGTCCAAATCATCATCCCCATCCACAACACAATAGCTACCACACTAAGCTTCTGGGAGAAATGCCTCTCCTCCATCAACAACCTTCTCACATCCATGCAACTCGCCCTTAACTCTGCCAAAACCGAGCTACTCCTCATACATAACCATCAAACCTTTATGCTTAATACCCCCACTGACCCCCTGACTACTTCTCTCCTCTCACAACCCTCCGTAAGGAATTTAGGTGTCCTACTCTACCCCTATCTGAACCTCAAAAACCACATCACATCGGTTATCAAGGGAGGTTTCTACAAACTCATGATCCTAAAAAAACTCAAGCCCCTTCTCCACACCCATGACCTCAAAACTGTCATACAAGCCACCTTAACAGCTAAGTTAGACTACTGCAACTCCCTGTATCTGGGCCTTCCCTCCTCCTCTATCAGACCCCTCCAGGTACTGCAAAATGCCACTGCAAGGATCATCAGCAATTCACGCAAATCAGATCATATTACCCCTATCCTCAAAAACCTTCACTGGCTCCCTATCCCCCTACCGCATCTTGTTCAAAGCCATCACCATTACACACAAAGCCATTTACAACCACAACTCCTCCTGGCTTAATGAACCCCTCCAACCCACACAACCCTCACGCCCGACCAGAACAATTCATAAATGTACTCTCCTAGTTCCCTCTCTCAAGAAAGCCCACCTCTCGACCACCAGGAATCGTGCCTTCTCCATTGCCGGCCCTAAGCTCTGGAATGACCTACCGCCCAACCTCCGTATGGAATCCTGCCCCTTCAAATTTAGAAAACAGTTAAAAACATGGCTCTTTCATCAAGCCTTCCCAGATTAACATTCTCACCCCCACAGACCCCCGGTAACCCCCTCCCCACCCCCTTTGTATAATTGCATATGTGTATAACGGTATTCTCATTTAATCGTATAACTGCCTCCACCCTTTCGATTCCTGGCTCCATTTGTATATTATGTATATTATTTATAGTATATCTTGTGCTCTTTTGCATTTAATTAACCTGTTACTGTTCCTATCGCCTTCTCCCCTTTCCTATCTTAGTTTGGGGTCTCCCCTCTGACCCCACGTTCTTAGTTTTCCCCCCACCCCACCCCCTGTTATTTGTATTTTCTACCTTTTGTTACAATGTAAACCGATATGATGTGTATTTTAATGTCGGTATAGAAAAGTTGTTAAATAAATAAATAAAGAAGTCAGAATCCCACTTCTGGTAAACTGCCCCCTAACATTGTAGCTTTAGGAAGACAGGGCACATAAGAAAAGGTGTTTTTATTGGCCCAGGAGGACTTTGTAGGTGTGTCTGAGAATAGACCTCATTTTATCACCATGATATGCGATAACGGCCACTGTTGCATGATAAAAATATTTTACCTCTTACCACCAAAATAAAGGTAATGTTATTTGGCATGTTAAAACCCGCTTTATTGCACATTATTTCACCGTGAAATGTGGTAGGAGACTCTAATTTGAATATTTTTCTAGTCTTTACGTTCTCATATTTGCATACTAACATTCAATGCACTAAATATTGTGCATTTATTGCATGTTAAACCCATTTAATTCGTGTTATTTATTTATTTATTTATTTATTTATTTATTTATTTAAAGGCTTTTATATACCGGAGTTCATGTACTAGTACATACCACTTCGGTTTACACAGAACCAATATTGGAAAATTACATATAACAAGAGGGTATAAAATAACAAGTGGGTATAAAATAACAAGGCTAACTTTGTAGGAACTTAGGACTTGAGGTAGCGGAGAGAACAGGACCAAGTGGTAACAGATCAATGTAAAAGTAAATAATAAATACAAATTCTTACAATAAATACAAATGCTTACAGATTACAGTCTTCAAAATCTAAGTTTACATCTTGCCTATGTTAGAGCCCTAAGGCGATCTGATGACTGACCCTGTTAGCCAGAAAGGTACTGATGTTTAGTCTTATCTGACTTAGACCTAGATTCATCATTTTATGATAAATAAAGCAAAAATAGTGCCTGTCATAAAGAACGGGGTGTTGTTAGGATAATTTTCCTGGTACTGAATAGCTATTTTTTTGCAATGCAAGTTAAATTTATCACCTGCTGTGTTACACAGAAGCTTTTATTGCATTTTGTGATTGGGGAGGGGGAGGGGGAGAGGGAGAGCCTTTATGGAGGCTCACCAAACAGTTAACATTTTATATCACTGTAAGAGGGGCTATTAATAACTCAAGGTGAGGTTTGTGGGGGTGGGGTGGGTTCTGGGGGTCAATTTTACATGCACAGTCATACGTATAAACAGTTCAGTTACCATCAGTGAAGATTTGATATGATTTGAAGGGATGAAAGGTGCATCTACCTAGGTAGATAGTGCATCAAGCTAGGAAGAGGAAACATTGTACAGATCTGCTCTTCTTTCACCCCTTCAAATCATATTAAATCTTCACTGATGGTAACTGAACTGTTCGTACATATGACTGTGCATGTAAAATTGACCCCCAGAACCCACTCCACCCCCACAAACCTCACCTCGAGTTATTAATAGCCCCTCTTACAGTGATATAAAATGTTAACTGCTTGGTGAGCCTCCATAAAGGCTCTCCCTCTCCCCCTCCCCCAATCACAAAATGCAATCAAAGTCTCTCCTAAAAACCAACTCAACCAATACACCTCACCCCGATTCATAATGCCCTCACTTACAGTGGAATAAAGAGTTCCAAAATCAGTGGACCACTACAGAATGTCTCTCTCTCTCTTTCTCTCTCCTCTGAAATGGGATTTGCGATAAATCCCATTTCAGCCATAACGCACAGCTATTGTACCCTGTTTCCCCAAAAATAAGACAGTGTCTTATATTAATTTTTGCTACCAAAGATGCACTAGGCCTTATTTTCAGGGGATGTCTAATACCATTGAGCTGCTGGCTGCCCCTGCGTCAGCCATGCCTCACCAGTGTGCTGTCAGAGAGAGGTAAGAGTGTGCAGCATTCATGGTAGTCAGCTTGGGCTGACTCTGCTGCTTTTGAACCTCTGCACACTGCTGGAAGGGGTCCCCCGACTGGTACTGCCACCATCCCCAGATGTCAGTAATCTTGATGCCACTGTCACTGCTGCCACATGGCTATTGGGGAGGCGCCGATTACTGCTACTGACACTGAAGCCCATTCTGCTGCCTCCTCTGTGCAGGCCCCGTGGGCTTCCACTTTCTCCATGCTGATCTCGTACATTGTGAGATCCGCATAGAGAAAGTGCTATTCTTGCACATTCCCAAAGATTACATGTGCCAATCACTAAAAAGTAATTTTTTTTTTTTTTACCTTTGCTGGCTGTTAGTTTTCTAATCGTTGGTCACAGGCTTTTTTTTTTTCCACCTTCCCTTTCTTATTTTTTTGCCAATTCCTTTTATATTGTCCTTTTTTCTTCCGTATTTCTTTTCTCTCCATCTTCTTCCCTCAAACACAGTCAGGTTCTCATTCTCACATGCATTTCTCTCTCTCACACACACACACAGGCTCTCACTGTCACATGCTGTCTCTCATACAATCATTCATACACACAGTCTCTCACTGGCACATGCTGTCTGACGCTCACACACACAGGCTCTCTCTCACTCCCACATGCTGTCTTGCTCAAGCATAGGCTCTCACCGTCACACGCTGTCTCTCTCACACACACAGAGGCTCTCACATGCTGCCTCTGTAAACATTCAGATCCTCACTCCCACACACAATCTCTCAACTCATCTCATACACGCACGCACACACCCTCTACAGACCCTCAGCCTCTCTCTCACCTCTGGGCCTCCTCTTCGCGGGTCGCCGCAGGATGGGCTCTGCAGCGGCCCTGAACTTCTCGGGCCTCTTCCTCGGCCTTGCTACCGGGCCTCTTCCTCTTCTTGGGCCGCTGCGACTTGGGATTCGCAGCAGCCCGCGGCGGCTCCTCTTCTGCACGCACTGATGCTCTTTCTCCTTCCTGCCCATGTGGCTCCGGCAACGTTTACTTCCGGGGCTGCACAGGCAGGAAGGAGAGAGAGCATCAGCACATTTGAATGCGATCTTTTTCTTCGGGCAAGGAGGCTCAGCGGCCGCATGAGCCTCCTTGCGCCCGGGCGTTCCGGCTCCCCTCGGGATACCACTGCAGGCCTCCTCTTCGCGGGTCGCCGCAGGATGGGCTCTGCAGCGGCCCTGAACTTCTCGGGCCTCTTCCTCGCTACCGGGCCTCTTCCTCTTCTTGGGCCGCTGCGACTTGGGATTCACAGCAGCCTGCGGCGGCTCCTCTTCTGCACGCGCTGATGCTCCTTCTTCTTCCTGCCCACGCGGCTCCGGCAACGTTTACTTCCGGGGCCGCATAGGCAGGAAGGAGAAAGAGCATCAGCGCATTTGAACGCGATCTTTTTCTTCGGGCAAGGAGGCTCAGCGGCCGCATGAGCCTCCTTGTGCCCGGGGGCATTGGCTCCCCTCTGGATACCACTGCTCGCGTCTGCCTCTAATACTTTGGAAACTACTTAAAAAAAAATAATTTTTTTTTAAATGACGTCACAGGATTGACCGGCCCACCGGGGGAAGCCCGATCCCCCGATAGGTCAATCCGCCCCTGTTTACAAGGGATGCCTTACTTTCGGGGGAGGTCTTATATTTAAGAATTCGGCAAAATCTCTACTAGGTCTTATTTTTGGGGGATGTCTTATTTTCGGAGAAACACGGTAGGCATAACACTCAGGAAAAAGGTGTAGTTATTTCCGGCATTAAATCCCATGATAATGTGTGTTATGTTATCTCAAGCAACATTAAGCAGCCTCATTTCCATTTAGTCTGCCCAAATGTCTCCCACTTGAATAAAATTTTCTAATTTGCATACACATTTTGTGATGCGGTATTTATTGCATGCGTTACAGCATTATCGCAGGCACTAAGACCCTAATGCCTTCGATAACGCCCTAATGTGATTTGATAGATGACCTCCTTAGTGATAAATCTAGTGACTATGTAACTTTTATAAAATCAAAATGGAAAAAAGAGGCAAAATACCATAAACTGAATAACAGTAAAAAGTAGTGGTATATATACATATACAAAAAGTACAATTAAGAATATGAGAGGTATAAAGCTATTGGATAATAATATAATAAAGTGATATAATTAAATATTATACAACTGTATATAAAAATATTACTAAAAAAGGTAAGCATATAAAAATAGGCATAGAAAGAATAAAATATGTAGAAAATATAGATTTAATGATAGAAACAGGAGGATTAATAGGTTAAAAAAAAACCAGTAATAAAGAAAATTAATATACACAAAAAATGTCTTCAAAGACCTAACATGACCATGTATAGGCTAGCTCTGCATTAGGGGTATAACTGCTGTATAAACCACAATTCATAACAATTTTATTTATTTTTATTTTATTATTTTAAAGATTTGTAGCCTGTGGCATCCTCAACTCTGGGCGGATAGCAAACTTACATACACAACAATAAAACAAACTCAATTACAATAACATAACAATATATCAAGCAAAACAAACTTAAACATAGCACAATTTATAATTACATTCAGTAATGTGGAGGCTTTTATTTAGTAAACCAAACAATTTCTTGGCTCTATTAACTATTTTAAAGCCCAGGAAGATACATATGACGTTACTGCCTAGTAATGGAACATCTGTTGGCTACTAAACAAGTCATACAAGCTAGAAGTTTTATTCTCAAAAGCCTAACGCGAACAGAGATGCTTTTAGTTTTTTCCTGAACCATTCTGTGCAGTTCTCCACTTTAAACTCATTTGGAAGTGAATTCCACAGAATGGAACCAGTGAAGCTGAACATATGCTCTCTAGATTCAACAAGCCTGACAGGTTTCAGAGAAGGTACATCCCAATAAATTCAGATAAGATGAATGGAGCGGCTGGCAAGGGCAGTAGAGACTCAAGGCTGCATTAAATCAATTTGGAGCAAATCCGTTAATAACTTTAAAGACCATTGTCAGCACTTTAATTTGACTTGCAAAACGTTTGGGAGTCAGGACAATTTCTTGAGTGTGGGGGTGACATGCTAATGAACTGATGTGCCAAAAGGAAGAGGTACAGTGGCATTTTGAACCATTTGGAGTGACTTAAGTGTTGATTAAGGAAGGCATAAGGACAGCAAATTACAACAATCTAATGATGCAGTGGCAAATGCTTGTAAAATAGTTATGAAATCATAATCATTCAACATAGGCTCCACATTTCAAAGTAGTTGCAGCTTTAAAAAGGAAGCTTTGATTACATTTTTAATGTGAGTGTGGAAAGTTAAAGAAGAGTCAGTCAGAATCCCTAAGTTACATGCTTGGGTAGTGATATGGAATACTATTGAATGTGAATACCTCAGGCAAATTGGAAATCGGAAAGTTGATAGAAGAATCAATTATGGAAAAATCCCAAATGGTCATCAGCATATAGGCAATAGCTCGCTTCTAAGTAGGCTAATTCCTTGCAAATCAGCGCAGTGTGATGTTAAAAAGTGATGCAGAGAGAGCAGACCCTTGAAAGACACCAGTATGCAGCTGATAGTTTGATGATTTAAAAGGATATTGAAGAGGACTGGTAGGCTATTTGACCTATGATTGTACCTCTCGATCCAATTCACCTTACTACAGCAGATCAATACCTTATGAGTCACACATTACCAGAATGCCTAATAAACTTGTTATTGAGACCTAAGACAAGCAGGCTGTGAGAACAGCCTCAGACAGTGTCCCTGAGAATAGTCAAGAATGTGTAGCTCCCCTTATCTCTAGTAGATGTGCTATGTAGAAACATTTATTTCAGGCTTATAAAAGTAACTGAAACTTCAGGCTTGAGGCATATTTGCACAACTGAACCTTGGCATAGTGCAACCTTTTAGTATAACTTTCAAAGAAAGGTGCGTGGCCTCATATATGGTGGCGTGTGAAAGTATGCTTGTATTTTATAATCTGCACATGTATTCTTAGGCTGGTGGGGGCTCAGGCTATAATTATTCAGGTTGACAGGTAATAGTGAATTCATAAATTTTGTCCTGGGGTGAGAATCACCAAAGTTAATACTCATGGACATGGTTTCTAGTTTCCTGTGATTCTGTAATGGCAAGTTATCCAGCTAAATGGTGAGTTTTGAATATCCCTAGCACTTATCACATGATGGGGCAAATGCAATGTCTAGCCAGCCCTTCCATTTTGGAAAGTGGCCATGCCAGCCCCAGAGCCAGGGGGCATTCCAGGTCCTCATTACACCACTAGGGCTCCTTTTGTAAGTCTAGGGGTCTGGCGGGTGGACTAGGATAAGGGGTGGGGAAAGCCGGCCTCCATGGGGGGTGAATTTGAAGTCTAAAGGGGGGGGGGGGTTTGGGGGTTGGGTGCAGGGCCTGTTCCCAGAGGTATACACCTTAAAATTAGTTATTTCACATTGGCTACCTCCAGGGATGGTGGGCAGTAGGATGGAATGGGGGTTCTATAGACTCCCAGGGTCGTTTACACACTAGTGGGGGTGATAGCTAGGGCCGATCAGCCCCTTTAAGATCTGGCAGTCTCACAGTCCTAGGACCACGATCGCGCAAAATTTAGGGGACTTTTAATGCCCCATTCTGGAACCACTACTTTTTAATATATTTATAAATTATCTGGAATTGGGGCGAGGTAATCAAATTTGCCGATAACACAACATTATTCAAAGTTGTTAAACTCAAGAGGACTTTGCAAAACTGGGAGGCTGGGCATGCAAATGGCAAATGAAATTTAATGTGAGACAAGTACAAAGTAATACACATAGGGAAGAGTAACCCAAAATATAACTACACAATTCAAGGGTTAATATTAGGAGTCACCATTCAGGAAAATGATCTAGGTGTCATTGTTGATAATACATTGAAATCTTCTGCTCAGTGTGCAGCAGCAGCCAAGAATGCAAATAGATTGCTAGGAATTATTAGGAAAGGAATGGAGAATAAAATAGAGAATATCAAAATGCCTTTGTATCGCTCCATGGTGTGACCTCATTTTGAGTATTGTGTGCAGTTCTGGTCACCATATCTCAAAAAAGATATAGCAGAATTTGAAAAGGTACAGAAAAGGGGAACCAAAATGATAAAGGGGATGGAACGATTCCTCTATGAGGAAAGGCTAAAGAGGTTAGGGCTCTTCAGCCTGGGAAAGAGACGTGATGAGAAGGGAGATATGATGGAGGTCTATAAAATAATGAGTGGAGTCGAATGAGTAAACGTGTTATGAATCCTCCTGTAGCTGTGCTACGGGAGGCTTCTCACCTCTTTCCTGGAGGCTGCTCCGAAGCCGGGGTCTCGCCTACAAACTATCCAGGATTTGCTCCAGGGCTTGGGGGCCTTCGATGTCCTTGGGGCCTGCCTGAGGCTTGCTTGGGTCTGCATAGACTTCCTGGTTTGGGCCACGCCCTTTTCCCTAGGGGCCGGCCCGCAGCACTTCTCCTTAGTTATAGGGCCAGCTAGGTGTGGCCCATCCAAACTCCTCCTAGGGAGTTGCCTGTCTTCAGCCCTATAAAAGGACTTCAACTTCCACTCAGCTTTGCCTTTGCAATGAGCCAGTCGTCTGAGGAGCTTCTCCTTCCCCTTGGACTCCATGTTCCTGCTCTTGCTTGGTGTTCCAGTATTCCAAGGGATCCCTCTTCGTTTCGTCTCTGCTGTTCCTGATCCTGGTCTCTGATGTCCTGATGTTCCTGTCGTCCTCCGTCTCTGCCCTCCTGATGTTCCAGAAGGCCAGAGGTCCGTATGTTCCTGATCTTCCTGATGTCTGTTCCTGCAGTGTTCCAGCTCCCCGAATCCTCCAGATGGCCACCCCGAGGGTAAATCCGTTCTGTTGGTTCCTGTTTCCGGTCACTGGAGCCTCTGCCAGTTGGATTCCTTTCCTGAGCCTGACGTCCTCCGTCTATGCCCTCCTGATGTTCTTGATGTCCTCCATCTCTGCCCTCCTGATGTTCCAGAAGGCCTGATGTGCTCGATGGCTAGAGGTCCTTATGTACCTGATCTTTCTGTTTGTTCCTGCAATGTTCCAGCTCTCTGAGCCCTCCAGATGGCCACCCCAAGAGTAAATCCATTCCGTCGGTTCCTGTTTCCGGTCATTGGAGCCTCTGCCAGTTGGATTCCTTTCCTGAGCCTGCCCTGCTCCTGCGTGGTCCGTGACCAGCCTTCTTAGGCTGTGTAGGGCACATAGAGGACAGGGTGGTCTGTGACTAGCCCATTAGGTCCGACCTGAGTAGTGGGCTGTGTAGGGCACCCTGAAGAACAGTGCCCACTTGTCTTCGTCTAAGTCTTCCAAGTCCTTTTAGTCTCATCTGGATTTCCCAAGGTCCGTAAGAGTTATCCTTGCCTCGGACATTCCTGATGCACTGAGCCTCCATCTACTCTAGTTCCAGATGCCTTCCATGGGAGAGCTTCCACTCGCTCGCCCTTCCGGAGGTCTTTCATTCCTGTTGTTGATGCCTTGTGTTCTTCTCCTGAGTCCTGAAGCTTTTGTCTCAGCCTTCAAGCTTCAGCCCTTGTCCACCCTCGTCTCTTGTCCGGACTGCCGCCTGTGCTGCTCCCTGCAGCAGGTCCGAAAGGGCTATGAGTAGTTGGAGGACCACTCAGAGACCAACCTTGCGTGGTTGGCCTCATTCAGGCATGCAGGTCAGCAGGAGCCTGGTCACCTCCAACCCTAGACGAGGTCCGTCTTACTGCAAGGGGCACACATCTCACATCTAGCGCTCCAAGCCAGCGGAGCACAACAAATGTTAATCAGTTGTTTACTTAGAAATAATGGAAGAAAAGGACGAAATGGTACATCCAGTCTGCCCAGCAAGCTTATGGTAGTATCTGCCGTGCCATACAAGTCACTCCCTGTCAAGGTTGGCCCTTGTTGGTTGCTGTTTGAGTCCAATTCCCTGTTAACTCTTGCCATTGAAGCAGAGAGCAATGTTGGAGTTGCATGAAAAATATCAGGCTTATTGGTTAAGGACAGTAACAGCCACATCAGCAAGTTACCCCATACTTATTTGTTTTCCCAGACCGTAAAATTTAATGTCCTTGGTTGCTATCTGAATCTAATTCCCCTTTTCCCTCTGCTGTTGAAGCAGAGAGCAATGATAGAGTTGCATCAACAGTATGAAGGCTTATTGGTTAAGGGTTGTAACCACCAAACCAGCAAGTCACCCCCATGCATTCTTTTCTTCATTTTCATCCTATCTATCTGTTAACCAGTTTGTAATCCATGCCACCACCTTGACACTCGCTCCCAAGCTTCTTATTTTATTCACAAATTTCCTATATGGGACCGTATTAAATGTTTTGCTGAAATCTAAGTAGATCACATTAAAGCTATTCCTCGATCCAATTCTTTAGTCAGTCAATCAAAAAAATCAATCAAATTTGTCTAACAGGACCTTCCCCTAGTGAATCCATGCTGCCTCAGGTCCAGCAATCTTCCTGGCTGTAGATAGTTCACTATCCTTTCTTTCAGCAGAGTCTCCATTAATTTTCCCATCACCAAGGTAAGGCTAACTGGCCTGTAGTTTCCAGCCTCCTCTCTGCTACCACTCTTGTGGAGTGGGATGACCACCGCTCTTCTCCAATCATTCAGCATCACTCCCGCTTCCAGGGATCTATTGAACAGGTCATACAATGGACCTGCCAGTACATCTCTGAGCTCTCTCAGTATCCTGGGATGAACTTCATCCAGCCCCATGGCCTTGTCCACTTTCAGTTTTCCTAGCTCTTCCTATACATTCTCTTCTGTAAACAGAGTTTCATCTACGGTCTTGTCAACCAGCAATATTCCTTCTCCAGGGTCTTCTTTAGTGAACACAGAACTGAAGTATTTGTTTAATATTTCCACCATTTCTTCATCTCTCTCCACACAGTGCTCCTTGTCACCTTTCAATTTTATTATACCACTTCAGGCCTCCCTTCTTTCTCTGATATATATAAAAAATGTTTTGACTGCTCTTTTTACCTCTTTGGCAATTCTTTCTTCCACTTAACATTTTGCTTTCCTGATTTCTTTCATCAACTCCCTTATTTTTAACAGATATTCTTCCTTTTGTTCCTTTTTTTGAGATCCTTTATACTTCTCGAATGTGTTCTTTTTGCTTTAATTTTTTCAGCCACCTCCTTAAAGAACCAGATCAGTTTCTTTTTCTTCTTACTCTTCTCTACTTTCCTAACATATAGATTTGTTGCCTTTGTAATAGCGCCTTTTAATTTGGCCCACTATTGTTCCACCTCACTTATTTTCTCCCAGTGTTTCAGTTCTTCCTCCAGGCACATCTCCATTTTGATAAAGTCTGTATTTGTGAAATTAAAACTCAGGTGTTTGTGTGACTTCTCTGTATCCTATTTGTGATATCAAACCATACCGTCTGATCACTACTGCTCAGGTGAGCCCCTACCCAAACATCGGAAATATTATCTCCATTAGTGATCACTAGATCAAGAATCAAAGCCCGCCCCCCCCCTTTGTGGGTTCCATTACCATTTTTTTGAGGAGAGCACCTTGAAAGGCATCCACTATATCTCTACTTATAGATTCCACAGTAGGGATGCTTCAATTCACATCCGGCAGAGTAAAAATCTCCAATGAGCAATATTTCTTCCTACTTTCCCTACTTTCCTACTTTTTGATGTTCTCGATCAGGTCTCTGTCCATTTCATCCATTTGGGTTGGAGGCCTGTAGATCAGAAAATCACACAAAATATACCCAACCTTCCAGATTCCAGCAGATAATATACAATAGACAATATAAGAGCAAAACAGTAAGCTTAAAGTCTGCTAGTTACATTATCACAAGCCATTGTTTGAAAACTCTATATATATTGAAAAGTTTTATGTAGGACCAACCTATACAAAGCCCTTAAGCCCACAGAATATGGGCAAATCAACATAGGTTCAATTTAATCTATTTTTAAAATGTTTTCAATTAATGCGCTGGTTCCAACGCCATCAGGACCAACCATCAGTGAGTGGCGTGGATATAGTTTTAACACCCTGATGGAGACATTGTTCGAAACAAGGATTCTTGTTGGGGTGTTTTGCTCATAGAGATTTCAAAGCTAAGTATAGTTCTTTCCTATTTGATTTCTATTGTGAACTCACTGTACTCACTGATCACAATATTGATGAATGACTAAAGATTCTAGATTTGTAGGTTGCTCTCTTTTGAAGCCTGTGTTCTTCCCACTCTAGTTTTCTCATTTGTTTATTATATTGAGGTGTTTTGTCCCCAGAACAAAAATGTGAAAAAAGACAAGACATGAGTTTTTCCTAAGATGACGCCTATTTTATAGTTTTTATTTTTTATTCTACCCTTTCACAATTCCAGGTTGTTTCTCCCATACTGTTTGTTGATTATACTGGGGTGGTTTGTCCAAAAAGGCCCTCAGTCAGAAAGATGAAATACAAGTACAAGAGAAAAGATGTGGAGGAGAAACAATTTCAATGTTCAGAATTTGGTAAATGTTTTTGCGGGGAGAGAGAACTCATACAAAACCAGAACATCAAGAAATAGAACAGCCTGAGTTCAGCTACAGAATATGGAAAAGCTTTCTTAATAAAGAAAACCTCACAACTTACCAGGAAAACTACATTGATTAGAAATGATTCACATGTTCTGAATGTGATGCTAAACTTAATTCAGAAAGCCCATTTCATAAGAAACCCATAATTCTACCCAGTAGCAAGATCAAACTCAAGTAGGGAAGGAAATAAAAGCTCATGTCACAAAAATTATACTAATGTCAGATCTTTGTCTTGCACTAAATTTGACAAGTAGCAAGAACTTCCACAGGAATACAAACATATCCCATGTGTTAGGAATTTGGATAGTAGCCAGGTGAGGTGAATACCACCTCTAGGAGTGGCACATGACAGAAGGACTGGAGCAAGTGCGGATGGTCCAGTGAGGCTTTGCTGAGTCTCTGGAGCAAGGTGCAAGCTGGGCTGAGTCTCTCGAATGGACAGAGGTACATGGAGGTAAGGGTAAACTTCAGGAACACTAGAACAGAGTGTGGGTATGCGTGGAAGTGGGTGTGGGTAAACATGGAGCTAGAGCACTGGAACTGGGTGCAGGTATGGGTGTAACCAGAACACAGGAACAGAATGCTGGTAAGCGTGGTATTGGATATAGGTAAGCAAAGTACTGGAAGAAGGGAACCAGAACAAGGGACTATGGCAAGACAGGACAAACCAGGACAAGGACTACACTGAACATGAAACACTGAATGCCTGAGGGCAGTGAGGCAAGAGAAGCCCCAAGGAAAAGGTAGAGGCTAGAGAACAAGGCAAGAGGCCTAGCATCAAGGGGGAGATTAGGAAGTCTCAGGCTAGGCAAGGGGTTAAGAAGGTCTAGGATAGGCCGCTAGGCAAGGAGGGAACCAGAAGGGCTGTAGGCCACCAAATAAGGCAAGAAGGGAACCAGAAGGCCCTCAGGCCTCAGAGTAAGGCAAGAGGGGAACCAGAAGGCCTGCAGGCCACAAAGCAAGACAAGCAGGAAACCTGAAGGCCTGTAGGCCACAGAGCAAGGCAAGAAATGGGTGACTAGAGCAGGGAGCCCAAAGGAACTCAATGCCGAAGCATAGGCTAGGAAGGGTTAAATACTAGTCTGGGTGTAGGGCAGCTAGGCAAGAAAGGCTGTGCCAGCTAGAGAATAGTGCTCATGGAGGGCCTCAGTGGTAAGGAGGCTGCATAGCAGCCAGAATTGTAACACCATGCCACTCTGCCCTGCTGCTATTCCCCTCATGCTACACCTTGGGAGTCTCTATGCTACTCAGCCTTGCTGCCATACCCAGACTTTAAACCTTTCTGCCACTCTTAGGATGTTGTTCCCACTCTTGGTGACACATTGCCTTTCATGCTGCCTTCAAGAGTTCATGCCACTTTTGTAGATGCCCTCTTTTGGAGCCTTGATATTCTTCCCCTCTCTTGCTGCCTATTTACATCTCTGATGATGTTTTGAAGAACCTCTGCCATTTCTTGTACACCTTTGCCCCTTTATGGAAACTTAGGTTATTCATGCCACTTTTGATGCAATTTTACTACAGACTTGTCCCTAACTGATGATTTGTTCCCACAAGTTTCATGAGAATTGATTAGAAAACCTCAATTATGGAGCCCAAAATAGGCTGCAATGCTTTTCCCATTGACTTTATTGGCAAACAAGAAAACTAACTAAAGAAATAAATATTGATTTCTGTTTTGAAACTAATAAAACAAATTGGAGTCCCCACAAAATGAATGAATGAAACAAAATTAATTTTTTCTTCTGCTCATCCCTAATTCACTTGATCTTATAGAATGGTTGGTGAGCATGGATGAGTTTTCTTTTTCCTACATCCAATTGAGTTGAGATCTTTCTGAGGCCAACCTATGATTCCAAAGCTATATTAAAGTGCAAGGATTGCAAGCTAATTGATGATGGGTATCTTAGTCTGTGATGTTAGATCCCTTTTAAATATTAGTTTGTCTCTGTGTTACTGCTTGCTGATCTTTTTTTGTGCTGGGTTACTGTACCTTCAAGTACACCGAGATATTTATATACACCTTCCTGCTCAAGTTCCTTTATTTTTCAGTCTTCAGTCAGAAGGATATCTCCAGTTTTGCTTAGTTTTCCTTTAATGACGGTCTCCTTAGCACATTTGTCCGGCCCAAAATATCATCTCAGTGTCATCTGAGAAGGTCTTCACTACTCGCTCTGTATATGATAATTATGAGAGCTATGAAACTTTTAAGCAACTTTTAATCATCTACAAATAGTAGATGTGGATCATTTACATTTCTTTGATTAAGGTTAAAGCTATAGCCCATGGAATTAATAAGAGCACTCAATGGATTTCATGCCAGACAAAAACAAAAGTGATGACTTGGAATCTCCCTGAAATATTCCTCACTGAATCTTGATGTTAAGAATGACAAATTATCCATCTTTAGATGGATATTTCATAATTCAGATGGAATATAGATTGTCATATATTCACAGTGAATTTGAAGTTTTCCATTAATTCAGAGTTTGTTTAGTACATTTCAAGGCAATTTATAATGCAAAAATTTGGGATGCTATAGTAAGGTTTAATTTTTTCTTACAGCGGGCCATGATGGTTTCTTTCCTGTATTAACATAGTCATATGCATAGTCTCCATAATGAGCATGATTAGCAAATAGAATGTTAGGAATGATCTGAAAAGAAATGGGGAATAAAACGGAAAATATCATATTGCCTCCATATCGATCCTGGTGTAACCACGCCTTAAATATTGTGTGCAGTTCTGGTTGCCCCATCTCAAAAAAGAAATAGCAGACCTAGAAAATGTGCAAAGAACGGTGACAAAAATGATAAAGGGGATGAAACAGCTCTCCTATGATGAGAGGCAATGCAGTTAGGGCTCTTCAGCTTGTAAAATGCAACCATCCTGACCATGCCCCATCACATGACAGGGCCAGGTTTTGGGTGATGGATTAAAGTCAAGTGATCAAAGTAAGGTCAGTGCCATGTTGGATTATAGTGCTGAATGAGCCTGTGGCTAGGGGGTGCCCTGGCCCTCTACGTGCCCTGATTTTCATTTTGAAAAGTATTGGGGGGTGTGTGTGTGTGTGGGGGGGGGGGGGGTAGAGTTTGGGGTGGGGGGGTTTGTAGCCTTCCCATTATACTACCAATAATTTATCATTTGAACCTGAGGGAAAGGGGGGCTACAAGACTATTTATTATATTGAAAATGGGGGTGGGGAGAGTCATAGGGGAACCTACCACCTTTATTTTACTTTGCTAAGGGGGGCTGGGGGGAATCTGTGTGTCAAGGGGTATGCTACTAAGGAGTTGGAGGGCAGTAGGGCTGTGTCATTGTGTGACACTAGTTATTTTAAAAATTTTGGGGGGCTGGAACACCTCAATTGGTGGCTCCAGGGTGAGGGAAATGGAGAGGTGATTGTTACAATCCTGCTCGCGGAGCCCATCCCGTGAGCAGGCCCTCACTCACCCTGCATTGCACCGACCCGATGTCTCTGGCCTAGGCTGCCCTGGGCCGCTACTGCCGCTCCCATTTGGCCCGACACCGCCACTGCTCCGGCGGGACATCCTCTTCGCGTGTCATGGACTGCTGCGCCGCTTCCACCTTGGATCGCTGCTGTTGCCGGCCAGTCCTGTGTGGCCCAGACGCCCCGATGTCAAGTGCCTCTTTGTGGTGGAGTGCCGCCACCATCCTTCATCTTCGTGGCCCTGGAGCCACCGTCGTTGCTCCTCTTTGTGACCCTAGTGCCACCGGCGGTATGCCTCATCTTTGAGGCAGGAAGCTGCCACCGACTGTCTTCATGTGGCCCTGGTGCCACCACCAACTTCCTCCACCTCCCAGGCTCCTCACGTTATTTAAAGGGCCAGTGGCGGGAAAAGCCCCATGTCCCCAACGATGACACCATCAGCCTGCTCCTTAGGTCAGCCCTTTAAAAGGGCTCCCTTCCACTTCCTTGAGGCCTTCGAATCCGGATCTTCATGGTTGTCTATGCTTCCTCCGTCCAGTCTAGGTCCTCCGTGGTCTTCTTGTGTCTTGATGTCTTCTTGTTTGATGTTCCTGGTCTCCTTTGTCCTGTTGTTCCTGGTCCTGTTCTTCATTGGAGCTCCTTCATTATCTCTTCAGTGTCCTGATGTTCCTTGTCCTGAAGTTTTGATGTTCTATGTCCAGAACATCCGATGTTCCATGTCCAGAAGTTCCGATGTTCTTTGTCCTGAAGTTCCTGATGTTCCGTGTTCCAGTCCTGGTCCTGGTGTCCTCGTCTCCGGCTCTTCATCCTGTTTCCAGGTTCCCTGCTAGTCCACATTTCTTGGCGTGCCACCGTCGTGGTCCATGACCAGCCCATGGGGGGCTGTGTAGGGTACTTCATGGCACAAGGCCTGTCTTCATGTCTGTGGCACAAGTCTCTGGAAGGCTCCTTGTTTTTAATGCCGAGGTCTGTTCCTGAATCCGAGTTCTGAGTCTTGAATCCTGTTTCTTGAATCCTGTTCCTGGTCTTCAGAGTGCCTTGTGTTTGCTTCCATCCATGCCCAAGACTCAGGCCAGAACCTGCTCCGCTTCAGCGTGGTCCGCGACCAGCCACAGGCGGCTGTGTAGGGCGCACTTCACTGCAGGTCTCTCCTGAATCTTTGACATGTTTCCCGATCCAAGTCTTCACCTTCTTGTCTGGAGTCTGCTTCGCCTTTGGTGTGGTCCGCAACCAGCCATGGGCAGCTGTGTAGGGCGCTCTGTGGTGCAGTACTCACCCAGTACTAGTGTCTGAATCCTGAATCCTCGCCTGAGTCTTCCAAGTATCCTGGATCCCTGTCTGAGTCTTCCATGAAACCTTGTCCGAGTCTTCCAAGTATCCTGCAACCTTGTCTGAGTCTTCCAAGTTCCACGTACCCTCGTCTGAGTCTTCCAAGTTCCTGAGTTCCATGTCTCATCTTGTTCCTGCTTTCAGCCTCTGTCTGGCCTCACATACTCATCATTCCCAAGCAGCGGGTCTGGAAGGGCTACTGAGTGGCGGGAGGGCTACTCTTGAGACCAGCATTGTGTTGCTGGGTCTCATCGGTGTGTGCAGGTCCAGTGGAGGGCTGAGCCTGCCTTGTTTCAGTTCCTGATGTTCCAAGTCTTGATCCTGGTCCAGCTTTGTTCCAGCTCCAGCCCGTACCTGAATACTCTTACCTCCCACGGTGTGTGTCTTGGGGCTCCTTCCTGAGCTGTGCCATGGCCCAAGGACTCACAATCTCTCTGAGCAAGCGACCGCGCCTCTGTGTTCGCAACAATGATAAAGACTCCTGGTTCTTTTTTATTTTGCTATTTCAAGGAGGTCACTTTCTGTTTTGTCTCACATAGCTTTTCTGCCTCTCCCTTTTTCTTATTCATTTTGGGGTAGATTTTAAAAGGTTGCGCACAGGCGCACATGTGCGCATGCTACCCGGCACGTGCACATGTACACCCAATTTTATAACTTGTGCGCACAAGTTATAAAATCCAGGATTGGCGCGCGCAAGGGGGGGCATGCCGAGCTGCGCAGCCTTCCCCCATTTCCTCCCAGGCTGCTCCGAAATCACCGCAAATGGCCGCTGTCTGGCCGCCTCCAGCCCAGCCCCTACCCGCCCCCCGGACTGCCCCTTTCTCTGAGCCTGGAACTTCTGTGGGTAATGGGGGTTACGCGCGTGGCTGGGTTCCTTTGAAAATGCACATGATGCGCACAAGGCCCGGCCATGCATGTAACCCCCTTTTATGCGCATGGCCGTTTTAAAATCTGGCCAAAAATGATTATGAGAAACTGTTCCACCTCCTAGGGATTGCACATGAAAATGCTTGATCTCAAACAGTAGTTAAACTCATCTTACATGACGGAACCTTCAGCAGAGTTTCCCCTTGGGAATGTAATGTGTGGATGGATATATGGTTCACCAAATATTCTGGTCCCAATGTATGAAAGATATTGAAGACTATAGGTAAGGTTTTAAATTTAATCAGTTGACTAACTGATAACAACTGGAGTAAGTTTAAGATGGGCATAATATGATATCTCAGTCTTGCCTCCACCACCGATCTGCCCACAGCAGTACTCTTAACCAGTAACCCCAGATGTGTGATAACTTTATGAAGAAATTGCTGAGGCAAAAGCAAAATCACATAAAAACAGGAAGGAAGCAAGAATGGAAAATATGAAATTCTGAAACAGAGTAATCCTGAATGATTGTGAGCTCAGTAAACACCATGTAAAACAGGTATATAAGAAAGCATTACTTAAACGTAGTAAATTGTTTGTTTTGATTTTCTATTGATGTTTTAACCTGGTTATAACATTGTCAGGAAAGGAAGTTTATAAATATTTAATTATTATTGTTTCCTGGAATCATTGTATAGAAACCTATATTTGTTATTAGAAATTTAAGTATGGTTTTGAAATTGAAATGCTATAATGCAACAGTTCTTCTAAGCAAGACCTAGTGCAGAAAATAGAAAGGTGTATAAGCACTGACAAATAAGATATAAAACATTAAGACCTAGATTTATCATTTTGCTATACATTTTGCAAGAATAGGGCTTATGATAAAAAAAAGGGTTGTGGGTAGGGTGAGAGAGAGAGAGACTCTTTATAAGGCTTGCCTATAAGTAAACTATTGTCTATAAGTAAATTATTTATACTAGTAACTCAGGGTGAGGTTTTGATGGTGGCCTAGGTTTTGGGAAGCAGTTTTATATGCACAATCAGAGTTGCGAACAGTACAGTGTACATCAGTGAAGATTTGATGTGATTTAGAGTGATGAAAGGTACACAAAGATGAGATTTGTACGTTGTACTCTCGACCTAACTTGATAGCAGTTAGGTAGAGCGTGCATCAAACTAGGTCGAGAGTACATTGTACAAATCTCATCTTTGTGTACCTTTCCTCACTCCAAAGCATATGAAATCTTCATTGATATACACTGTACTGTTCTTATCTTTGCTTCTGCATGTAAAACTGTGCCCAAAAACCTAGGCCACCACCAAAACCTCACCCTGAGTTAATGGTTGCCCCTCGTAGAGTGGTATAAAAAGTTGACTAACATGTGTCCTTCCCTAGAGGCTCTCTTTCTCCTTCTCTTTTTTTCCTCCCCTCTTCTCTTTAAAACAGGATTTGCAATTTTTAGCGCAAATCCCATTTCAAGCATATTGCACAGCAATATGATGTAGTTATTTTCACTGTTAAAACCCACAAGAACATGCATTATGCTATCATATACAACACTAAGCACCCCTCATTTTAATTTACTTCACCCAAACTCCTTCCATTCAGAAAAAATTTTAAAATTTGAATACGCATCTTGCGATGCGTTATTTATCGCAGGTGTTATGGCATTATCGTGGGCATTAGGGCCCTAATACCCGGGATTAGACTCTAATGTGATTTGATAAATGACCCTGTAATAAAGGAGGCCAAGAGAGAATTTGAAAAGAGAATGGCTAAAGAGGCAAAAACTAATAATACAGATTTTTTTCAAGCATATTAACAACAAGAAACCTGTGTGGGAGTCAGTTGGGCTACTGGATTACCAGGAGTAAAAGGGAGGATAAGGCCATAGCAGAAAATTAATTCTTTGTCTCAGTCTTTACTGTGAAGGATATTGAGGTGATAACCATGCCATTCTTTAAAGGTAATAATTCAGGAAAGCTGAAACAAATGAGTGTGAATCTGGAAGAAGTTCTAGAGCAGGGGTGGGCAAACTACAGCCTGTGGACCAAATCAGGCTCATCATCGATTTGTATCTGGCTTAGTAAATGTTTTGAAATGAACATTAGGTGCGGCCTGCGATGTTTGCAGAGTGCCAACATCATCAGCAAGGCTCATGCAATGCCCTTTGAATGACGAGCTGAATCGCGTGACACTGGGTCCTGGCCTTTGCTGAAGAGGTCGGCACTCAAAGGGAAGGAGCAGAAAAACAAAAGGCAAAATACTTCTCTCTCAATGAGGAGTCTTACAGAAAGCCAATAGTATCTTTATTCAGGATGTCGCATGCCCCAGATGCTCACCTGCCTGCTCACCTTTCCCCATATAAGTGTTCTTACATTTCCACCCCCCACCAGCGAAGAGAGGCCTCAAGGTACTGTGAGGATTGGTGAATAATAGGGGAGTAAGAGAAGGGACAGGGAGGGAGGCATGGGATGGGACAGAGAGGGAAGGAAGGGAAAGTGGTGAGGATTGTGAGCGAGTGAGTGAAATGGAAGGGACATCAATGAGTGGGAAGGAGAGGGCGAATGACTGAGAGGGGGTTGGTGTTAGGGAACGGAATGAGCGAGTAGGTGGGTGGGAGAAATGGGCTAGTGACTGAGTGGGAAGGTGGTGAGAATGAGAAACAGAAGAGGGTGAGTAGGAGTGAGGGGGTAAGTGACTGAGAGGGAAGGGGAAGAATTGGAGGGGAGGGAAATGAAGGGAGTGAATGGGAATGATTGACTGAGGGGTGAGTGACTGAGATTGAAGGGCTATGAAGCAAGGGAAAAGGGTGAGTGGAAGTGAGGGGGTAAGTGACAGAGCGAAGGGAAGAGGGTGAGGAGTTGAGTGACTGAGAGGGAAGGATGGGTAAATGGCTGAAGGTGAGGAAGAGGGAAGGGAAAAGGGAGAGAGGAAGTGGAAGAGATGAGTGAGAAGAAGAGAGAGTAGAAGGGTGCATGAGTCTCTGTGTGAATGAACGTGTGTGTATATGAGAGAGAAAGGAGGTAGTTTATGTGTACCCTCCTCTTGTTCCCCCTACAATCTCAAGGTGACTAGAAATGAAAAGTTTCCAGGTATGGAGAGGAGGGGAATTTTTTTCATCCTTATTGGATGTTTGATATGTTTGCTGTTTTGAAATATTTGATTGATTTTGGGGAAATGTTTAAAGTTTAATTTTTTTTAATCCTTATTCTTCTTAATTGAATAAGTGTTCTATTTATCAGCTATTTTGAAATATGTTTTTATTAGTATGGTTTCCTCACTGTTATGATTGATTTATATTTCTTGATTTTGTTTTATGAGAAATTGTGATATTTATGTTTTTGATTTATTGCACTGCATATGAGTCTGGCTTTTAGGGTTTCCAGTCCACTTTTTTGTCTGCATCTTACTTTATGGCCTGCATTTGTGACTGAGAAGAGGTAGTCTGCTAGCTGGGAAAACACCTTGTACCTGTTGGATTGAAGGTTTTTCTGATTTTGATAGAGGCTTAAATTGATGGCACGTACGCCTGTTGGATACTGAAATGCCTGCAGCTAGTGGTGGAGATTTGATTGCTGTGCCGAAGAACTGCTATGTCTCACCCTACCCCACCTTCTGGCCCTCATTGTGCTTGATAACTTGTAATGTGGCCATAGCCCAAAAAATTTGCCCACCCCTGTTCTAGAGTACATTGAGAAAGGAAATAGTAGCAAATCCTCAGGACCTGATGATATTTACCCCAGAATTCTAAAGGAACACAAATATGAAACTGCAGATCCACTACTGGTAATATATAAGCTATCACTCAAATCTGCTTCTGTACCTGAGGACTAGAGGGTAGCTAATGTATCACTAATTTTTATTAAAAAAAAAGGAGGGGGGGGGGGGGAGTGAGAGGGAAAGGGAAAAGGGAGAACTCAAATAAAGAAATTATTATCTAAAGAGTGCCTAGCCTGTCTCAGTAAAATGAAAGGTTGTTATAAAAATTGTCTGAGAATGGGTCCCAAATTCCCCAGTCCCGTAGAAAAGGTTAAAGGACTAGGGAATAAAGGGGGCCTGCACCCATTTCGAGAACAAAAAAAGGATATCAGGCTTATGATGAAGGTGTGCTACATTTTAAAAGGGAACATTGCCGCTTTGCTCCGTTCCTGGAGGAAGTTCCACACAGCCTGCACGGAACCACCGATAGTTGATTTACCATCATGGATCACTTTCAGTTTAGCTGGGTATAATATGGTGTATTTCAGACCCGGGTTGTGTAATTCACTCTTCACCTCGAGAGGTAGGCCATACGATGTCTCTGAACCTCCGTGGAGAAGTCTTGAAAATAAAGATTCCCTTGATACCGCAGCTCCTACTGTTGCCGACCTGCCTCCATAAGCCGACACTTATCAAGAAAATTATGAACCCGAATTATTACTGCTCTGGGGCAGGCACTGGGGCTAAAGTGCGGTGCATGTGGTCGAGCTTTACTCTACCCCCTTTGAATTCAGCCTTCACTAGGGCAGTGAACCATGAGGAAAAAAAGGCCACTGCTGTTATGGTTAATGGTGTTTGGGTGGATCCCTGGACACTGTGGCAGCTGACCAAGCCCATGGGGGGCAGTCCCGTGAGGGACCATGGTGTCAGGCTAGACTCCGGACAGACAAACACAGATTTGAATCTTTTATTAGACAGTTTAAGTGACCACCAGAGGTGGCAGTAGTGAGTAGTGGTTGTAGAACCTGACTGGGCACATCTCACACAGAACGCTGGAACAGCGGATCCTCTGCAAGGCAGTGCTGTAGTGGAAAGAGACTGAGAGTTATGAGCACACAATAAGATTAACATTCAGTGTCCCAATGTAGAAATAGGAGAAGCTCTGAGACAGGGAGAGCAGGCCCTCGAGGAGCGAGTACCTGATCCCTTAGAGCAGAGAGACTTGATAGCGTTGTACTCACTTAGCAGTAACAGAGGTTCCACTAGACGAGAGGTCTGGCACCGGAGCAGAGAGCAGGCCCTCGAGGAGCGAGTACCTACCTGATTCCAGTGAAGCAGTACTGTGGAGAGAGATGGTATCTGTACTCACTGATGTTAACTGTAAGTTAGTTCTTCCAAGTAGAAGGGTAGAGGTTGCAGGCGCGACACAAGGAACATGGGCCCTCGAGGAGTGAGTACTGGTTTCCTGATAGCCCCTGAAAGAAGCAGAGAGGCCTCCGAGGAGCGGGTACCCCGTTAGAGACCCCCGAAGGGTAGTAAGAGTTCCAGATAGCGCTGGAGTGGCAGAGTAGCTTAGGAGCGGAGAGTGAATCCCATCCGTACGAATTCCATTGCTAACTCAATGAGCTAGCAAATACTGTAGGCAGATATACCCGGAAGACATGACAACAGAACAGGGGGACACCCCTAAGGTTCACGCCAACATAGAATTAAAGATGAGGGCGAAATGCGCGCGCGTGCGTGCCCTAAAGGTATCTTGAAGGAGAATGGCGGGAGGTAGGGATGTGAATCGTTTTCCATATCGTCTTAACGATAGAAATCGTGTGGCAGGGCAAGAAAATCGTCGTTTTTTCCGATTAGTGCGCACTAACTGGGAGTTAGTGCGCACTAACTGAAAATGATACAATTTGACACTTTTCAGGTCAGTTAAGGTCAGTTTAGGAATGAATATGTATTCCTATTGGCTGCCCTCTTATTTATTCATGTTACCAAGTTTCCTACTGACAGTATATGGGGGATGGGAAATGGAAACAGTTGGTAGCTTGACAAAACAAGTAATGTGATCAGTCAATGTGACTAGAACTTGTGCCCTAACCCTGATACCAGGGGTATTGTGATCTTCCTGCACACAGTGCCCTATCCCTATTAATACCAGGAGTGTTGTGATCTTCCTGCACACAGTGCCCTATCCCTAATACCAGGGGTGTTGTGATCTTCCTGCACACAGTGCCCTATTCCTGATACTGGGGGTGTTGTGATCTTCCTGCACACAGTGCCCTATTCCTGATACCGGGGGTGTTGTGATCTTCTTGCACACATCCCGATATCAGGGATAGGGCACTGCATGCAGGAAGATCACAACACTCCTGGTATTAATAGGGATAGGGCACTGCATGCAGGAAGATCACAACACTCCTGGTATTAATAGGGATAGGGCACTGCATGCAGGAAGATCACAACACCCCTGGTATCAGGGATAGGGCACTGTGTGCAGGAAGATCACAATACCCCGGAGGAGTGAGGGTCAGGCAGCTCCCCCCTGTCTGTGAAGCCAGCCTCTCACTAGTAATGCAGGGAGGGAGCTGTCTCAGACTTCACCATCCTCCCCCCCCCCTTACCCACACACCATTCACTAGCTGGGACATGGGGGAAGTCAGGAGTGAGGGTCAGGCAGCTCCCCCCTGTCTGTGAAGCCAGCCTCTCACTAGTAATGCAGGGAGGGAGCTGTCTCAGACTTCACCATCCACCCCCCCCCCCCTCACCCACACACCATTCACTAGCTGGGACATGGGGGAAGTCAGGAGTGAGGGACAGGCAGCTCCCCCCTGTCTGTGAAGCCAGCCTCTCACTAGTAATGCAGGGAGGGAGCTGTCTCAGACTTCACCATCCTCCCCCCCCCCTCACCCACACACCATTCACTAGCTGGGACATGGGGGAAGTCAGGAGTGAGGGTCAGGCAGCTCCCCCCTGTCTGTGAAGCCAGCCTCTCACTAGTAATGCAGGGAGGGAGCTGTCTCAGACTTCACCATCCTCCCCCCCCCCCTCACCCACACACCATTCACTAGCTGGGACATGGGGGAAGTCAGGAGTGAGGGTCAGGCAGCTCCCCCCTGTCTGCGAAGCCAGCCTCTCACTAGTAATGCAGGGAGGGAGCTGTCTCAGACTTCACCATCCTCCCCCCCCCTCACCCACACACCATTCACTAGCTGGGACATGGGGGAAGTCAGGAGTGAGGGTCAGGCAGCTCCCCCCTGTCTGTGAAGCCAGCCTCTCACTAGTAATGCAGGGAGGGAGCTGTCTCAGACTTCACCATCCACCCCCCCCCTCACCCACACACCATTCACTAGCTGGGACATGGGGGAAGTCAGGAGTGAGGGACAGGCAGCTCCCCCCTGTCTGTGAAGCCAGCCTCTCACTAGTAATGCAGGGAGGGAGCTGTCTCAGACTTCACCATCCTCCCCCCCCCCCTCACCCACACACCATTCACTAGCTGGGACATGGGGGAAGTCAGGAGTGAGGGTCAGGCAGCTCCCCCCTGTCTGTGAAGCCAGCCTCTCACTAGTAATGCAGGGAGGGAGCTGTCTCAGACTTCACCATCCTCCCCCCCCCCCCCCTCACCCACACACCATTCACTAGCTGGGACATGGGGGAAGTCAGGAGTGAGGGTCAGGCAGCTCCCCCCTGTCTGCGAAGCCAGCCTCTCACTAGTAATGCAGGGAGGGAGCTGTCTCAGACTTCACCATCCTCCCCCCCCCCTCACCCACACACCATTCACTAGCTGGGACATGGGGGAAGTCAGGAGTGAGGGTCAGGCAGCTCCCCCCTGTCTGTGAAGCCAGCCTCTCACTAGTAATGCAGGGAGGGAGCTGTCTCAGACTTCACCATCCTCCCCCCCCCCCCTCACCCACACACCATTCACTAGCTGGGACATGGGGGAAGTCAGGAGTGAGGGTCAGGCAGCTCCCCCCTGTCTGTGAAGCCAGCCTCTCACTAGTAATGCAGGGAGGGAGCTGTCTCAGACTTCACCATCCTCCCCCCCCCCCCCTCACCCACACACCATTCACTAGCTGGGACATGGGGGAAGTCAGGAGTGAGGGTCAGGCAGCTCCCCCCTGTCTGTGAAGCCAGCCTCTCACTAGTAATGCAGGGAGGGAGCTGTCTCAGACTTCACCATCCACCCCCCCCCCCTCACCCACACACCATTCACTAGCTGGGACATGGGGGAAGTCAGGAGTGAGGGTCAGGCAGCTCCCCCCTGTCTGTGAAGCCAGCCTCTCACTAGTAATGCAGGGAGGGAGCTGTCTCAGACTTCACCATCCTCCCCCCCCCCCCCTCACCCACACACCATTCACTAGCTGGGACATGGGGGAAGTCAGGAGTGAGGGTCAGGCAGCTCCCCCCTGTCTGTGAAGCCAGCCTCTCACTAGTAATGCAGGGAGGGAGCTGTCTCAGACTGGTATCAGGGTTAGGGCACTGTGTGCAGGAAGATCACAACACTCCTGGTATTAATAGGGATAGGGCACTGTAAGAGATGACTGTAGTAGATTGAATAAAGATCTGATGTTTCTGCTCTCCTCACACCAAACAAAAACAACACACAAGCAGAGAAGCCCTTCTTACAAAGCTGAGCTAGTGAGTTAAGTAGGAGGAAAAGTAAACATACTGGTGCCAGTGTGGCTACTTAAAAAATACACTTACCAACAATCAATTACATATATTTGAACTGTGTACAGTTCCAGCCAGGACCACCTTTCTAAAATGCACAGTGATTGGCAAATTCAACATGCACTAGCATTTCAGGTGCCTGCTAACAAAAATAATAAACAAACAAGTTCTAGTCACGTGAGTGCTGATCATTACATTACTTTTTTTGTCAAGCTTCCAACTGTTTCCATTTCACATCCCCCCAACCATATTGGTAACATCAATAGATAAGAGCACAGCCAGCCAATAGGAATACATACATACATATTCATTCCTAAGTGACCTTTACTGACCTGGGAAGTGTGAACACTTTGTTTCATTTTCTGTTGGTGTTCGTTAGTTTCCAGTTCCATTTCCCATCCCCCCAACCATCACCTCAGTGGTAACCTTGGTAACATCAATAGATAAGAGGGCAGCCAGCCAATAGGAACACATATTCATTCCTAACTGACCTTCAGTGACCTGGAAAGTGTTTATTTGTATCATTTTCAGTTAGTGCGCACTAAATCGAGTTAGTGCGCACTAACGGGGAGTTAGTGCGCACTAACTCGAGTTAGTGCGCACTAACACGATTTAACGATTTTTAACGATAAATCATTAGAATTTCTATTGTATCGTGTTCTATAACGATTTAAGACGATATAAACATTATCGGACGATAATTTTAATCGTTGAAAAACGATTCACATCCCTAGCGGGAGGCAGCACCAAAGCCGGTCCGGGGACGCCAGAGAGAATGGCAAGCAGATGCAGCGGTGGCCATCAGTCCAAGGTGAGTTGGAGGAGCTGTGAGTAGAGAGAAGTAGGCGAGGCAAAGGCGTCGAAGTCCAATGGACGCAACAGTACCCCCCTTCAAAGGGCGGCCTATGACCCTTTTACCAGGTTTTGGTTTGTGTGGATGTATCTGATGAAACTGAAGAAGCATCTCCTTATCCAGGATATTTGCCATCGGCTCCCAAGAATTTTCCTCGGGGCCGTAACCTTCCCAAGACAGAAGGTATTCCCAAGTATTGCCATGTCTTCTTACATCCAGAATAGCTTCAACCTTATATTCGAGGTCTTCTTCTGTGGTAATAGAAGTTGGTTCTGGAGACTTGGATGAGAACTCACTGAGAATGAGTGGTTTCAAAAGTGAAACGTGGAATGCATTGTGGATTTTCAATCCAGGTGGTAGCTTCAGACTGTATGTAATGTTGCCAAGACGTTGGAGAATTGGAAACGGTCCAACATAGCGTGGAGCAAATCGAGTAGAAGGTAACTTTAGTCTCAAGTGCTTAGTTGAAAGCCAGACTTTGTCTCCAGGTTGAAATACAGGTGCTTTAGAATGCTGAGCGTCATATGATTTCTTTGCTCGTTCACCCACTTTAATTAGCATGTCTTTACTCTGAGTCCATAATTGATGGATATCATCAGCAGTGGATTAAGCTGCTGGGAACGACACTGAGAGAGTCAGTGGAAGTGGCGGTGAAGTAAGTTGTCCATAAACCATTTCGAATGGTGTTGATCCACTGGATGACACTGGATATGAGTTAATGGCGAATTCTGCCCATAGCAACAGTTCGGCCCAGTTATTCTGATGGCAACTCACATAGGCACAAATGAACTGTTTTAGGGTCCTATTCATCCTCTCAGTTTGGCCATTAGATTGAGGATGATAGGCACATGTATTATCCAGAGAGATGTCAAATAGCTTGCACAAAGCTCTCCAGAAGTTTGCCATGAATTGAGATCCTCTATCAGAGACAATGTGCTTTAATAGGCCATGTAGGTGAAAGATGTGTAGGATGAAGAGCTTAGCAAGCTCCAAGGCTGAAGGTAAGCCAGGCAGCGCCACAAAATGAGCCATTTTACTGAAATGGTCAACCATCACTCAGATAGTATTCATTCCTCCAGAAAGAGGCAGATCAACTACAAAGTCTGTAGTGATGTGAGTCCATGGCTCCTCCAGAGCTGGCAGCGGTTGCAGCAATCCCCAAGGCTGACCAGAAGTAGGCTTATGTTTAGCACAGTTGGAGCATGATGCTACATAGGAGTATGTGTCTTCCTTGATTGTAGGCCACCAATAGTACTTCTGTAATTTCAGCAGGGTATGGCATTGACCAGGATGGCCAGCCAGCTTGGAATCATGAGCCCGGTGTAGAAGTTTCTTTCTGAGGTTCTTCGGTACAATCGTTTTACCGGCAGGCACAGAATGGGTAGCCGCCAAGACTTTCTTCGGGTCGATGATATGCTGAGGTTCTTCAGGAACATTCTCAGAGAGGAAAGAGTGAGACAGGGCATCAGCTCTGATATTCTTCTCTCCGGGACTGTATTTGAGCACGAAGTCAAAGCGATTAAAAACAAGGACCATCTGGCTTGTCTGTGGTTAAGATGTTGCACTTGATGGAGATACTCCAGATTCTTGTGGTCTGAGAATACGGTAATTTGATGTTGGGCGCCTTCGAGCCAAGGCCGCCATTCCTCAAATGCCATCTTAATAACCAGGAGCTCTTTATCTCTGATCCCATAGTTCGTCTCTGCAGGAGAAAAGCGCCATGAGGAAAAAGGAGCAGGGATGTAAGGCTTTAGAATCTCCAGATTGGCTTAATACGGCCCCTACTCCAACATATGATGCGAAAACCTCCACGATGAAGGGTCTACTGGGGTTCAGGTGATGCAGACATGGCTCAGTGGAAAAGGCAGTCTTTAATTTCTCAAATGCAGAAATGGCCTCCGCAGACCACTTTAAAGCATTAGCCCCTTTCCATGTCATAGCTGTTAAGGGCACTGCCAAAGAAGAATAGTTCTTTATGAATCTTCTATAGTAGTTCATAAACCCCAAAAATTGCCTCAGGGCCTTCAGACTAGTAGGTTGAGACCAATTCTTGATACTCTCTAAATTTTGGGGATCCATCTGGAACCCTTGTTTCGATACGATATACCAAGAAAAGGCACAGATTCTTTGTGAAACTCGCATTTCGACAATTTGGCGTAGAGTCGGTGTTCTCGAAGTCTCAGTAATACTTGTTTGACATCTGCTAGATGAGTAGACATATCTTGTGAAAAGATCAAGATATCATCTAGGTAGACAACGGCACCTTTGTACAGAAGGTCCCGCAGAATGTCATTCATCATGTTCTGAAACACGGCGGGGGTATTGCACAGGCCAAAAGGCAGGACCAAATATTCAAAATGGCCGCCTCGAGTGTTGAAAGCTGTTTTCCACTCATCGCCTTCGCGAATGCGAACCAAGTTATAAGCTCCCTTCAGGTCAAGTTTTGAGAATATCTTGGCTCCTTGAAGTCAATCAAAAAGCTCCGAGATCAGAGGTAAGGGGTAATCGTAATCTTGTTCCGACCTCGATAATACAAGGACGCAGTGTGCCGTCCTTCTTCCCCACGAAGAAGAAGCCTGCGCCTGCAGGAGACTTAGATGGTCTAATGAAACCCTTTTGCAAATTTTCCTCAATATACTCAGACATGGCTTTGTTCTCCACCACCGACAATGGGTAGACATGTCCCTTAGGAGGTTCAGCATTAGGTTCCAGTCTCATGGCGCAGTCGTAAGTTCTGTGTGGCGGAAGGATGTCAGCAGCTTCTTTGGAGAAAACATCATGAAATGATGTATACTGAGGCGGCAGTCCTGGCATCACTGGAGCTGTGGGCATACAGAAAATAGGAGTGACCTCCCTTAGGCATTTGCCATGGCATTCAGGGCCCCAACGGGAGAGTTCCAACGTGGCCCAATTAAATTGCGCCATATGCAGCTGCAACCAGGGTAACCCCAGAACGACAGGGTGCATGACCTTCTCCAAAACAAAGAAGGAAATTAATTCCATATGGAGAGCTTCGGTGCGGAGGGTTACCGGTTCGATTCAACATGTAACAGCACCCGGTAAAGGCTCCCCATGTATGGATGATAAGAGTAGTGGAGTCTTCATAGTGGTGAGGTGAATCCTCAAGTGTTCCACTAAATGTTGAAGAATAAAATTACCTCCTGCCCCTGAGTCCACCAGGGCAAGGGTCTGAAATCCCATAGGTCCGCAGATCAGAGAGACAGGGAGAGAGAGCGGAGGAGAGGGCGTAGTAAGGCCTAAAAAGAGTCCTCCCACAGAACTTAGGCCCGTCCGTTTCCCGGACATATCAGGCATGTTTGGCCTGCATGACCAGCTTGTCTACAGTACATGCACAATCCATTCCTCTTCCGAAGTCTTCTCTCTTTGGATGTCAAGTGACTGCGACTAAGTTGCATCGGTTCTTCCCCACTGGCAACAGGAGTCAAAGGAACCATCCTGAGTGCAGGTTTAGCACAAACTTCCTTCTGAACAGGTCCTTTACAAAGCTTGAGTTCTTGCACCTTATTACGAAGCCGGTGATCAATTCTAGTAGCTAAGGCTACTAGATCATCCAGCGAGTCAGGTGTTTCGCGAGCAGCCAGCTTGTCCTTCAAGCGGGAATCCAAACCTTTGAAGAAGAGAGTTTTCAGGCATCTAGGGTCCCAATGTAATTCAGTTGCAAGAGTCTTAAACTCTATAACGAAATCAGCCAGGGGTCGGTTGCCTTGCTTCAGGTCCACCAATGTAAAAACAGTATACCGGGCAGGATCATAAAAAACGGATTTAAATAAGTCCATAAATCCGACAATATCCTGAAGCATGGGGTCTTTGTGTTCCCACAGCGTGGAAGCCCAAGTCAAAGCCCTTTCATCCAGGTAGGATAGAATATAAGTAGTCTTGGCATAGGCTGTGGGGAAATGAGTGAGTTGTAATGCAAAATGCATACAACACTCGTTTAAGAAGCCTCTAGTTCTCTGAATCTCCGCAGAGAAACGTACTGGAGCAGCAAGAGGCACAATAGTCTTTATAGTTACTTCAGGTAACTGACCTTCATTACTGGATGTAGAACCTTAATTCTTCTGCGCGAGCAGCTGATGAAATGCAGTAGTCAATTTCTCCAGTGCATCTTGTTGTTCAGCAATGCGCAAGGCCAGGCCTGGAATGGCCTGCAAAGCGTTGAGCTGAGCCGGATCCATGGAGTTAGCAATCTGTTATGGTTAATGGTGTTTGGGTGGATCCCTGGACACTGTGGCAGCTGACCACGCCCATGGGGGGCAGTCCAGAGAGGGACCACGGTGTCAGGCTAGACTCCAGACAGACAAACACAGATTTGAATCTGTTATTAGACAGTTTAAGTGACCAGCAGAGATGGCAGAACTAGAGTGGTAATGGCTGCACATTCCATGGCCCCCATTGACTGAGCTCCTTTCAAGATGATCTTCACTCTCCCATGGGGCGAGAGGTGTGAAAAACATTGATGTTTCACCCGCCTCCATAGTGGTTCCTGCTGCAGCTTCCACGATCAGTGAAGCGTCACACTCTGGGGAGCCAGTATTGCTCCCAGTACCAGATTGTTCTGTCAAGCGCTCCTCAGAATCCCTGGTGGATAGATGGCTGCTACCATTGCCAGAAGGCACCAAACTGGCTATCTGTGTTCTGAATCAGAGAAGTGTATCACCAGCTTTTGTAGGCACAGCTACTTCCTTTGATACGTTGTCGCAAATTTATTCGGACCAGGCTGTGTCTTGTGCTGCATGGTCAACATGATGATGTGGTTCATTCGTCCATATGCTGACTTGCCCGATGATGCCAGATGCCGACGCACATCTCATTTCCCTCCTTCCTCTTGGTGTGCTTTGGTTTGGCACAGATGATTTCGGTGGGAACGATTTTGGCGCAAACGACGGCCATATTTGTGAAGTCCACAGTTTTCCTTTTTAGCGCTCGACTGCATTCAACAGTTGCAATGGAGAAATTAGTAAGTCCTATTTGACACAATGCACACCCTATGCTCATTCAAGCCCCACGTTCTCAAGTGTCATTTTATGTAACCCCATTCCTGGGTGCAGATTGCTATACAATGAGGACATATAACTATTTGTAAAACTCTTCAGGGCTGGTACCTTCCCAGGCTAGCTTGGCACAGTCTCTTCTTTTCAGGGCCTGGATTCTTTGTCGAGTGTGTGTGTGTGTGTGTGTGGTGGGGGGGGGGGGGGAGAGGTTACTCCTAAGGGTGGCCCTGCAAGTCCTTTGTTCTTGTCCCTGGGAAAGATGGTAGATGTGGGTCCCAGTGTGTGCTGAAAGTGGCAAATAAAGTCAATGAAGTCACTGGGTTAGTGTCCAAATATATCTTTACTGTTGCAAATGAGTGAAAATGCACAACATTGATCCACAGTTTCACACAATATATTCTTTTACACTGTCCTCCTCAATCTGGCAGGAATATGGGCTGCCAGAACCAGAGGAACTTCTATCCTTCAAGGCTTTGGAAAAATAGAGTCCCCCAAGTGGGTAGGGTGTCCGTTAGATGGGACGAATACCCCTCCAACTGGCAAAGATACAAAGTTACGGTCTCTGCACAGAGAGATAAACCCTCTCTCCTCCCAGGGGTTAGAAGTAATGGATGGGTGTTTAGAGATAAGCCCTCTCTCCTCCCAGGAGTTAGAAGTAACGGATGGGTGTTTAGAGATAAGCCCTCTCTCCTCTCAGGGGTTAGAAGTAACAGATGGGTGTTTAGAGATAAACCCTCTCTCCTCCCAGGGGTTAGAAGTAACGGATGGGTGTTTAGAGATAAGCCCTCTCTCTTCCCAGGGGTTAGAAGTAACGGATGGGTGTTTAGAGATAAACCCTCTCTCCTCCCAGGGGTTAGAAGTAACGGATGGGTGTTTAGAGATAAACCCTCTCTCCTCCCAGGGGTTAGAAGTAACGGATGGATGTTTAGAGATAAGCCCTCTCTCCTCCCAGGGGTTAGAAGTAACGGATGGGTGTTTAGAGATAAACCCTCTCTCCTCCCAGGGGTTAGAAGTAACGGATGGGTGTTTAGAGATAAGCCCTCTCTCCTCCCAGGGGTTAGAAGTAACAGATGGGTGTTTAGAGATAAACCCTCTCTCCTCCCAGGGGTTAGAAGTAACGGATGGGTGTTTAGAGATAAGCCCTCTCTCCTCCCAGGGGTTAGAAGTAACGGATGGGTGTTTAGAGATAAGCCCTCTCTCCTCCCAGGGGTTAGAAGTAACGGATGGATGTTTAGAGATAACCCCTCTCTCCTCCCAGGGGTTAGAAGTAACGGATGGGTGTTTAGAGATAAACCCTCTCTCCTCCCAGGGGTTAGAAGTAACGGATGGGTGTTTAGAGATAAGCCCTCTCTCCTCCCAGGGGTTAGAAGTAACGGATGGGTGTTTAGAGATAAACCCTCTCTCCTCCCAGGGGTTAGAAGTAACGGATGGATGTTTAGAGATAAGCCCTCTCTCCTCCCAGGGGTTAGAAGTAACGGATGGGTGTTTTCAAAGATGTTGGGCTTTGCCTGTACTCACAGTTAGTTGTTTTCTCAAGTTTCTTTAGTTAGGATGCTGTCCTTTATCTTTTCTGTTGTGGATCCCAGAAGGGAGGGATCCCCTGAAGCAGGACACTCTGTGCTTCACTCAGGAAGGAAGGGCAGTCAAAACTTCCTCCTGGATCTTGAAAACTAAATCTTCCAAAAACTGAAGATAACACCGGATTATATCCTTACAGAAGGTCACTGGTACCTCACTTTTTTGTGGAGGGTATAGAGGGCAGATCTTCTCTAACTTACACAGCCCAGACACAGGGTTCCCCATTCCCTGGGCCCAGGAGGTGTACAGACTTTCACAAGACTCTTTCCACTTAAAACATAAAATCCAAAAAATGTACCTAGAGGGAAAAATTCAGACCAGCCAGTGAATGGACTAGAAAGGAAAAATCCCCTCCCGATCCTGGTTAGGACTACCGAACAGGGTTTGCTTAGCTGCTCTGACTGGGTCATTAAAACAATGAAAGCTAAGCTCCTATCTGCCTCCTTGTGCCTCCCGAGCTCTAGCCAGATCACTTTTATAAAGGCATCTCCAGGGGACAGCCATTTCAGAGTCTGCAGAAGGAAGGGCTGTATTTGAATGGAAGTTCCTCATCAAACCATCCTGTACTAACTCGCTAATCTCTAACACCCAAGATTTACTGGTAGCATGCCCGTAGGTCTGCTACAGCACTATGTTCACTGTTCTTCAATCAAGAATTACTGTTCAAGAATAATTTTCATATAAGTATCCATCAAACCACTTCAGATGGTACAGAATGCCACTGCTAGAATCCTCACCAACTCTAAAAAAAGAGACCACATCACCCCGATCTTACGTTCCCTGCATTGGCTGCCCGTCAAGTTTAGAATCCTTTTCAAAGTTCTCACAATCATTCACAAAGCGACGTACAACCTCGCCCCACTCTCGCTAAGCATCCAATTAAGACCACACACATCAGCCAGACCCATCAGATCCACATACAAAGGCACTCTGTATGCCCCTCCAGCGAAAACCTCAAGAAGGAGGCGAGCTCTATCTACAGCAGGTCCTCACCAATGGAACGCTCTCCCACCTGACCTTCGACTGGAACCATGCCACCCAACTTTCAAAAAAAAACTTAAGGCTTGGCTTTTCACCCAAGCCTTCCCTGACACCTAATTCTCTACAGTTTTAGCCCATATTACTCTATGTACAGCCCTTGAGCGAAGTTAATGTACCCGTTGTACCAGTTTGTGCCAAGTCCCGTTACCTCTTTATTGGTATCGCCTACGAGCGAAGTCTTCTTCTGTTTTTGTTTTTCATTGTTATCTATTGTTCTATGTACAACCCATGAGCAAAGTTCTATGTATAGCCCATGAGCATAGTTACCGTTCACTGTAAACCGAGGTGATCTGTATCCCACACAGGAACCCCGGTATATAAAACCCAATAAATAAATAAATAAATAAATAAATATTCTGTAAGTACTAATTACATATAATAATATGTTACCTGTTATATGTTAAAGCATTCTTACATGCTAGTTTATGTTATACTGTAAACCGAAGTGATATGTAATTGTCTACATGAATTTCGGTATATAAAAATGTTAAATAAATAAATAAATAATACACATAGGCATTTATTTTCATATGCAATAAACCAAATATATTTATTCTTTTGTAGTGTCTTTTTCTTTTGGCACCGAAGCAGGTCCTGTGGAATGGCAGAAGCGATGTTTATACTTCTGCCCTGTGCCAACTGCTTTTCCTTCTTTGCTTTCTTTCTTTTTTTTCTGATGTTTCTTCTCCAGCCTGCTTCCTTCGGCAGCTGCTCTTCTTCTGCACAAAGCATATATAGCCAGACCCTTTTTTCTGACCTGCGGTACCCTTCCTCTGTTGGTGATGTTAGCGAAAATAGTGCCCAGGTATCCCCAGGAGTAGCATTTACAATTACATACAATTTTCCTTTTCCCTTGCTTACAATAGCCAGCAGGAAATAATAATTTTGGACACTGTCTAAACCAGGGCTTCCCAAACCTGTCTTGGGGATCCCACAGCCAGTCGAGTTTTCAGGATATCCACAATGAATATGCATGAATAAATTTGCATATACTGAGTTTCCATGGTATGCAAATGTGTCTCATGCTTATTCATTATGGATATTCTGAAAACCCAACTGGCTGTGGAGTTCCCAGGACAGGTTTGGGAAATCCTGGTCTAAACCATTGAAATAACGTTCAGTAACCTTAATTAAGCTGAAGCACTATAGGAACTAGTGCATTCTTCCAATGGCCTCTTTACTGCCTTTCCCCACACTGGAGAACACCTTGTGGAATTTCTAATTACTTGGCAAGCTGGCAAACCTGAATCCCAGCAGGAATTCACCGTGTGATCCTGGACTGATTTTTGGCATTCAGTGGATCAGAGGCATAAACTTAAACTTTGACACTTGCTTCCACCCACATCACATCAAATGCTTTATTTTAAGCATCTCTGTGCCTATTTTAGTTATTTTTTTCTGTTTTAATCGCTTTTAATGCACTTTAATAGAGCTTGGGAACAAGGATATATTTTGCCCCTTAAAACCACTCAGAACCTCCATCCAAAGGTGGTATACAGGTAAACAACATCCCCGCACATGAATCCATCACTCATTTTGCCTGAATTTGAGCTACTTTTTAATGTTTTATACAATTTTAATATCATGGCCACCTTGAATTCAGGGCTTTAAAAATTATGTGGTGGTCTCCTAAGGGTCCCACCCCACTTAAATTCTGGGGGTTATTTTACTTATTTTTCTGCTTGTCATCTGTTTTTAAACTTTATTTTTAATCATGGAAAGCACACTCTCCAGGAAAGGATGTGACATCATCAGCCATTTTCCTTCCCTTGTAGCATAAGGCCTGACATCCTCTCTGCATCAGGGGATTTTCTTGAACCAGATGCTAGATCTAGCCTCCTGCATGCAGTTTCAATTCACAGGGCTGCTGCTGCTACAATGAAAGCAAACACTGCAGCTCCTGCTCAGGCCCTCAATCTTTCTGCCTCCTGCAGACAGTTGATTTGGTTCTCTAACTGCATGGGGAACACAGCACAGCTGATAGCACTGAAAACACTCAGCGTGCTGCCTCTGCCTGCCACTGCCTTCTGCAACACAGCTTTTACAGACCAAGGCATTGGTTAGACAGCACAGCAGCCAAGTAACTTTTAATGTAATGGTCTCATTTTATTTTTATTTTTAACCCTCTGGTTACATAGGTATGGTGTCTAAGAAGGGGCATACTTCGAAGAGCTAGGCATCTGGGGGTGAGTGCTCCATTTCCCTCAAGGGAGAGTAGGATCCGGGAGTGGGACTGAAGACCAGGACCAGAACAGGAATCAAGAGAGTAGCCAAGAACAAGACTGCAGTAGGAACCAGGAACCACAGGAACAAGGTCAAACAACAGAAAATCCCCGAGCGAACTTTATTCTGACTGGAGAAATGCCGGGTGAAAAAAACCATAAAGCTGGAATGCTGGAAAACTTGAAGATACACAGGACACTGTATGATGAAGGCAGGAATGTTTTTAAGGAAGAGAAGGCTGGAACACACTGTATAACAGGAACACAAGGAGCACAGAGTACAGAACAGGAAAACTGGAATGGAATAGTTACAGGCCAGAAACAGCATACAGTGGACCCTTGAGTTACAACCGGCTTGACATATGAACAACTTGGGTTACAACCAAAATCTTGAGTTACAACCTGAATGCCGGCCAAGGCGGTTGCTTCTAATTGGGCATTTTTTTCTGTCAATTGCATTTTTTTGGGCTTGGTGGGTGGGACTTCTGCTCTGCTGTTTCAGTGATTGGCTGCTGCTGCTGCCAATGAAGCCTGTCCATCTCAGGCGCACCCAGAGCTGCAAATGTTCACAGGAGCACATAGGCAGACCCAGCACTGCATTGCAGCAAGGAACAGCAGCACTGGTGACCCAGGAAGTGTTGTGTCCGTCGGTTCCCGACGCCCTCTCTCTGCCCTCCCTCCGCCCTCCTTACCTCTTTGGCGCCTCCATCTTCGTCCGTGGGAAGATTGGCTGCCGCAGCGTCCTTCTGCTGAAGTCCTCCGGTGTCCCTGGACTGGCTAGACACTGCAACCCGCCATGTTCCTGGAGGCCTAGGGCCGCGCGCGCGGCGTGGCCCCAATTGAAGTACCGGCGATGGCACAAACCTCAGGGGCATCCCCCTGAGATGACGTCACCCGCGACGGATATATAAGGTCTCAGAATTTGCTAACAGATTGAGTTAGCAAGGGTTCGGGTTACTCTACCTAAGCTACTCTGCCTCCTCGGACTTACCAGGGGTACCCGCTCCTCGGGGGCCTCGCTCTCTCCTTTGTTTTTCAGGTGACAGTCTGGAACCGGTACTCGCTCCTCGAGGGCCCACGTTCCCAGACTTGTTCCGTATTCACTTCTGCTTGGAAGTCATCGCTGCCTACTACATCTGTGAGTTACCATCGCTCTCTCAGAGCTTTCCCTGGAACCAGGTACTCGCTCCTCGAGGGCCTATACATTCCAGCTCCTGGGCTTCTATGAGACATTGTGTGAGTGTTACCATCAGGTTCGGTACATGGACTCTGCATACCCTGCCTACTCACTATATTTCATTTTCTCTACAGCTCAGCCTCCAGGGATCGCTGTTCCAGTATCTGAGGGACTACAGCCCAGCTTGGCATTCCAGCTCACTACTGCCACCTCTGGTGGTTCAGTATACTGTCTAATAAAAGAACTAGTGTCTCCTAACTCTGAGCCTGACTGGTGGTCCCTCTCGGGATCTTCCCCCGGGGGTGTGGTCATCTGCCACTGGTCCAAGGATCCACCCACAACTCTCCTAAATAACATCAGATTGCTAACTCCTAACTGATTGCTACTCCCAACAGATAGCAGCTCCTAACAGAAAGCTTCTGTGCAGCAGCAGAAAGGGAGTGTAGCACTCAGCTGGCTACAGCAAGGTATCAGGAGGGGAGGAATAAATATGCTGGGAGGGGGAAATGAGTGTTTGGGGGCCAGAGATGTGCTCTGAGGGGGTGGGGAGGGGGAAATCCTCCCCCTTCTCCCTTCCTGCAAGCCAAAGATGTCAACTTGAATGGTGAGTACAGTATGAAATTGTTGTTTCTGGTAGGCTAGGCACATTTTATAACTTTTTGGTGAGTACACTAGGAAAATTATAGGTGTTTCTGGTAATTACGCACATTATACAACCCTTTTTTATTATGAAAATGTTAGGTAAGGGGTGCTTTGGGAGGTTCGGAACGCTTTATGGGTATTTCCATTATTTCTTATGGAAAAAAATAGTCTTTACTTAAGAACATAAGAAATTGCCATGCTGGGACAGACCAAGGGTCCATCAAGCCCAGCATCCTGTTTCCAACAGAGGCCAAAAACCAGGCCACAAGAACCTGGCAATTACCCAAACACTAAGAAGAACCCATGCTACTGATGCAATTAATAGCAGTGGCTATTCCCTAAGTATAATTGATTAATAGCCATTAATGGACTTCTCCTCCAAGAACTTATCCAAACCTTTTTTGAACCCAGCTACACTAACTGCACTAACTTCCTTCTCTGGCAACAAATTCCAGAGCTTTATTGTGCATTGAGTGAAAAAGAATTTTCTCCGATTAGTCTTAAATGTGTTACTTGCTAACTTCATGGAATGCCACCTAGTCCTTCTATTATTCGAAAGTGTAAATAACCGAGTCACATCTACTCGTTCAAGACCTCTCATGATCTTAAAGACCTCTATCATATCCCCCCTCAGCCGTCTCTTCTCCAAGCTGAACAGCCCTAACCTCTTCAGCCTTTCCTCATAGGGGAGCTGTTCCATCCCCTTTATCATTTTGGTTGCCCTTCTCTGTACCTTCTCCATCGCAACTATATCTTTTTTGAGATGTGGTGACCAGAATTGTACACAGTATTCAAGGTGCGGTCTCACCATGGAGCGATACAGAGGCATTATGACATTTTCCGTTCTATTAACCATTCCCTTCCTAATAATTCCTAACATTCTATTTGCTTTTTTGACTGCTGCAGCACACTGAGCCGACAATTTTAAAGTATTATCCACTATGATGCCTAGATCTTTTTCCTGGGTGGTAGCTCCTAACATGGAACCTAACATCGTGTAACTACAGCAAGGGTTATTTTTCCCTATGTGCATCACCTTGCACTTGTCCACATTAAATTTCATCTGCCATTTGGATGCCCAATCTTCCAGTCTTGCAAGGTCCTCCTGTAATGTATCACAGTCTGCCTGTGATTTAACTACTCTGAATAATTTTGTATCATCCGCAAATTTGATAACCTCACTCGTTGTATTCCTTTCCAGATCATTTATATATATATTGAAAATCACCGGTCCCAATACAGATCCCTGAGGTACTCCACTGTTTACCCTTTTCCACTGAGAATATTGACCATTTAATCCTACTCTCTGTTTCCTGTCTTTTAACCAGTTTGTAATCCACGAAAGGACATCGCCTCCTATCCCATGACTTTTTAGTTTTCGTAGAAGCCTCTCATGAGGGACTTTGTCAAACGCCTTCTGAAAATCCAAATACACTACATCTACCGGTTCACCCTCTGGAACAAATTGAGTTCGTAAGTCAAGGGTCCACTGTACAAACCAATAGCACTTCTACAGAGCAGATGCCAAGTGAGCCATTGGACCAGCAAAATTATGTCTCCATAAACAGAATAAAAATGCTAGAACTTTCTGGAGAACCAGCAGTCTCCACAGCTCCAGAGACAGCATGACCATTAGGTGGGACTAGGCAGTTGCCATAAGTAGGTGGGGCACCTTTTTTCCTTTTTATAAAATTTTTTATTAATAAATACAAAATTTATAGGTGGGGCACCACTGGTATACACAAGGATGCCATTTTTTTTAAAAGCAAAGGGAGGGAGGGGGAGAGAGAGAGAGAGTGTCAGAAGGGCACTTTCAACTCAGTGTGGGTTTGGGGGTGGTGGGGCAGTGCTATAGACAGTTGCACCAACCCTACAAAGCTCTGTGTCAGCTCCATGGTCTAAAATCCCCAGGGCCATGGGTTCAAACTCCCATTGACCCTGACAAATGTCCTCTAGCCAATCCAGTTATATCCACAATGAATATGCATGAGATAGATTTGCATGCATTCAGTGCTGGCTTTTCCATTAGGAAGATTTAAGCAATCACCTAGAGTGCAGCAATTGAGGGGGTTTACCTCAGGGGTTTCCCTAAGCATGACCACACAAGATTCTGTCTGATAACTCAATTATAAATACATTATTTGTGGAAGATAACATCTTTTCCCTGAAGAAGCACTGTGTGAGGGGCGAAACGGGTATCCCGTCGGGTATCACATTTTCCATAATAGTATACTGTTTACAGAGCATTTCAAACTTGTTTGTTGAAAAATTGTAGGTTCTTGGTACCTGATATAACACATTGTAACAAATTTGATATACTTGTATGTAATATTTCGATATATGTTTACAGTATATGGGGAGGTAAAAGGATTGGTAGTTTACATGATGTTTTTTTAATGAGTGTGTGTGGTGTGGGGTATGTAAAGTATGATTGGTGTGTATGGAGGTGAAGTGTGAGGTTTTTAATGTGGGTATTTTCTATAGCACATAGTGGAACTTATATAATATGTATGTTTAAAATCATTGTTGAATAAAATTGAATATACAATATTTTGGCAGTATAATTTGCCGAGTTCCTCTGGTCTAGTAGTATATTGATCTAGAAACAGAGGTAGCGCACAAGTGTACATGACCTGATAACTCAATTGGCCAGTTCCCTAAATCCCAAGCAGTAGAGAACTGTTTACTACTCCAGCCCTTCTCTTAGACAGCATTCAGAAACAGGAGGTGGTGAGGCTGCTGCACAAAATACAAAGAGCAGAGTAAAGCAAGGAACAGCCACTCTGCTCCCTAATCCAGCTCCAACCCATCCTGATATTCTTCCCTTCTCTTCCTGTTATGCAGGAAATAGAATGTGAGGGGGTAAGGATAGTGTGGACAGAGCAAAAGCCACTCTGATCCCTTATCCAGTTGTTTTCTCCTTCTCTCCTGCCCTGCAGTGAACAGCAGGAGAGGGGGGTGCGGTTGGAGTGTACAAGATTTCAGAATTTTGGCTGCATATTTTCTATTTATAATTTGTGATCACTTATTCTGTATTCATGTTAGAGTTCCAACGGGCTTCTAAAATTACATAATGCCTAATGGAAATCACTACTAAATAATTATCCATTTCATTCCAGTCCAATCAAATCCATTTTGTAACATTGCATAATTTTTATATTGAGTGAGGAAGCAAAAGAACAGAGGCTGTAAATAAATTGTTTAGTATAATAGGATATTCCCCATAATCTTTATCACCTGATGAAATAATGACTTCTTTTCAACTATAGTTTGAACTGATAATTTATTATTTAATTCCCATATAAAGATGTGTACTTCATGTTACCACCAATAAGTATTAAAGAAATCAGTTGATGGTATGAAATTCCATTTCATCATAGATTGCTTTTTGTATTGCATTGCCTGATGCAATATCATTTTAAAATAGATTTTCTGAGCTCTCCTCTTTAGAAATAATTATTCCACTGTGTTCAAGTATAACCAACAGCAGTAAGAGGTATTGCTGTATGGAGGCATCTTGTTATGCAGGTCAGCAAGGCAGAAAGATCCCATAATTCACAACTGCAATGTCAGAATGGCCTGCAATTTATAGGCATGACTTCACTCCTAGAAGTTATGGCAGCTTAGGGGCAGAGGTCATAATGAAGGGAAGGGGAAGATGAGTATGTTGAGGACAGTCTTATATTCAGATAATTGAGAGTATTGTCAGATTCATGGAGCCGTAATGGGAAATGTGAAGACTGTATTTTCAAGGCTAAATGCAGGTTCACCAACTCCATTACAGACAAAACTAGGTCCAGCTATTGAGCATAATAGCCAATAGGAAACTGTTAAGCAAAATCCTAATTTTGTTTATAGTTCTTGATCTTCCAACTCTGATATTGAGAGGGAAGGCTCCATGCACATATCTGTAAATGTATTAATGTTTTCAAAAATACTATTCCATTAAATCTATGCTGGCTACATTTTTCTTTCCTTTATAAACAACAACAAAAAAAAAAAAACTGAAGAGGAGAAAATAGAGAATTTGTATCAATCTGTTTTAATGTTTGCCATAGTTTGTTAATTTTGTTACGCTTGGTGGTCAATGGGTCAGCCCCGTGAACCTCCAGGGAGGAAGACTCAGAACCAATGTCAGGAAGTATTTCTTCATGGAGAGGGTGGTGGATGCCTGGAATGCCCTTCCGGAGGAAGTGGTGAAGACTAAAACTGTGAAGGATTTCAAGGGGGCATGGGATAAACACTGTGGATCCATAAAGGCCAGAGGATGGGAATGAAGAGAAGAGTCATGGGGGTGGATTCTGGAGTGGAGGCTAGTACCTGGTGATTATTACCCTTACTCAATAAGCCTTCGCACGGTTAATGCAACTCCAACATTGCTCTCTGCTTCTACGGCAGGGGGAAATGTGGAAAAGAGGATTGGCTTTCAGACAACAACCAACAAGGACGGAACTTCACAATCTGGGTAAACAAATAAGCATGGGCATAGCTTGCTTATTACAGCAGTTACTACCCTAAACCAATTAAGCATGATACATCACTTTGAATGCATATATGGCGTTGCTCTCTACTTCAACGGCAGGGGAAAATGTGGAAAACAGAATTTACACTACATCCAACAAGGCATTGATCTGTGCATTCGGGGTAAATAAGCATTGGGGTAACTTGCGTGATGCGGCGGTTACTACCCTTAACCATTAAGCCTTATGCTCACCTTTGATGCAAATTCAACATTACTCTCTGCATCAATGACAGGGGAGGGCAGGAAATTTGAATCAAACAGTTACCAACAAGGGCCCTGAATTTGGTGGTTGGTGAAACAGATAAGTATGGGAAAATAAGTGTGGGAGCTTGCTGGGTAGACTGGATGGGCCGTTTGATCTTTTTCTGCCGTCATTTCTATGTTTCTGTATTACCTTGAACACCGTTTCTGATGTGCGGTGAAAACACCGCTAGCACACCTCCCAAAGACCACACAGCAGAACGCTACTGGCTAACATGCGCCGTGCCTCTCCTTAGGTGTGCATGCACATGATCTCTCCACTTTTAAAGAAACCACGGTGGGAAAATCCCCATGACTTCTACTGATGACATCAATGCTTTGGCCCTATAAAAGGTCAGCATCCCAGACACTACTTGCCTCAGCAACATGTCCAGCTATGCTACGCAGTGTGTGTTGCTTCCCAGCATTTTGTCTTCATTTTAGCCTTGTCCAATTAATCTTCAGTTCCTCTCCGGCTTGTCTTCAGTTCCAGTCTGGCGCTTGTCTTCAGTTCTACTCCACCTTATCTTCAGTCCTTGTCTGTCTTGTCTTCGCTCCAGCCTCATCCAGCCTGTCTTCCGTTCTGGTTCAGTTGTCTTCTTCCACTTTGCCCACCTGTTCTTACTCTCACCTGCCTGCCCTGCCTAGCCATCCCTCCTGTCTCCCTTCAGATGGATACCTAGTTTAACCTCAGCTTTGGACCTCTGATACTCTTGACTGCTGACCACCTCTGACCATTGCCTGGATCCTGAACATGTCTGTTCGCTGTCTTCCTGTGACCTAACTTACCATGGACTTCTGCAATCAGCAGAGATCCCACATAAGTCCTGCTGGCCCCAGCACTCAAAGGCTGAACCCAAGGGGAGCGAGGGTTAATATAAGTGAAGATCCTAACAGGTCTCTGCTTCACCTGAGTCCACTTGCCGATGGTGGGAGCCTGCAGGGCTCCTCCATGCAAGTAGAGTCAATCCTGCCTCTGCCCAAGGGTCCACAGAAACAACAATTTTATTAAACTGGGACATTTGTGAATGAAGTAAGGCTGCTGTGCATGCAAAATAATTAGCTACAACTTGTGAACTCAGCTAAGTAGAATGAGCTGTATTTCATTTCTCCTGCATGTAAGTGGAGTATTCTAATCTTTTTAACTTAAACCTTCAGATTCATTTCCCAGTGATTCTGAAACTCAATTGAATGCTTCAGTAACATCCTGCCTCTGTAATTAGTATTTATTTTCAGCAGCTGTTAAAATGTGCAGTTTGACAATGGGGAATAAATTATTTCAGACACAGGAAGCCCTAAATGTGATCCATCTGCTCAGGAGTACATTAACTTCTCATTTAAAGCTGATGGCTGACTAAGGCCTTCAGTATTGCATGCTTTTAAAAACCTGCTCTTTTACAGTATGTACAGAATCAGATCCAAGCCTGCTGATGGCCTTGATGCTTTTCAATATGAGATCAATACATTTTTTTCAGGAAGGAAATGATTATTTACTAATTATTTCCGCTTTTTGTCTAGAGGTTTGATGTGGAAACAAATTCACCATCTCCATTTGGCTTGGGAATGTGCAGATTCTGCTTACTCACAAGGATTCCTGTCTTCATTTTAATTGACTTATTGTCAGCCCTCATTCCTGGACCCTGTGGCGTATCACATGGCAGGAGAGGGCATCAAAGCAGAAAATCACAGGATACAGCAGGAAAATCTTGGGACTTTGATATCTCATTGAGAAATGAGGAGGATAAAATAAATATCAGTATTGAACATTAATTTCAAGACTTTGTATCCCAGATACTCTGTATTTCAGACACTCTGTAGTAGTCAGATGATCCATCCCTGAGTTCTCATTTTAGTGCTAGAAGAATTGGTCTAGTTAAAGTGAAAACTGCTAAACCCAGAAAAGAAGCTTCCACCTTTTTCCTGGATAAGCAATAACTTATAACTTGCCATTCTCCGTGAGAATCTCTTCCAGTTTTATATTTCATGGGGAACTGATCTGAGTGACGAATTTTGTGAATGGTTTGATTAGCTGATAGTTGTATTACAATACATTTTCATTAATGCAGAAATCACAGGAACAACTGATTTATACAAGGATCCTATGTTTAAAAAAGTGAACTAATGAATTGACTGTAGAGCACATTTTTTGTGTGCATAGCATATCAGGCTTTAGAGCCCAATATACTATGCTAATTATATGAAGATTGTGGATGCTCAAAGGGCTATGAATCTTGGCCGTATGAGTCCACATGCTTTACTTATCAATTTTTAAAATATGGTCCTGTATGTCAGGGGTGGCCAACCTTTCATACACCAAGAACCATAAAACCAGAATGCACATTAGCAGAAAGCCTCAACTCTGTGGAGTGGTAGGGGGAAGGGTTTGTCCTTCTACCCCTTTAGAAAGGGCCAATGAAAAAGGCGTGAGCTAAATCTAAAAAAAAAAAAATAAATAAAAATATCTCTCGATTTCCACACCCTGGCCCCACCTGTTTCCTTTTCTTTCTCATTTCCCCCACCCTCTCTCCACCAGCCTCTCCCTCTCAAAGAACATAAGAATTGCCATGCTGGGTCAAACCAAGGTCCATCAAAGCCAGCATCCTTTCTCCTAACCTGTTGAAAGCAGCCTCCCACTCTCAGTCCTCCCCTCCCTTGCCCCACAGGTCTCTCTCACTCCTCCTAGTGGTGAAATATAAGTAGAGGTGAGGTGTAAGTGACCTGGTAGTGAAATATGTGTGCTCTAGTTTATGTTGTAGAGATATAAATATATGTGCTTTTTGTAGCTAGTGTGAAGTATATTATGTGTGGGTGAGCCATGTTTTGTAGGATAGCTCTTCTGAATTATAATACTCTAGGAGGATAATTTTCAGTACTATTTCCAGTAGAGCATTTATGTGTGCAAATGGATGCAGGGATATTTATGCTAGTATTTTATAAACTGTGTGGTGGGAGTTGCACAGTTTTATAAAATACTGCGTCGTTCTGCTCTGAAAGTATGCACTTATGTCTCAGTATGTGAAAAGATTTGCAATGTGAGGAAAACATGCATTTTCTCTACTTTATAAACATATGTGAACATATTTTACATGTGGAAAAAATATAAAAGGTACATGAGAGGTCTAGAACGGGTAAATGTGAATCGGTTATTTATGCTTTCGGATAATAGAAAGACTAGGGGGCACTCCATGAAGTTAGCATGGGGCACATTTAAAACTAATCAGAGAAAGTTCTTTTTCACTCAACGCACAATTAAACTCTGGAATTTGTTGCCAGAGGATGTGGTTAGTGCAGTTAGTATAGCGGTGTTTAAAAAAGGATTGGATAAGTTCTTGGAGGAGAAGTCCATTACCTGCTATTAAGTTCACTTAGAGAATAGCCACTGCCATTAGCAATGGTAACATGGAATGGACTTAGCTTTTGGGTACTTGCCAGGTTCTTACGGCCTGGATTGGCCACTGTTGGAAACAGGATGCTGGGCTTGATGGTCTGACCCAGTATGGCATGTTCTTATGTAAAATTCTGATGTATACACAGAGGTGGGTATACATTAAAATATGTGTGCATACTTTAAATCACCAGTTTGCTGATACCTACACTGGTTCAACAAGTTTGTTTCCAGTTCTCCTAGATCCCCAAATACTGAACTCCCCCAGTTTACTCAGACTTCCCACTGCAAAATAGCAGACAACAAATAAGTCCAGTTTTCCTTGCCCAAATCAATTAGCAGGTGTAAAATAGTACAAATAAGTTGGCTAATGTATGCACCTAAATCTCTTATCAATAACTTCTGCATGTACCTCTTGACCCCGCCCCTGACCTATCATTAAAATCATCCATTGTACCTGAAGACTGGAGAGTGGGCAATGCAATCCCAATATTTAAAAAGTGCTCCAGGGGTCATCCGGGAAATAATAGACCAGTGAGCCTGACTTCAGTGCCGGGAAAAATAGTGGAAACTAAAACTATTATAAAGAATAAAATCACAGAACATATACATAGACATGGTTTAATGGGACACAGCCAGCATGAATTTACGCAAGGGAAGTCTTGCCTCACAAATCTCCTACATTTTTTTGAAGGGGATAAAAAACATGTGGATAAAGTTGAACCGGTAGATGTGGTGTATTTAGATTTTCAGAAGATGAATGACAAAGTCCCTCATGAGAGACTTCTAAGAAAACTAAAAAGTCATGGGATAGGAGGTGATATCCGTTTGTGGATTACAGACTGGTTAAAAGACAGGAAACAGAGAGTAGGATTAAATGGTCTGTTTTCTCAGTGGAAAAATGTAAACAATGGAGTGCCTCAGAGATCTGTACTGGGACCTGTGCTATTCAATATATTTATAAATGATCTGAAAAGGGATATGGCGAGTGAGGGTTATCAAATTTGCAGATGATACAAAATTATTCAGAGTAGTTAAATCACAAGCAGATTGTGATAAATTACAGGAGTACCTTGCAAGACTGGAAGATTGGGCATCCAAATGGCAGATGAAATTTAATGTGGACAAGTGCAAGGTGATGCATATAGGGAAAAATAACCCTTGCTGTAGTTACACGATATTAGGTTCCATATTAGGAGTTACAACCCAGGAAAAAATCAAGGCGTCATAGTGGATAATACTTTGAAATCGTCAGCTCAGTGTGCTGCAGCAGTCAAAAAAGCAAACAGAATGTTAGGAATTATTAGGAAGGGAATGGTTAATAAAACGGAAAATGTCATAATGCCTCTGTATCACTCCATGGTGAGACCACACCTTGAATACTGTGTGCAATTTTGGTTGTTATATCTCAGAAAGATATAGTTGCATTGGAGAAAGTACAGATAAGGGTGACCAAAATGATAAAGGGCCTGAAATGTTTCCCCTATGAGGAAAGGCTAAAGAGGTTAGGGCTGTTCAGCTTGGAGAAGAGACGGCTGAGTGGGGATATGATAGAGCTGTACAAAATCATGAAAGGGCTTGAAAGGCTAAATGTGAATCGGTTATTTACTTTTTAGTAGGACTAGGGGGCACTTCATGAAGTTAGCATGAGGAACATTTAAAAGAAATCAGAGAAAATTATTTTTTACTCAAAGCACTATTAAGCTCTGGAATTCATTGCCAGAGGATGTGGTTAGGGTAGTTAGTGTAGCTGGGTTTAAAAAAGGTTTGGATAAGTTCCTGGAGAAGTCCATAAATTGCTATTAATCAAGTTGACTTAAATAATAGCCACTGCTACTACTGGCATTAGTAGCATGAGGTCTATTTAATGTTTGGTTCTTATTAGGTATTTATAACCTGGATTGGTCACTGTTAGAAACAGGATGCTGGGCTTGATGGACCCTCAGTCTCACCAAGTATGGCAATTTTTTATGTTATTATGAATGCCCATAAACTGCCTCTTTTTTGTGCCAGTAAATATGCACACAAAATAAAAAATATGTGAGTACTTTTGATGTTTATAAAATAGCATGTATATAAATACAAGCTACTTACACCCATATATGCTAATTTTCCGCATATAATCCCTCTGAAAATGTACTCCTAAGTATAGCAAATAATGATTACCATATTGCGGATACACAGGCCCATAAGCTTATCTTGATGACTGAGTAAGTGAGATGAGGTTATGTTAATATGAGTTTTCTTCTTGTGGAAAGAGTGAGGATTGAAACAATGAATGTTTCAAGTATGAAACTGAATGAATGAATGTGACGCAAAGAAAGGGTCTGTAGTATAAGAAAGGCAGAGAAGATTCAGGCAAGAGAAAGAGAGATGTACAGTGTAGATTAGAAATGAGCATAAAACTGTTGTGTGAAATCTATTGGCAGAGCTGATGTATTAATGGAGCATGTTTTCTGACCCTCTCCTCCTGCATGTATTACATACTTTCTAGAAGCCCATGCCAAGTATTTTTTTTTCAAGCAGATATTGACTGTACGCTCCCATTTATTATTGTGAAATTCCTGCTATTTGTCCTCTAGTGGCTAGAAATATATGGAGTGTGCCTGTGGGAAAAATATGAAGTCAAGTGTGATGAAAACTGTTGGCTACCAGACACTTTGGACTGCAGATTGTAGTTTGGCATACAGTATAATGGCTCCCAAGGCAGAGAATAATAATCAATATAATATTGTATTCCCTGAATGGAAAGCAGAGGTACAATATTTCCTTTGGGGGTCATTATTCCTTCCCAAAGGTTCAATATATTTCCAAGATAAAATAAAAAATGGCAATTATGAATATTACTGTTTTTATTGTTATCTGCTTGGTATAATTAATTCACTATAAGTGAGCTACAAATATTTTAAATACATAAATCAATCAATCAACAAATAAACCTATATTTGATGTTTTATATTATCTGAATGTATCAAACATCCATTCAGATTTTTTTTCCTTCTTTTTCTTTTTCTAGGTTTGTTATCTGCAGACCTTAATTGGGATGATTTTTCTTTTTCATAATGGTTTTTGCATTCAATTTATTCTTCATGCTTCAGGGGTCAGTGGAAATTTTTTTATACTTGCTTGATAATATGACTATAACTTATAGGAAGTTCTGTCTGATAGATTGTAAATTGCAAGATCCTTTTCTCTATTTTATAGTATGTTCAGGCAATGTCTATTCTTGAAGTCAGTAACTTAGGAAATGATAGCAGAAAAAGACCAAATGGCCCATTAATCCTGCCTAGTTATTCCTGTCTATACTGCAAAAATATTCCCCAGCTGTAGAAGCTTGCTGGCTTGTAAGTTATCACCTTTTATCTAAGTCAGTTTTGTATTCTTCCTCATTGATTCTCTACCATCCTAGGTAGATGAGCACACCAAATCCCATACTTAGTCCAACACCCAGTCCTCCCTCGACCCCCATGTCTTACCAACAAATTTTATAATAATCTAAAAAGCTACCAAAACTAGGGAGGCTATTGTTAGAATATCCAGCTTCCTAGGTGCTCATGGCCTTACTAGACAGTATCCTACTAACATCTGCCTGTCAGCACCAACCTGATTGTTTTTTGGGCATTTGTAACCTGTTAGTGTCAACCTGGCTACCCCCATGGCCTGCAATATCACTAGATCATGTTTCTTTTACCTGCCCTCATCACTTCTCCTCTTGCCTTTATTCTGGTCAGCAGAAAAAGGGAGGTGATAAGAACATAAGAACATAAGAAATTGCCATGCTGGGTCAGACCAAGAGTCCATCAAGCCCAGCATCCTGTTTCCAACAGAGGCCAAAACCAAGCCACAAGAACCTGGCAATTACCCAAACACTAAGAAGATCCCATGCTACTGATGCAATTAATAGCAGTGGCTATTCCCTAAGTAAAACTGATTAATAGCCATTAATGGACTTCTCCTCCAAGAACTTATCAAAACCTTTTTTGAACCCAGCTACACTAACTGCACTAACCACATCCTCTGGCAACAAATTCCAGAGCTTTATTGTGCATTGAGTGAAAAATAATTTTCTCCGATTAGTCTTAAATGTGCTACTTGCTAACTTCATGGAATGCCCCCTAGTCCTTCTATTATTTGAAAGTGAAAATAACTGAGTCACATCTACTCGTTCAAGACCTCTCATGATCTTAAAGACCTCTATCATATCCCCCCTCAGCCGTCTCTTCTCCAAGCTGAACAGCCCTAATCTCTTCAGCCTATCCTCAGAGGGAAGCTGTTCCATCCCCTTTATCATTTTGGTTGCCCTTCTCTGTACCTTCTCCATCGCAACTATATCTTTTTTGAGATGCGGCGACCAGAATTGTACACAGTATTCAAGGTGTGGTCTCACCATGGAGTGATATAGAGGCATTATGACATTTTCCGTTCTATTAACCATTCCCTTCCTAATAATTCCTAACATTCTATTTGCTTTTTTGACTGCTGCAGCACACTGAGCTGACGATTTTAAAGTATTATCCACTATGATGCCTAGATCTTTTTCCTGGGTGGTAGCTCCTAATATGGAACCTAACATCGTGTAACTACAGCAACGGTTATTTTTCCCTATATGCAACACCTTGCACTTGTCCACATTAAATTTCATCTGCCATTTGGATGCCCAATCTTCAAGTCTTGCAAGGTCCTCCTGCAATGTATCACAGTCTGCTTGTGATTTAACTACTCTAAATAATTTTGTATCATCTGCAAATTTGATAACCTCACTCGTCGTATTCCTTTCCAGATCATTTATATATATATTGAAAAGCACCGGTCCAAGTACAGATCCCTGAGGCACTCCACTGTTTACCCTTTTCCACTGAGAAAATTGACCATTTAATCTTACTCTCTGTTTCCTGTCTTTTAACCAGCTTGTAATCCATGAAAGGACATCGCCTCCTATCCCATGACTTTTTAGTTTACGTAGAAGCCTCTCATGAGGGACTTTGTCATACGCCTTCTGAAAGTCCAAATACACTACATCTACTGGTTCACCTTTATCCACATGTTTATTAACCCCTTCAAAAAAAATGAAGCAGATTTGTTAGGCAAGACTTCCCTTGGGTAAATCCATGTTGACTATGTTCCATTATATCATGTCTTTCTATATGCTCTACAATTTTGTTCTTGAGAATAGTTTCCACTATTTTTCCCGGCACTGAAGTCAGGCTCACTGGTCTATAGTTACCTGGATCGCCCCTGGAGCCTTTTTTAAATATTGGGGTTACATTGGCCACCCTCCAGTCTTCAGGTACAATGGATGACTTCAATGATAGGTTATAAATTTTAACTAATAGATCAGAAATTTCATTTTTGAGTACCTTCAGAACCCTCTTGTGCAACCTCATTTGGAATACTATTACAATTCTAGAAACCTTCAAAGGATATAAACTAGTTGGAGTTGGTCCAGAGGATGACTACTAAAATGGTCAATGGTCTTCATTCTAAAGCATATGGGGGCAAACTTAAAGATCTAAACATGTATAACCTAGAGGAAAAGTGAGATAGGAGATACATGCTAGAGAGATTTAAATACTTACAAGTTTTCCATGCACAGGAGGGGAAGCCTCTTTCAACAGAAAGAAGACTCTAGCACGAGGGGTCATGGGATGAGAGTGAAAAGGGATAGATTCAGGAGTAATCTTAGGAAATATTTCTTTACAGAGAAGGTGCATGGAATAGCTTCCCAGTGGAGGTAATGGAGACAAAAACAATATCTGAATTCAAGAAAACATGGTAAATTAGATAGGTGGATGGGCACATCACGTTTCTGTGTAAGAAGACAGGTTTTGATGACTGCAGATAAGGCATCTGGGGTTTTAACTATTCCAGTAAAGATGAATTCCTGTGTTTGAAGCCCATGCATGTCAGTACAGAATTTAGGGGTAAAAATTTGACACTAAGCTTGATATGGAAGCTGTTATCTCCAAGGTAGTTTGAACAGTTTTCTGGATGTTGAGATTGGTTAGGTAGTTATGTCTATGTTTGGACTTAAAATCTATTAAGATTATGGCGTATGCCTTGGTTATATCACATCTGGACAATTGTAGTGGCCTATACATGTGCCTCCCTGAGAGATTCATGCATAGGCTACAAATAGTTCAGAATATGGCAGAGTGAATAGTATCAGGCTGCTTAAGATGTGCCTGCCTCATCTGTTTTATACTCATTGCTTTGGCTTCCAGTGACAGATTAGCATGGATTCAAGATACTCATTTTTTTTTTTCAAATAATTTTTATTATAAATTATAAATTAATGCAAAAAAACACAGCTTACAAATACAGAAATCAAAAGCACAATACATAAACCATAGTATGTAACATAGCCAATACTAAGAAACGTCTAAACGTTATTCAGCTTATGTGTTCAATTGCCTTGACATAAATCTCTATGTTTTAAACCAGGGGTCAGGAACCTTTTTGGCTGAGAGAGCCATAAACGCCACATATTTTAAAATGTAATTCCATGAGAGCCATACAATATGTTTAAAACTAAATACAAGTAAATGTGTGCATTTTATGTAAGATCACACTTTTAAAGTACAATAAGTCTCTGAAAATATTACACCAGGCCTTAGGACACCAATACATCTCCTATTAGGAAAACGGACCAAGTCAGGCTGCTATAGAGTCCTACACAGAAACTACACGCCAGCAGAAAACCTCACCTGAATCACGTGCTGTCCCTCACCTAACATAGAATAAAGAGACCAAAACGCATAACAAGAAGCATGCAGACAAAAACTGAATTGGAAACTGCAACAAGCCAGAGTCTCTGTATGCAGTGTAACAAAGGAAAAAAGAAACATCACACATCCTTATAAAACAAATCAAGAAATATAAAATCATCAGCAGTAAAACTGTACTAACAAAAAGAACATATTTCGAAACAGCTGATGAGTGGAATATCCAATAATTAAAAACTCATATAAAACATTTCCAGATACCAACAAAATATTTCAAAATAGCAGACACAAAGATCCAGTAATGAAAAATAATAAGGATACAAAAATTTTTTTGCTCTGCATACCTGGGAACGTTTGATATCCAGGTGTCCTGAGATTGTTCTGAATTAGCAGGAGGTGGGGTGGTTTGCTTGGAACTTTCTCCTCTCTCAGTCACATACCAGCGCTCTCTCTCACACTGGCTCTCAATGACATACCTATACACACATGCTCTCAGTCACTCACATATACAAATGTTTTTTCTCTCTCACTTATATAGGCTCTTAATTACACATTTACACACATGCTGTCTATCTTTTCACGCTTACACACACACAGGCTTTCAATCACATAAATACATGCTGTCTTTTTCTCTCACACACAGACTCTCATTCACATGCTTACAAACATGTCCTCTTTTTCTCTCATTTACACACAGGCTCTCAATCACATACTCACATGCTCCCTCACCTAAATCAGCTCTCAATCACACACAGACACACATGGTCTCTCTCTCTCATTTAAACACAGGCTCTCAATCACATACTCACATGCTCCCTCACCTAAATCAGCTCTCAATCACACAGACACACATGGTCTCTCTCTCTCATTTAAACACAGGCTCTCAATCACATACTCACATGCTCCATCACCTAAACCAGCTGTCAATCAGACACAGACACACATGATCTCTCTCTTACTTATACACACAGGCTCTTAATCATACATACACATGATCTCTCTCACACACAAAGGATCTCAATCATACACACATACTCTTTCAAACAAACAGGTTTTCAATTACAAACTTACACATACAGGGTCCCAATGGTAAACTTACATTCATGCTCTCTCTCTCACAGGCAGGATCTCAATCACAGACATACTCTCTTTCACATATACAGGCTCTCAATCATTCACATACATGCAATCTCTCACTCACACACACAGGATCTCAAACACACATGCTTGCTCGCTCATTCACTCTCTCTCTCCCCCCCCCCCGGGAACTCGCGGCAGCAGCAGCCACCTCCCAACGCTAACCTCCTTCATTTTCAGCCCTCGCGGAGGCGAAGGCGGAGTCCCATCGGCCGCGGTTGAAGATTTTCATTTTCCTCCGAGCCGCGCTGCAGTCTTCTTCCCATCGGACACTAGCGTGCCTGCGCGGGTCTTCCCGCGCAGGCACCCGATGCTCTCCACTTCCTCTTCCGGGCCACGGGAAGAAGAGAGCACCGGCGTGCTCTCTTCTTCCCGCGGCCCGGAAGAGGAAGTGGAGAGCATCGGGTCTTCCCGCGCAGGCACCCGATGACTCCAGCGCTGGCACCCGGCTGACACCCGATGACTCCCGCGCAGGCACCCGGATGACTCCAGTCGGCGTGCTCTCTTCTCCTCCCCCCCGCGGCCCGGAAGAGGAAGTGGTGAGCATCGGGTGCCTGCGCGGAAGAAGAGACCACGCTAGTGTGGTCTCTTCTTCCCGCGCAGGCACCCGATGCTCTCCACTTCCTCTTCCGGGCCGCGGGGGGGGGGGGGAGGAGAAGAGAGCACGCTGGTGCCGCTGACTCCAGCTGTCCTGCCGCGTTCCGCCCGGGCTGACAGCATTTTAAGCCCGGGCGGCGGAGGACCGGGGAGCAGCTGGGTCAGCGGGGGACCGCGAAGTATGGCGACACTTGTCTGCGAGCCAGATGCAGCCCTCAAAAGAGCCATATCTGGCTCGCGAGCCATGGGTTCCCGACCCCTGTTTTAAACAGTCATACCCCAGTCACACAACATTCATACATCCCCTCCCACCCATTACAGGAACCTCCAGTTAAGACCAGATATGTTTATAACCAGTATCAATCAACCCAGCTTGTAAATCTTTTGGAAGTAATGCATAATAGGCTTGCCAACAAGCACAGTACAATTTATCAGGTTTACGTGTGCCACTGAGAAAGTCCATAAATTCAATTTGTAATAGTAATACCATTCTATTTGTTCATGCTGCTAAAGTAGGCATAGCCATTGGGTCAGTCCAGTCCGCCAGTATGGTCCTACATGCGAGCATAATAGCAAGACGCTCAAATTTTCGTTTTGAATTATTACTAGGTAAGTCTACCAAGTGGGAGCTAGCCAACAATATATGGCCGGTAACAGGTATAGACACATCTGTACATCAATGGTATAACATCTGTATATCGATGGTATAACATCCCATCCGTTGTTCCACATTTACTACACAAAGAAGTAGATGCCAACTTCATTTTACTTCTGCATACATCATCATAACAAAAACAGTGAAGTATTTTAAATTGGACTTCCCATAATCCCAAGCCAGGTAAAAACACATACAGTGTAGAGATGTGAATCGTGTCCTCGATCGTCTTAACGATCGATTTCGGCTGGGAGGGGGAGGGAATCGTATCGTTGCCGTTTGGGTGTTTAGAATATCATGAAAATCGTTAAAATCGTGAACCGGCACACTAAAACCCCCTAAAACCCACCCCCGACCCTTTAAATTAAATCCCCCACCCCCAAATGCCTTAAATTACCCTGGGATCCAGCGGCGGTCCATAGCTAAATTGGGGGAAGGGGGAGGGCAGGAAAACCAGCACACTAAATCCCCCTAAAACCCACCCCCGACCCTTTAAATTAAATCCCCCCCCCAAATGCCTTAAAGTACCCTGGGGTCCAGCGGCGGTCCGAAACGGGCCGAAAACCGGCACACTAAATCCCCCTAAAACCCACCCCCGACCCTTTAAATTAAATCCCCCCCCCTCCCGAACCCCCCCAAATGCCTTAAAGTACCCTGGGGTCCAGCGGCGGTCCGAAACGGGCTCCTGCTGTTGAAGCGTGTTGTCTTCAGCCGGCGCCATTTTGCAAAATGGCCGTCGCAAAATGGCGGCGGCCATAGACCAACACGATTCGACCGCAGGAGGTCGCTTCCGGACCCCCGCTGGACTTTTGGCAAGTCTTGTGGGGGTCAGGAGGCCCCCTCAAGCTGGCCAAAAGTCTCTGGGGGTCCAGCGGGCGTCCGGGAGCAATCTCCTGCCGCAAATCATTTTCCGTACGGATAATGGCGCCGGCCATATGCGTATGGCCGGCGCCATTTTCCGTATGGAAAATGGCGCCGGCAGGAGATTGACTGCAGGAGGTCATTCAGCGAGGGTTCCGGACCTCCGCTGAACGACCTCCTGCAGTCAATCTGCCGGCGCCATTTTCCGTACGGAAAATGATTCGCGGCAGGAGATCGCTCCCGGACGCCCGCTGGACCCCCAGAGACTTTTGGCCAGCTTGGGGGGGGCCTCCTGACCCCCACAAGACTTGCCAAAAGTCCAGCGGGGGTCCGGAAGCGACCTCCTGCGGTCGAATCGTGTTGGTCTATGGCCGCCGCCATTTTGCGACGGCCATTTTGCAAAATGGCGCCGGCTGAAGACAACACGCTTCAACAGCAGGAGCCCGTTTTGGACCGCTGCTGGACCCCAGGGTACTTTAAGGCATTTGGGGGGGGTTCGGGAGGGGGGGGATTTAATTTAAAGGGTCGGGGGTGGGTTTTAGGGGGATTTAGTGTGCCGGTTTTCGGCCCGTTTCGGACCGCCGCTGGACCCCAGGGTACTTTAAGGCATTTGGGGGGGGGGATTTAATTTAAAGGGTCGGGGGTGGGTTTTAGGGGGATTTAGTGTGCCGGTTTTCCTGCCCTCCCCCTTCCCCCGATTTAGCTATGGACCGCCGCTGGACCCCAGGGTAATTTAAGGCATTTGGGTGGGGGGGGGGGGGGGTTTCGGGAGGGTGGGGGATTTAATTTAAAGGGTCGGGGTGGGTTTTAGGGGGTTTTAGTGTGCCGGTTTTCCTGCCCTCCCCCTTCCCCCGATTTACGATTTTTTGACGATAAATCGGGGGAATTGGTATTGTATCGTGGCCCTAACGATTTTTGACGATTTAAAATATATCGGACGATATTTTAAATCGTCAAAAAACGATTCACATCCCTAATACAGTGCCTTAAAGCAAGATTTCAAATATGATGGTGTGAGTTGTATTCCTATCATATTAGACCAGCGAGTTGCCAAAGAGTCCAAACAGGCAACTTTAATACATTTTTTCCCTAGTTTTTCCCAACCTGCGATTGAATTAGTCATACACACTGTATCAAATATATTTGTAGCAAAGTTTGATTCAGCAGCTAACACCTCAGAGCTCCATGAGAAAGACTGCAAATAATGATGAACCTGTAAGTAAGCGAAAAATTGTTTTGCTGGGAGTTGATACGTATGAGCCAAAGTATCATAATCCAATAAAACATGAGAAACAGGATCAAATAAATGAAAAGGAAACATTAATCCACGATTTGCCCAAGATAGATATACACCTTTATTCTCAATCCCAGGAAGAAAGCCAGTATTACCAAGAAAGAGATTTAAGAGAGAGGCCTCTCCTGTTAGACATGTACGACGTCGCACCCATCTCCAAGCACGAACACATGGTGCCAATAATACTCTGGGAAATGAAAGGGTACATCTGAGCCCAGGACGTAGTTGAATAATACTAAGAGGGGAACTTGGGTAAGACATACATTCCAACATCCTTTGCACACAATAATGATAGGTTCCCGTGATCCATTCGCCAATGAAACGCAATAGGCAGGCTACATTGTATAACCGAAAGTCAGGCATATTTAATCCACCCTGTTCCTTAGGGCCTTCCAGAATAGTATAAGCCATGCGGGCTCGACCACCTTTCCAAAGAAAATTGTGAATAATAGACCGCAAGCGCTGAAGATCTATAACTCTCAACCAACAGGGAAGTATGTGAAGAAGATATAAAAGCTTTGGAACAATCACCATCTTTATCAATGCACAACGGCTGAACAGAGAGAGTGGGAGAGACATCCAAACTCTCAGCTGCTCCTCTAAGCGTGTTATACAAGGGGGAATATTCAAGTCATATAACATATATAGCTGTCTAGGAATCCAAGCGCCCAAATATCTCAACTTTTCAGGAGCCCATTTAAATGGAAAGGGTCCATGCCAAGTAGCAGGTAGGTTATCACTGAGGGCCAAAGCTTCCGACTTAGCATAATTTATTTTTAAGCCCGCCACTAAGTGGAATTGTTCAAATAAACTAATAATAACAGGAACACTTTTACGTGGATTTCCCACAAAAAGTAGGATGTCGTCTGCAAACATAGCTGTCTTTAATGGGTGTCCATTCAAACTAATCCCAACAAATTGCGGTGTCCTTCGCAGGACATTAGCCAATGGTTCTAATGCCAAAATGAACAACAATGGGGATAGTGGACAGCCCTGCCTGACCCCACAGTATAACTTAAAAGAATCTGTAGAGTTTCCATTAAGCAAAATAATTGCGCTGGGATTGCTATAAAGAGTTTGAAGCCACGTAAAGAAATTTCCAGAAAAGTTATATTTCTGCAATGCCCAAAACATATATTCCCAAGACAGGGAGTCAAAAGCTTTTTCGGCATCCAGGCTAACAATCAGTGCTTCCGCCTTTGGCTGATAACTTAATGCGGCAATAAGACGAAGAACATTGCGTACTCCCTGACGGCCTTTTACAAAGCCCATTTGATCTTCGTGAATAACAGAAGGCAAAATTTGATTTAATCGAGATGCCAAAATCGCGGCCAAAACTTTTATATCCACATTAATTAAAGAGATTGGACAATATGAGCCCACTTCCAGGGGGTCTTTACCTGGTTTAGGAAGAACAACGATAGTTGATTGATTAGAAGATATAGCAATATGTTTGTCAAGCAACATTCCAGCATAATATTTTTGTAAAGGCTTTAAGACAGAAAATTTCAGGATTTTATAGAACTCTGATCCCAAACCATCTTGACCCGCTACTTTACCCAACTTAATTGATTGAATCACAGAGTAAATTTCCTGTTCAGATATGGGAGTATTTAAAGCCAACAACTGTTCTCTAGAGATTTGAGGCCAAGTGATATCTCGAAAAAGGTTTTCTGCCGCTTCCAAGTTCATAGGTTTATGACCATACAAGGCAGCATTGTATTCGAGGAACCTGGTAACAATCTTTGCAGGTGTAGTCTGATGTAACCCCTGGCTATCTCGAATACCAACTACAGTTGTATGATTTCGGCGAGGGCGGATAAGGTACGACATTAGACGACTAGTTCGATTACCATGTTTATATAACTGATACCGATAGTACTGGAGCGATTTAGAAGCTCTCATGTGTAATAAAGTATTAAGGGCTTCTCTAATTCTATCTTCATGAGCTTTGGCATCAGCAGTCATGTCCAACATGTGTTGCATCTGCGCTGTCTTTAGGACAGCCGTTAACCGCAATATTTCTGCATTGCATCTTTTGTTACATTTCGCTACATATGCGATAATAGCTCCCCTCATAACTGTTTCCCCGCATCCCACAACGTTGCAGGGGAGACCTCAGGGATATCATTAAATTCTAAATATTCTTTCCAGCAGTCTTGTAAATATTTGTGAAATATTTTATCTAAATATAAATCAGGACGCAAACGCCACGAGTATGGGGGACGATACGGGATGCCACATTGCAATGTTACTGTCACTGGAGCATGATCTGAAATAGAAATAGTACCTACAGAAGCATCAGTCACAGTAGGAAAACATTGATCTGATACTAATAGATAATCAAGCCGAGAGTATGTCTGGTGGGGATTAGAAAAAAATGTAAATTCTAAATCATCAGGATGTAATACCCGCCAGACATCCAAAAGCTACAATTCATGGCACAACAAATTAATACCCATCTGTTGATCCTGTATCAACGTAGGCTTAGAGGGGTGATTATCTAGTTGCTTGTTAGCTACAAGGTTAAAATCACCTCCCATAACAAGTCGGCAGTCGGAAAAATCAGTAAGCAGCCTCATCAAGGAGAGAAAAACATTATGAGAATATACATTAGGTGCATAAACATTGCAAAGTGCCAATTTCGTTGATGTAATTTACCCACCACTATAACAAACCTCCCCTCAGGGTCTTGTAGAATTTGTTCGCATTGAAATAGCAAATTTTTATGAATGAGGATGGCCACCCCTCGTTTCCTAGAAGGGAAAGAGGAATAAAAACAATGACCCACCCGCTCTCGCTGCAATTTAGTATGTTCTGTATCATTTAAATGCGTTTCTTGCAAAAATGCCACTTGCGTATGCATACGCTTAACATACTTAATATTTTTTTCCTTTTAATTGGTGAGTGAAGGCCATTCACATTCAAGGAGACAATCTTAACCGTCATTTGCAATATTTATTTAGAGAACTTTTAACAAAAAAAACATGAGTCTACCCTTCTCAAAGGCCCCCCAGCCTGGGCCCCAGAATTTATATACCATATCTCAGTAACAATCCAACAAAGAAAAGCTACTATACCCCATGGAGGTTCCTCATGCACCCGTCTTGTCCCCCTCTTCCCCCAAATAGTTACATACCAATAATTCCATTCATACAAACAAGCACTCCAATCTTCCATTCCACATTTCTTTTTATCTAAATTAAACATTAATCCTAAAGAAAGAAGGTCCTCCCCCACCCACATAAAGAAAATATGGGATTGAAGTCAATCACTTTCCAACCCCGCTCCCTCCCTGAAAAATACAATAATAAAAACTGTAACAATGAGAGTTAGGTCTAAACATGTTTCATTAAGTAAAATGGCTTTAGAATATATAGTTCAAATACTCTGTTCTTCACATCTCGGTAAATTCAAGATAAAACGATCTGCCTCTTCCTTAGACGTGAGAAATAGGACTTTGTTTTCATGTTGTATCCTCAGTTTAGCTGGATATAGTAATGCAAACTTTATACTTCGTTTGTGAAGTTCCGTACATGCAGGCGCTAACACTTTTCGTTGTGCTGCGGTACTAGCAGAGAAATCATTAAACAACAAAATTCTGCAGCTCTGGTGTTCCAAAATAGCCTGTTTTCTATAAGCCCTTAGTATTTGAGATTTATGTTCCCAGTTCAAAATACGAGCCATTACATGGCGTGGCTTGACATTTCCTTCTCGTAGAGATCCCATTCGATATACTCTCTCACATTGTATTTTTTCATTTTTTAGAGTTAAGCCCACTTTAGTTGGGAGCCAAGTTTCCACAAAATCTCTCAACTCGCCATCTTTTACCGTCTCAGGCAAACCAACAATCTTTATATTGTTACGTTGACCACGATCTTCTTGCTCCTCCATTTTGGTGAGCAGTTCACGTTGCTGAACTCTCAATTCCACCACCTGTTGCTCCGCCACAATCAGTCGGTCACTATGATCTGACAAAGTAGCGTCTACCAGTTCCAACTTTTTGGAGTGACATTCTAGTCCTGCCTTAATGTCTTCCATAGAAGTTTGCAGTTTGTTAAGACGGCCATCTAGTTGGGCTTCCAAGGCCTCTGTGACTCTTTGTGAGAGCTGTTGCAACACATCCTCTGTGAAGGATGTGAGTACTTTTTCTCCAACAGGGGCCTCAGCCATTTTAATAACACGTGGTTTGCGGCAACTACGATTCAATGTGCAACGGGTGCCATGGTTTCTCATGCCCCTACTACCCTATCTAAGGGTGAAAAGGAGGAGGAGAAGGCTATTAGGGGTGTGCATTCGGATTGACCGCATTAGTAAAACGCAACTCATATTTTTTTTTTACTTAAAAAATTGATTCGACATAAACGATCGGATTTCCCACATATCGAACATAGATATGTTCGATATGTGGGAAATCGCGATTGTTGAGCCAAAATAAAAATATAAACCCCCTCACCCTCCTTAATCCCCCCCCCGACTTACCACAACTCCCTGGTGATGGAGCGAGGAGTGAGGACGCCATTTCTGCAATCCTTGGCGAGAAGCATGTGACGTCGGTGGCACGTCGAGTGACGCGGCGTCACGTGATTCCCGGCTCGTTCGCGCCGGACGGCTCGTTCGGCCCAAAAAGAACTTTTGGCCAGCTTGGGGGGGCCTCCTGACCCCCCCAAGCTGGCCAAAAGTTCTTTTTGGGCCGAACGAGCCGTCCGGCGCGAACGAGCCGGGAATCACGTGACGCCGACGTCACGTGATTCCCGGCAAGTTCGCGCCGGACGGCTCGTTCGGCCCAAAAAGAACTTTTGGCCAGCTTGGGGGGGCCTCCTGACCCCCTCAAGCTGGCCAAAAGTTCTTTTTGGGCCGAACGAGCCGTCCGGCGCGAACTTGCCGGGAATCACGTGACGTCGCGTCTGAGTGACGCGGCGCCACGTGATTCCCGGCGAGTTCGCGCCGGACGGCTCGTTCGGCCCAAAAAGAACTTTTGGCCAGCTTGGGGGGGTCAGGAGGCCCCCCCAAGCTGGCCAAAAGTTCTTTTTGGGCCGAACGAGCCGTCCGGCGCGAACGAGCCGGGAATCACGTGACGCCGCGTCACTCGACGTGCCACCGATGTCACATGCTTCTCGCCAAGGATTGCAGAAATGACGTCCTCACTCCTCGCTCGATCACCAGGGAGTTGTGGTAAGTCTGGGGGGGGGGATTAAGGAGGGTGAGGGGGTTTAAATTTTTTTTTTGCACATATGTACATATACCCAACTCATTGGATTTTTTTTATGTCCATATTGGCCGCAAGTGGGACCCCCTTTCGGACATAAAAAATATGAACATAAAATTTTGCTCTGCACATCCCTAAAGGCTATAAGCAAATATTGAAATTCAGCTGAGAGGAAAAGCCAGCACCAGCCTTTGAAGTTTGTCCTCGCTAATGCTTAACAAAATCATCAACAAATAACAAGTAGGTAGTATAGAAGTGGTGGGAGCGGGGCTACGGAGTTCTACCTCAACATTTCCAGCTCTCTAATAGTCATCGCTGGAAAGAAAAAAATAAAATGTGAATTCTTCTCTTGGAAAAATTGATTTGCATTAAGGCCCAAACTTAGGCATATGTAGCATACCTCTTTTGTAATGAACAGCGTCCCTCAGATTAGATGTTTCTGAATGATGGCACTTAGGATTGCACGAAGGGGAGCACAAAGGGGTAAGCCCCTTTGGCGCACCCCTTCGGCGCGCGACACTCGGTGCGCAACGCCTGAAGTGGTCATCGCTTTGGCGTCCAGGTGTGGTGACATCGGAGTGGTGGGCGTGGCTCGGGTACGATTTCTTCTTTTTTAATGTAATGGGTTCCCAGTCAGTTTTTTCACTTTTTTTCTTTTCAAGGCTTTACTTTAATTCTCACTGGCACCACAGCCGTTGATTGCCTGAAGTGGTCGTCGCTTTGGCGTCCTGGCATGGTGACGTCGGAGTGGTGGGCGTGGCTCAGGTCCGATTTCTTCTTTTTTAATGAAATGGGTTCCCAGTCAGTTTTTTCACTTTTTTTCTTTTCAAGGCTTTTCTTTAATTCTCACCGGCACCACAGCTGTTGATTGCCTGAAGTGGTCGTCACTTTGGCGTCCTGGCATGGTGACGTCGGAGTGGTGGGCGTGGCTCGGGTCCGATTTCTTCTTTTTTAATGTAATGGGTTCCCAGTCACTTTTTTCACTTTTTTCTATTCAAGGCTTTTCTTTAATTCTCATCGGCACCACAGCCGTTCATTGCCTGAAGTGGTCATTTGATGTTTAAGACCTGAAGAGGTAATGGTCCAGATTATCTTAAAAATAAATTAATCTGGTACTGTCAACGACAACAATTAAGATCAAATCAAGGTGCACTCTTCTCTGTCTCATCCTTTAAAGAAATGGGACACACCTACCCAGTCCCAGGGAGCACTGGCCCAGTCAGCAGAGGAAAACAGTTTTTCTGGGTCCCATGGAATGGGGGCAGGTTCTCCTGCAAGGCTAAACACCCAGTCCACACAGTAATAGTTGGTAGAGATGTGAATCGGAACCAGAATCGGTTCGGATTTCAGTTCCGATTCACATCTCCATAGATGTGAATCGGAACCAGAATCGGTTCGGATTTCAGTTCCGATTCACATCTCTAATAGTTGGTGCTCCAAAACAGAAAGACAGTTTACTTGTAAAATAACCAGTTCAGCAAATAGCACTTAAAAAGTGCAGATCAAAAAAGAATACAGAAATTCTCCATTCCTCCAAGTTACATCTTCTGAAATCTGATCTCAATCACTGTAACTCACTCTAAAGGTTATAGAGATGTGAATCGTGTGATCGATCGTCTTAACGATCGATTTCGGCTGGGAGGGGGAGGGAATTGGATCGTCGCAGTTTGGGTTTTTTAAATATCGTGTAAATCGAAAACCGGCACACTAAAACATCCCTAAAACCCACCCCGACCCTTTAAAATAAATCCCCCACCCTCCCGAACCCCCCAAAATGCCTTAAATTACCTGGGGTCCAGTGGAGGGGAGGGGAAGGGGGACTGCGGGAAAACCGGCACACTAAAACAAACCTAAAACCCACCCCGACCCTTTACAATAAATCCCCCACCCTCCTGAACCCCCCCCAAATGCCTTAAATTACCTGGGGTCCAGAGGAAGGGTCCCGGTGTGATCTTTTACTCTCGGACCTCCGGGTGCGTTGTAGAAATGGCGCCGGCGCTACCTTTGCCTTGTCATATGACAGGTCAAAGGTAGCGCTGGCGCCATTTTGTTTTTTGTCCCCCGACGTCAGGAGCGTAGGAGATCACTCCCGGACCCCCGCTGGACCCCCAGGGACTTTTGGCCAGCTTGGGGGGGCCTCCTGACCCCCACAAGACTTGCCAAAAGTCCAGCGGGGGTCCGGGAACGACTTCCTGCACGCAAATCGTTTTTCCGTACGGAAAAACGATTCGCGGCAGGAGATCGCTCCCGGACCCCCGCTGGACCCCCAGGGACTTTTGACCAGCTTGGGGGGTCCTACTGACCCCCACAAGACTTGCCAAAAGTCCAGCGGGGGTCCGGAACGACCTCCTGCAGTCGAATCGTGTTGCCGTATAGCCGGCGCCATTTTCCGTACGGAAAAACGATTTGCGTGCAGGAAGTCGTTCCCGGACCCCCGCTGGACTTTTGGCAAGTCTTGTGGGGGTCAGGAGGCCCCCCCAAGCTGGCCAAAAGTCCCTGGGGGTCCAGCGGGGGTCCGGGAGCGATCTCCTACGCTCCTGACGTCGGGGGACAAAAAACAAAATGGCGCCGGCGCTACCTTTGACCTGTCATATGACAAGGCAAAGGTAGCACCGGCGCCATTTCTACAATGCACCCGGAGGTCCGAGAGTAAAAGATCACACCGGGACCCTTCCTCTGGACCCCAGGTAATTTAAAGCATTTTGGGGGGGTTCGGGAGGATGGGGGATTTATTTTAAAGGGTCGGGGTGGGTTTTAGGGTTGTTTTAGTGTGCCGGTTTTCCCGCCCTCCCCCTTCCCCTCCCCCTTCCCCCGATTTACGATTTTTTGACGATAAATCGGGGGAATTGTTATTGTATCGCGGTTCTAACGATTTTTGACGATTTAAAATATATTGGACGATATTTTAAATCGTCAAAAAACGATTCACATCCCTAAAAGGTTATCCCTCTGTGTTTTCTTTCCCCAGGTCCTTTGCGGTCCCAGTAATAAGTTACAGAGTCTCTCTTGATCTCGAATACAGTACTCACACTTCAGCAGATGAACTTTTGAAAATCCCTTCACATTTTCCTAGTGTCAGACATTCCAGGACCAAGTTCCAGAAAATCCAAAGAACGGGACTCAGTTTCCTCCCACAGAATATCCCATAGCTGCAAGTCAGGCAGGGACAACTGTCACTCCAGCTAAGAATGATACACCCCTTTAACTTCCTCTGAATCTCCTTTACCAGAAGATTCCCATTGTTAACAGATAGAACACTCTTGAGGACAACTCTGAATTTTAGTGAACCCTCTACTGCTGGAAGATTCTCCATGTTAAGACATAAACCACACTCTAGTCTAGTGGGCAAACAGGGGCCACCCACTCATTTGAGAACAAGAACTTTTTCAACAGTTGGCTCTTTATTATTATTGTTTGACATTAGGCTAGTGCAGAATTATTCCACTTTTCAGAAAAAATATTTTCTCAATATCGAGGATTCTAATTCTATTTTAATTGACCAACTATTGACTGTGATTATTCTGTTGGATGTTATGTGATTTGGAGGAGATGGGGATAGAGAGATCATTGGATTCATGATATAAATGTATGAGATAGGATTTGGTTGATGACTGTGGGTTAGGTGGTCATTTATGTTGATGTTATTATTTAAGCTGGTATATTTTATATGTCATTTTTATATTTTTATGTTTATGGTTTGTGTTGTATGAATTGTATTTGCATTTTATTTTATTTATATTATTTTACTTTGTATACCACCTTGCATAACCCTCGGGAAGGTGGCTAATAAGAATCTTTAAATAAAGAAATAAATACATATTTTTTTGTACGATCCATATGGACTGCACTGCATTGTTCTTACCACATCAATTACATCACGGTAGAGCAGAATAGGCATTTTGAAAACATGGCATGTTTGCAGGTGGAGTTTGGCCAGGAATAGGAGAAAGATCCAAGCATCAGGATGGGTCTGGGAATGGGGGGTTGGGGTTGAAGCAAAGAACAGCTATTAATCAGTTATACTTAGGGAATAGCCACTGCTATTAATTGCATCAGTAGCATGGGTTCTTCTTAGTGTTTGGATAATTGCCAGGTTCTTGTGGCCTGGTTTTGGCCTCTGTTGGAAACAGGATGCTGTGCTTGATGGACCCTTGGTCTGACCCAGCATGGCAATTTCTTATGTTCTTATGTTCTTAACAGGGGGAAAAGGAATAGAAGTGGCTGGAGGTGGGAAGAAGGATAGCCAGAATCAAGTGTGGGGTTTGGGGGGGGGGGGGGGGTAGGGGATAGAGGTTGGTGAAGAATGGAGAATGATTTGATTGTGGCAGGAAGAAAGCAGGGATTGACTTAGCTGTGGGTAGAGACAAATAGGAGGAGAATAAGGATCACATTTGGGGAGCAGGAGGTGGAGGAAAACAAGGATTGAGCTTTCCAGAGTGGGGTGGAGAAGAGCTGAAATCAAACTGATGTGTAAGGAGAGGCGAATATGATTCAAGCTGATGTGGGGGGAGAGGATAGGGATAGATCAAGCAAGATGAGAGTAATAGGGAAGCTGGGAAAAAGGCAGAAGAAAGGGATTCAAAAGGAAAAGATGGAAGAAGGGGAAGTGATGGGAAGGATGAGAAAGGAGATAGAGAAATGAGTAATGAGAGAACATATAAAGAGTAAAAGGAAGGAGGGAGTTGCAGAATGAAGGAAGAGAGAGTTTGAAAAGAGAATAAAAACATATATGTGGAGGACAGAGGACTGGAAAATAGCTGCAGGGGCAGAGGTGGAGAGATGAAGGGATGGGGCAAAAGCTGAGAAAAGAGAGACTTGCCAACATGGAGGGAAGGATAGGGATTGGGAAGATGGGACACAGATGGAAAAGGAGAGAAAATGATAAAGAAGAGATGGGGAAGGACACATAGGAAAGGATGATAGAAAACAGATTAGGTTGGGCAAGGGAAGAAAAACTTGAGTTACCTGGAGGAAAGAAAATAGGGAGGTAAGGAAGCAGTGGGGATAGGAAAGAAGCTTGTCGTGGGGCAGTGAGCTAGAGTCAGAGAGCACTCCCACAGAAGGACAGGATCGCAGGGTCAGACTAGAGCTGGTCTTCTGCCTAACCTGCCTACTCCCCCTCAGATTGAGCCCTTGGACTCTGGGGTCCAGTAAGATTTGCCTTCTTGAAAACATCATGGTGCTGGCATAGACTGGGAGTTGTATACTGGCTGGGAGCTGGGGTCAAGCACAGAGTGGAAGCTGGAATCAGGTACTGACTGGGAGCCCGGTACAAAAAAAGACTGGGAGCAGAGTTCAAGCACATGCTGGGGCTGGATACAGAGTACAGGCTTGGAGCTGGATACAAAGCATAGATTGGAGCTGGAGGACAAGGGCAAGGCCTGGGAAACAGACAAGGGACTGGACTGGGCAGTGCAAGACAGAACAAGGCCTGGAGAAAGACAGGATTGAACAAGGTCAGGACTTGACAAGACAGGACAGACAAGGACTGGACTAGACAGAGGAATCAATAATAAACAGGAAAGGCCAACAGGGCACAAGGCTGGCTAGGAAAACCTAGCAGGCCTGGAGGCTGTAAAGTAAGGCAGGAAAGCCCAAGAGAGCACTGAGTATGGTAGGTAGGCCTGGAAGGCTGTAAAGGAAGGCTATAAGGTCTGGAAGGTGCAAAAGCATGGCAAGAGGCAAAGAGAGGCCACAAGGCAAGGTAGGAGACCTGGATAGGCCACAAGGCAAGGCAGTCTGGGTAAGTTGCAAGGCAAGACAGGAGGCCTGGGTAGGCCACGAGGCAAGGCAGAATAACCAGACAAGGCAGAAGGCCTGGATAGGCCACAATACAAGGCAAAATAACAAGGTAAGGCTGGACAGGTCAGAGAGCCAAGGTGAATCAGTGAAGAGGCACTGAGGGACTGGACAGGCTGGGTTAAGTAGGGCTGGGGCTGAAGCCTCAGGTGATCAGGAAAAGAGGTGACTTGCGCAGCTGGGAGTGGAGCTCGTTGAGGACCCCTGGTGGAGGAGAGGCTGCACAGCAGATGAAGCTGTAACAAAGCTGGGATGAAATGTAGAGAAGTTAGGATGTAAGGTGAAAAGGGGACATGGAGAGCTGAATGGAGAAGACCAAAGAGTGGAAAGGGGAGAGATAAATGGAGAGTTAGCAGGAGGGAAGAGCAACATGAAGGCTTTGGGGCAACAGGTAGGTATGAAAAGATGCAAAATGAAACTGGTTGGTTGAGACAGGGTGAGAAGTAAAGAGATGGTAAAAGGGGATGCATAAATAATTAAAAATGAGATAGTGATGAAGAAGGTATAAGAAAAGTGAGAAAAAATGGAGAGAAATGAAAAGAAGGTAATGAGGGAAAAGAGGCAAGGAGAAAGAAAATGGTAGGACAAGGTGAGGGGCTGGAAAGGAGAGAGAGAATGGTGGTGTAAAGATCCATTACCAAGTGCTTCCCTGGCCGCCTGCAGGTCGAGCTGTGGGTTGCTTGGACTATCAATCCTATCTTCCTAGCTCTGTGCTCCTCACTTCCCCTGGGTGGCAATCTTGTTTTCTATGTAGACTTGTTTTTGTACTGAGGCATTCTCATCAATAAGTTGCCAGAACTTGGTCCTACCTCTTGATCCTTGTATTCTGGTTCTGTTTCTGTATTCTGAAGACCACTTTGTCTCCAGACTCTACATTCAGTGCTTCTGCTTGCTGTCCTTCCTGGGTTCTTGGATTCATGGTTTATTCCTGCTCTATGCCTTGCTCCAGGCTTTATACTCCTTGCTCATTGTTACGGTTATAGACCCCAGTAATAGAATAACAGCCTACCTTGAGTAGAAGGGCAATCTGGGTCAGAGACAGGCAGCGGGTAAACAATCCAAGAAGGCAATCCGGGTCAGAGAGAGGCAATGGGCAAACAATCCAAGAGGCAGTCTGGGTCATAGGGAGAAAGGTAATCCAATAAAGAGCACCAGCACAAGCAAGCCTGTAGCCGAGGCATTTGCTGGTGCTGAAGAGCCAGTTTAAATACCTACTTTTCCCGCGCTGGTGCAGGGCTCGTCGGGAATGTCAGTGTGGGGGGAGGAGCCTTGGGCTGAATCTTGGCCATGTTGCCAGCGTAGGAGAGTGCAGTGTGTCGGGAGGGCCCTCATGAGGGAGAGGTATGGGACAGCATCACAACAGTACCCCCTCTGCAAGCTCCTCTCCTCTGCCTTTTAGGCTTGGGCTTGAGGGGAAATTACCGATGAAAGTCATTAATTAATTGAGGTGCTTGAATGTTCTTGACTGGTTCCCAAGAGTTTTCCTCTGGAACATAATTTTTCCAGGATATCAAGTATTGAAATGATCAACCTTTTTGTCTACTGTCCAGAATTTCCTCTACCTTGTATTGTATGTCCTCCACCACAAGGTCAGGTGAGACTTGTTTAGGCTTCTTGGAAGGCCAGGACAAGATTACTGGTTTAAGAAGAGAAATGTGAAATACATTGTGGATACAAAGTGTTGGTGGTAGTCGCAGCTTATATGTGACCTCAATTGGGAATGGACCCACGAAGCAAGGGGTGAATTTCAAGGAAGGCATGCGTAATCTAAGGTTATGGGTACTTAACCACACGAGGTCTCCTTGCTGAAGTTGCGGAGCTGGTCTTCTCAGCCTGTTCTTTTGCCTTGCTTGCAGCCTGTTGTAAGAGAGTGCGAGTATCCTTCCATAAGTCCTTTAGATTTTGGGTAGCTAGTTCAACCGCAGGGCAAGGGCAAGATGAGGGGGTGGCAATGGTAGCAGTATCCGGGGATGTCGACCGAAGACCAAATAGAAAGGCAATATCTCGGTGGCCTGTGTGCAGTGATTATTATGATACATCTCCACCTAAGGGAGTAATGAAGACCAGTTGTCCTGGCGTTGATTCACATAACAGCACAGGAATGTCTTGAGTGATTGATTGGTTCGTTCTGCCAAGCCATTAGTTTGTGGGTCATAAGCTGAGGAAAGGTCCAGTTGTATTCCGTATTTTTTGCACAAATTTTTCCAATAACATGCTGTGAACTGTACCCCCCCGTCCGAAAGGATATGTTGCGGAAGTGTGTGGATTCTGAAGATGTGCTGAATAAATAAACGAGTCAACTTTGAAGCTGAAGGTAAGCCAGGAAGAACAAAGTGGGCCATCTTGGAGAAATGGTCTTCCATGACCCAGATGGTATTGCTCCCTTCAGATAGGGGGAAATCCGTGATGAAATCCATAGCAATATGGTACCAAGGTCTATCAGGTATAGCTAAGGGTTGTAGTAACCCCCAGGGTCGAGTCCGGTAGGATTTGTGCATGGCGCAAGTAGAACAGGATTTGACAAATTTCTTAGTGTCCTCCTTCCAATGTGGCCACCAATAGTGGTGGGACAGAAGCTCTCTGGTGCGCTGGAGACCTAGATGGCCTGCCACATGGGATTTGTGGGCCTACTGTTGGACTCTCTCCCTCAAGCGATTGGGAACAACTGTCTTCCGAGTAGGGATCGCTAATGTAGTAGTGATCATAATCTGGGTGGTTCTGGAATGTCATCCGGAAGAAAACTTCTTGATAAAGCATCAGCTCGCTGATTCTTCTTGGCTGGTCGAAAGAGTAGCTTAAAATTAAAGCAACTAGAGAATAAGGCCCAATGGACCTGCTGCGGATTCAGACGTTGAGCATGTGATAAACATGCCAAATCTTTATTGTTAGTTTAGATAGATATGATGTATTTCACCCCTTCTAACAAGTGTTGCCATTCTTCCAATGCTAGCTTAATAGCCAGAAGTTCTCAATCCCCAATGGCGTAGTTTCTTTCTGTTGCAGAAATGTTTTGTAAAAATAGGCACAGGTGACCAGATTCCCCTCTCCCAATGGTTGTAGGAGGATAGCACCTACCCCTAACGCAGAGGCATCTACTTTGAGAAAGAAAGGCTTAGTGGGATCTGAATGTTGTAGACAAAGGTCCTTAGTAAAGTCCTCTTTCAATCATTGAAAGGCTGTGATGGCTTCTGGGGACCAATTACGGATGTCAGCCCCCTTCTTGGTCATAGCTGTGAGAGGTGCGACCAAAGTTGAATAGGCAGGGATAAATTGTTGATAGTAATTAGAAAATCCTAAGACCCATTGTAAGGCTTTAAGGCCTACATGTTTTGGCCAGTCTAGGATTGCCTTATGTTTTTCTGGGTACATCTGCAGGCCAGTTTGGGAAATGATGTAACCTAGAAAGGGTAATTCCTTCTTGTGAAACATGCACTTCTCTATCTTGGCAAAAAGCTTGTGTCCCCAGAGGCGTTGGAGAACTGTCACACATGGGTGAAATGTTGGTCTAGAGATTTCGAAAAAATAAGGATATCATCTAGGACGTGTAAATAAAGGAGGTCGTGGAAAATATCATTGACCATGGCTTGAAACACTGCTGGTGCGTTACATAGACCAAAAGGCATTACAAGATATTTGTAATGTCCATCACGAGTATTGAAAGCTGTTTTCCACTCATTCCCCTTCCAAATTTGCACCAGGTTATAGGCTCTCCAAAGGTTCAATTTTGTAAATATCTGTGCTCCCTTGAGGCGGTCAAATAATTCCATGATGAGGGGAATAGGATATCGATTCTTTCATGTGATGGCATTCAGGCCTCGATAATCGATACAAGGTCACAGTGAGCTATCTTTTTTCTTAACAAAGAAGAACCCGGCTCCCGCCGGGGACGATGATGGCCTGATAAAGCCTTGGGCCAAGTTCTCTTGGATATAGAGGTTCATAGCCTCCGTCTCTGGTTCTGAAAGTGCATAGACTCTTCCTCAAAGGGGAGTTTTTCCTGGAAGTAGATCAATCTCACAGTGTCTCAGCTTGCTGTTTACTGAAGATGTCAGGGAAATTAGAGTACTGATGTGGTAGGCCAGGAAGAATGGATTCAATGAGGGGGGATTTATGTAAGGGAAGTTTGACAGAAATCAAACAGTCATGGTGAAACTTGGAACTCCAGGCAGCTAATTGTAGAGTTTCCCAGTCCAATTTAGGTTGGTGTAATCTCAACCAAGGCAGACCCAGGATGATCTGATTCACTGAAGAGGGTAGGATATAAAGGCAAATAGTCTTGTGATGCAGGACCCCCATGGTCATGGTAATCGGTCTAGTGATGTGCAAAATCCTGTCCGCCAGGGGTTATCCGGATACTGAAGAAATGGTAAGGGGCACCTTAAAAGGCTCTGTAGGAATCTGGTAAAGTTGGACCAATTGCTCTTCAATGAAATTTCCATCTACTCCCGTATCCAAGAAGGCCTGCAGATGAAGGGATGTTTTGGTCAGGGAAAGCGTCACCAGAATTAGTATCTGGGAAGAGAAAGTCGCACAACCCAGGGAGGCCTCTCCCACCAAACCTAGGTCCTGGAGTTTCCTGGCTTCAAGGGACAGATTTTAGCAAAATGCCCGGCTCCCACACAGTAAAGGCACAATTTCTGCTGACAACATCTCTGGCGTTCTTCTGATGATATTCTGAACTGATCAATCTGCATGGGTTCCTTGGTAGTGGACGGAGGTTCTTGAGGTTTGGGAGGGAAGAAAGGATGCTGGAAAGAAGGTGCTAGGCACACCGGGTGACAGAGTGTAGCCCTCTCCTGGGACCGTTCTTGGAAGTGGAGATCCAGTCGAATGGCTGGCCGGATCAAGTCCTCCAGGGAGTCTGTTGGGTCTCATCCAGCTAATACATCCTTTATGGATTCCGAGAGGCCTTGGCGAAAAATGGCTGTCAGACTCTCCTCTCTCCAACCAAGTTCTGTAGTAAGAGTCCGAAATTGAACTGCGTACTCTCCTACTGACCTCGTCCCTTGTCATATCTGGAGGAGCTCTGAAGCTGCTGAGGCCAATCACCCTGGCTTGTCAAACACTAAGCAAAAATCTTTGAAAAATTGATCCAGGTTGTTCAGCAGGGGGTCATCTCCTTCCCATAGAGGAGAAGCCCAAGCCAGCCGATCCTTCGAGGAGCAAGAGAATAAATGTAACCTTAGTTTTATCTGAGGAGAACAATGGTGCTTGCAATGAAAAATGCATCTTACATTGGTTTAAGAAACCACGACATAATTTTGGATCTCCATTGAAATGGGGAGGTGACAGTAGCCGCAAGACAGTGGTGGAAGGAGGAGGTGTCAGAGGTGAGCTCCTATAGCCAAAGCATCCATTCGAGCCACCAGTCTCTCCAAAACTCCTGTGACCTGATCCAAGTCTCTCCAAAACTCCTGTGACCTGATCCAAGACTCCTTACTGCTGTTGTACCTGAGTGGAGAGGCCAGGAATACCTGTAGAGCTGTTAAATCTACTAGGTCCATGGCCTCAGCTAACTGTTATGGTTGTAGACGCCAGTGATAGAATAACAGCCTACCTTGAGTAGAAGGGCAATCCGGGTCAGAGGCAGGCAGCGAGCAAATAATCCAAGAGGCAGTCTGCGTCAGAGGCAGGAGGCGAGCAAACAATCCAAAAGGCAATCTGGGTCACAGGGAGAAAGGTAATCCAATAAAGAGCACCAGCACAAGCAAGCCTGTAGCCGAGGCATTTGCTGGTGCTGAAGAGCCAGTTTAAATACCCACTTTTTCCGCACTAGTGCAGGGCCCGTAGGGAATGTCAGCGTGGGGGGAGGAGCATTGTCGGGCTGAATCATGCACTGTGGTGCGGCACGCAGCCATGCCAATGGTGGAGGAGAGCATAGTGTGTCGGGAGGGCCCTCGTGAGGGAGAGGTACGGGACCGCATCGCAACACTCATGTTGGAAGCTACCCCCTGCTTCTCATGTCTCATTGGCCACCAGCACCAGAGGGCTCAACTTGAAGGGAAGTTGGATGGCTTAGGCAGAAGTCCCTCTACCATCAGTGGCCTGGATTTGACCCCTGGCACTAGGCCACTTGTTTCTGGGTCAACTCATGGACAATTTCATCATATCAAGCTCTGGATGATATGTATCCTACTGAGTTGGCCGTGTATTTGGCAGCCCAGGGTAAGCTCCTAGAGGAGCTGCACCGATGTCTGGTAAGCCTGCAAGAGCAAGTTAATGCACTCAGTTGAAACCCTCTCCCTGAGGCCTCTGGTTCACAGTTGCAGCAAGTGCCTCCTTCACCCCTCACAGTCATGAGTGTACACAAAAGGAGCTCTGGCTGACCTCACCCCCTCGTGATTTTCTGGAGATCCAAAAGCCTGCTGGGGCTTTCTGAATCAATGCTCTATAGTCTTTACTCTGCAGGCCTTCTGTTTTCCTAACCATAAGTCAAGAGTGATGTACATAATATCACTAATGATTGGGGAGGCTCTTCTCACTATGGGAAAAACAGGATCCTTTGATTTCAGATTGAGATGCCTTTGTCTCGGCATTTAAAAGTATTTTTGATGACCCAGGCCACTTGATTTCATATTCTACCTCCCTTCTCCATATGAAGCAAGGGATCCTTCTGTCGAGCAGTATGCTGGTGCATTCCACACAGTTGTAGCAGAGATAGGTTGAAATAATAAGGTCTTTGTTATGGCCTTCTGGAATGGATTAGCGGATTAGATTAAGAACAACCTGTATTCCTTGAATCTCTTGTTTCCGTCTGGTTGTCTGTATTCTTGAACAACTATCAGAACTCCAGCCTTCTGCCATGCCTCACACAGTCCTGTGGGCCAAGCCCATTCCACCAACCAAGGAGCTCATGGAACTGGGCCATATTCATACTCATCTTTCCCAAATGGAGAAAGATTGCAGGAAGCAGCTAGGTCTTTGCCTTTGTTGTGCTGACCTTAGGCACGTAGTCAGAAATTGACCATATAAACCTAGGTCTGGTCAACGTTCATCACCACTCTCATAGAAGTGGTGCACTTCTGCACAATTGAGGTGTCCCTCAATCATGTGGTCCAGCATTTCTCCATATCAGTATCCTTGTATTGGCCATCAGGATCAGTGGAGACCCTTTTCCTTATTGACTCTGAGTCAGTGGGCAATTTCATTTGTCTGGATTTTGTCTGCCTGTACAGAATTCCTATCCATCCCCAATCCTGTACCGATCTCCATTATCACCACTGATGGTCAGCCCCTGAACCAAGGAGGGCCACAATGAGTCACACTGCACCTGAATCGTCTAGTGGGTATGTGGCACTCTGAAACCATTTTGTTTTGGGACCTTGAATCACCTTCCTGTACAATCCTTCTGGAATTATCATGACTTCATATACATTACCCACTTGTCAACTGGTGTTCAGGACAGATTGTCTCTTGGTCTCCTTCTTGCTTTTTGTCTTGTGTTTCAGACCCAAGGTCTCTAGTTTCCATTTCTGGGTCCGTTGAGGTGGAAATACCCCCAGGCCTTTTATGCACAATCATGCTTTTGTAGATGTTTTTGGCAAGAAGCAAATGGAGACTCTCTGAGGTATTAAGAGTATGATTGTGCCATTGAAATGCTTCCTGGAAACATACTACCATGTGGCCAGATATATCCGTCAGGTTCAGAAACTAAGGCCATATCCAAATATAGTCAAGAAAATTTGGCTCAGGGCTTCATTTGCCAATCAAAGTCCCCTGCTGGTGCAGGATAATTCTTTGTACAAAGGATGGATTCCATAGGCCCTATATTGATTACTGGGGCCTCGATAAGTGTAATAGATCTGTTCCTTCAGAGAGGAGGAGTTAGCAATCTGTTGTAGATCTGTTCCTCCAGAGAGGAGGAGTTAGCAATCTGTTGTGGATTTGCTCCCCAGAGGGGCGGAGTTAGCAATCGGTTGTAAATCACACCGCCAAAGGGGAGGAGTAGCAATCTGTTCAATGCTGCTCCCTCAAGGGGAGGGGCTAGCAATTTATAATACTCCATAGGCGGAGTTAATGATCTGTTGTGGGTTGGCTCCCACAGAATGGCAATCTGTATGATACTGCTCAGCAGTGTAAGGAATAAACACTTAATGTAAATTGGTGAATCCTTGGGCCGATGGCAGATGACAGCGCCCCCAGGAGGATATCCTGAGAGGGACCACCGGCTAGGCTGGAGTATGAAGACAAACACAGATAGTTCTTTATTAGACAGGAAGTTGAACCACCAGAGGTGGCAGTAATGAGCTGATGTGCCCGGCAGGGCTGAAGTCCCTCAGATACTGGAATTGCGGTCTCTGGGTTGCTGAGCTGTAGAGAGAGACTATAGGTAGTGAGTAAACAGGGTATGCTGGATACAGAACCAGTAGTGGATGATACACTCACAAATGTAGATATCTGTAATGGCTTCTATGCAACAGAGAGTCTTCAGTATATTCAGGAACAGGAGCTGTAGGCAAGTACTGGTTCCTATATGCAGTCTGGAATGAGAACTCACAATATCTGTGTATGAGATGGCTTCTAGAATAGAAGAGAGTCTTTGGAGAGTTTTAGGAACATAGGCCCTCGTGGAGCGAGTACCGGTTCCTATCTGCAATCTGTAATAGTAATGCACAAGATATAGGTATATGATAGCTTCTGAAATAGAAGAGAGTCTGTGAAGGGTTTAGGAACACGGGCCCTCGTGGAGCGTGTACCGGTTCCTATCTGCAATATGCAATAGTAATGCACCAGATATAGCTATGTGATAGCTTCTGAGATAGAAGAGAGTTTTGAAGGGTTTTAGGAACATGGGCCCTCGTGGAGCGAGTACCGATTCCTATCTGCAATCTGCAATAATAACTCACGATCTCCGTACCTGTGATAACGTCTTAGACAGAAGGGAGTCTTCGGAGATTAGGAACATAGGCCCTCGTGGAGCGAGTACCGGTTCCTATCTGTAATAGAGCTCCCAGTGTTCACGTCTGCGATCGCTTCCAGGTAGTAAGGAGTCTTCTGAGCATTCAGGGACATAGGCCCTCGAGGAGCGAGTACCAGATCCCATCTTAGCAATCTGAAATCAAGAAGAGAGAGCGGGGCCCCCGAGGAGCAGGTACCCCTTGGTAAGTTGAGGAGGCAGAGCAGCAGTGAGAGAGTTATCCTCCCTTGCTAACTCGATTCGTAGTTGCAAGCAAAGACCTTTTAAGGTGGAAGTGTATGACATCACTACGGGGGGACGCCCCCGAGTTTTGTGCCCTTGACAGTACAAACTCTGGAGTGAGCGTGCGCCTTTACGTCATCAGGAACATGGCGGATCCGCAGCGTCAGGCCAGCCCGGGGATTCCAGGGAGAAGCCGCGAGGAGAAGCCGTGGCAGCATCTGTCCGTCAGACCCGAAGGGAGTCACCACAAAGGTAGAGAGGGTGGAGCGAGGGTGAGAACAAGCACGAACGCAACAATAAGATCACAGTCAAGAATCGTTTTCATCTGCCACTAATCTCTGAACTCTTTGATAGACTCTAGAGTGCCAAGATTTTTACCAAGCTGGACTTGCTGGGCTTATATCCTCATTCGGATCTGACAGGTGACAAATGAAAGACTGCTTTCAGTACCAGGGATTGGCATTGGGTATACAGTCATGCCATTTGGACTTTCTAATGCTCCTGCTGTATGTCAAGTCTTTTCCAATTATGTTTTTTGAGACCTCCTCTATCAATATGAAGTAGTATACCTTGACGGCATCTTGATTTTCTCCCTAGACCTTGCCATTCATAGGCAATATGTAGTAGAGGTAGCTTCTTGACTGTCAGCACCAGCTTAATGACAAGTTTGAGAAATGTGTGTGCTTGAACAGAAGTAAGTCCACTTCTTGGGATATGTAATCTCCATTCAAGGGTTTGAGATGGACCCAGATGAGGTATCCATAGTACGTAATTGGCTGATATCTTTGGGCCTCAAGACACTCCACTGTTTTTTGGGCTTTGCTATCTATTATCAGCACTTCATTCAAACATTTTCCAAGGAAGTGGCTCCACTTACTGCCCTTATACATAAGGGCATGCCAAAGAATTCTTGAAACCCCCAAGCTTAGCAAGTCTTTGAATAACTGCATCAATTCCAATCCTGCGTCAACCTGATCCAGCCAACCCTTTCATCTTAGAAATAGATACCTCCAAGGTTGTTGCAGGTGCAGTCTTGTCACAAAAACCCAATCTGGATTCTCGGCTCCATCCATGTGGTTACTTTTCTTGAAGGGTTTCTCCTGCAGAATGCAACTATGATGTGGGGAACTGTGAACTCTTTGCCATTAAGTGGGCCTTGGAAGAGTTTAGACATCTGTTGCAGGGAGCCGCCTTTCTGATTACAATCCTTATGGATCACAAAAATTTACTTTATATTGAAACTTTGAAACATTTGAACTTGTGGCAGGACTGGTGGGCCATGTTCTTTGCTTGCTTTGTGTTCCTTATCTCCTGTCATCCTAACTCAAATAATATTAAGGCTGACATGTTGTCATGACAGTTTTTCTCTGAGGACACTCCAGAACCTAGCAATAAAGGCCCCATCATACCAGCATCCAGGATCATTGCAAATGCAAGAGTGATCTGATGAAGAAAATTTACCTGGAATCTTCGAACTAGAATTTATCTGTAGGGGTTCCTAACGGGTATGGATTTACAACCCAGATGTTTTTGAATGGGGGCATGATTCCATACTCTCTGAACATCCAGGGATTAAGAAAACATTTGAATTGATTTCCAGGAGATTTTTGTGGCCTTCCTCTCACAAGGATTGTAGGACTTATGTCTTGGCCTGTCTAGTATGTGCTAGAACCAAGGTTCTTTGTGATAAACCATTAGATGAATTGTACTCATTCCCAATCCCTTCTGTATTGTGGACTTAGGTCTCCACAGACTTCTTCAAGGACCTTCCGATTTCTATTATAAAAACTGAGGTAGGCATACGTCCATGTAGTAAACTAGTGAAACATTTAAAGACAGAGGGTGTGGATCAAGGACAGGTATAGTTAAGGAATGTCATAACTACTGACTGTACTGCCATCTTAGTGGTAGTGGACCATTTTCCCCAAATGGCACACTTCATTCCCATCTCTAAGTTTCCTTCAGCCCCACAATTGGCCATCAGCTTTATTAAGGAAGTGTTGCTCTCACAACTATCCCAACTGCTCTCATCTCAGATTGTGTTCCCATATTCACTGGCAGATTCTGGAGGACCATTTCTAAATATATGGGTATCAATTTGCAATTTTCATCAGGATCCCATCTCCAGATAAATGACCTTATGGAGCGGATCAACAAAGACCTTGAGCAGTTCCTCAGATACTTCATCTCTGCATATAAGATTGATTGGGCCAGATTGCTCCCTTGGCTGAGTTTGCTCCCTTGGCTAAGTTTGTTCAAACATGTTATTGAATCTTACATTGGTTTCACCAATCTTCACCCTGTTTGTTTTCCTCTTGCTATTCCAGATACAGAGATTCCTCAAGCTGATGACTTGATGTGACATTTACAGAAAACCTGGGTATAGGTGCACAATAATTTTGGAGAATGCCATGACCCAGCAGAAGAAATTGACTCAGCTACTAAAACTAAGAAAAGGTACTTTGGGCTGTTTATTTTTATATGAAGATTATCTGGAAAAGTTTTGTTGTGAATTTTGTTGTAGTAAATTTTTGTTGAACACCTAACCAGCGTATCCAGCATATTTCTTGAGATTCAGAGGTTCTCTAAAGCAAATATATCCCAAGTGTAAGTACATCTGTGAGAATAACCAATAGAGAGACTGAAAGACTGTGCGATATGGTCCCCAGCCCTTTGAGTCTAGGGCACCAAAGGTTTATCCTCCTTCTCATCAGAAGCACCCTGGAGAAGGAGAGCTGGGAGTAAGAATGTCTCCAGGGACAACACTGTGCCTCTGCATTCCAGGAGGTCCCCAAAGAAGGGGTTACAATTGGAAAGAATCAGGGTTTCCAGGAATCCAGTGACTTAAACCATGTGTACAACAATAGTGGATAGAGCCCAGATTTCTTTATGAAAAATGATAGTTGAGAAGGAAAGGCAGTGATTTGCATTATAGACCAGACAGCATTCTAATTTGCATTGTTTGCAGCTGTGCCATGGAATATCCCAGCAGAGTTTGCCAGGTGAAAATAGACACCAACATATTTTAATTTCAAAATCTTTTTTATTAATTTCAAATAAACCAACCAATAAAGAAGAAAAAAAATACAATATAAAAATAACAGTTGCAAATAGTAATATATATGCACATAATCACATGTAAGAAACAAAGGGTTGCAAAGGGGTCCACATTTTAATAAGTGACCATTGCTTTCTGCCACGGCCACTTCATATTTATGGAGCACTGACATCATGTTCTGTTATGCACCCCGTCCGCGCCTGGCCCGCACACAGACCTGCTCACCTCCCTGGTTCCACGGCAGGTCCTGGGCCGGCCTCCCTAGAGGCAGCTGCGAGCTCTTCCAGGCCTCGGCATCCCGTGGTGGTGGCCGCTGGGCCTTCCACTATGCATCGGGCTTCATGCCGGAGCTCGGCGTCCTCGGTGGCGTTGGCCATGCCCCTACGTGCGCGCGGACTGCCCGGCCTCTTGTAGGGCCAGAGGCGGGTCCTAGATCTGTGGCGCTTCCTGATTGATTCCCTGATATAAGGAAGTCCATGCTTGTACTACCTTGCCTTGGCAATTGGGTTAGTGTCTTGCTAGATTGTCACTGCATCTGAACCTTGTTCCAGTCTTGTTCCAAGTCTCGTTCCAGGATCCTTCTGTTCCAGTCCTGTTCCTGCTTCCTAGTTCTCCAGCGTCCTCCTGTTCGTCTGTTCATCTACCCAGGTAGTACCCTTGGACTGTCTCTCTGGTACTGACCTTAGTCTGCTCCTCGACCTGCCTGCCTGCTGCCTGCCTCCTGACTCCAGTCTGCTCCTCGACCTGCCTGCCTGCCGCCTGCCTTCTGAACTCAGCCTGTTCCTTGACTCGTCTGCCTGCTGCCTGCCTTCTGACCTCAGCCTGCCTGTGACCTTGTCCGACCTCCAGAACCTGACCCCTGCTTTGCTGACCACTCCTCGGACTGATCCCTGGATTCTGACCTCTGCCTGTTCAACCACGTCTCAAGATTCTGGCTCTGTTCCTAGCCTTGTCTTCACCTTTGCTGTTCTGGTCCTCATTGCTCCACCTGACCTCCAGTCTCAAACCTGATTGTACTCCCCTCCTGTCTGTGGTCATGCCTGACTTTTATCTCTCCAGGAGACCCTGCGAGACCCACCTAAGTCCAAGCGGCCCGGGTCCCTACGGGCTCCTCCCGGGGGGACCTCGGGCTTCCAGTGGTAAAGCTCATCCTAGACTTTGTCTCCTCTAGTGCTCCACCCCCTGGGGGCAAGTGCTTCCTGGTCCCCACCAGGGAGCCGTTCTCCACTGCTCCAGGACAAGAGTCCACCCCCGAGTGCAACAGGTTGCCAAGGCCATGGACTCAGCGTAGTCTCCCGCCTCCAGGGCCCTACCGGGTTTGGCCGCCACAGTTAAACATCACCAAGCTTTGGAATCGCTGGCCTCTTCGGTGGAAGAGCTTTGTTCCCAGCTACAAGATACAGCTTTGGCCAATCCCGTGGGCCTCTCGGCCTCCATGCTTCCCAAAGCATTGTTGGCACTTCCTGCATCTCCTCGATACAATGGAGATCCACGCTCCTGTCGTGGCTTCCTTAACCAGTGCTTCATGCAATTTGCACTGCAATCCTCGCTGTTCCTGAAGGAAATCACCAAGGTGACCTTCATTTTATCTCGCCTGGAAGGGAAGGCCCTTGCATGGGCCCTTATGGGAATGCTCTGATCCCATACTTTCCAAGTTATCTGAATTCATCGCTCTCTTCAAGCAGACCTTCGGAGACCCAGCTCGCCAGGCTGTTGCCAGCCATAACCTACTCCACCTTCGTCAAGGATCATGGACCCTCTCCGAGAATACAGTGGAATTTAGGTCTCTGGTCACGGAGCTTGGGTGGCAAGAAGATTTTCTGCAAGCCATCTTCCTAGATGGACTCTCCTGTGCTCTCAAAGTTGAGCTCTCCATCCGTGAGACTCCCACGTCTCTAGAGAACCTGATTTCCCTTGCCGGGAAGATCAATCATCGTCTCTGGCAAAGACGCCTAGAAGTAAAGGCTCCCCGCTCTCCTACAGCACGTGCCACGTATGTCTCCAGTCCTCCAGCAAAGACTTCAGCACTGCCACCCTCTTCTGTGGTGGAACTTATGGAGGTGAACTGTGGGCGATTGTCTCCAACCGAACATCTCCATCAGCGGAAGGAGGGTCTTTGCCTTAACTGTGGCACTTCTGGACATCGTCTGCAATCCTGCCCGGTTTGTCCGGGAAACTGTAACGCCTGAGCCCGGCAGGGGTCCCAAGCTTAGGCGCAACTGTTACTGGCCCTCAACTCTTGCTTCCCGTGTCTCTGGGCATCAAGACCCACACCTTCGCCACCACTGCTCTTGTCAATACTGGGGCAAGTAGCAGCTTCATTAAGGATGACATTGTCAAACTTCTGAACATTCCTCTCCAGCCATTAGAGGTGAACCTCCGCATTGCCTCCATCCAGGGAGAACATCTTCCAGGGCTCATCACCCGCCAGACAGTGGTTGTTCGTCTTACTGTGGGCATTCTCCATGAGGAGGAGATGTCCTTCTACGTGTTGAAATGATCAACACATCCAGTTATCCTGGGGCTGCCCTGGCTCCAGGCCCATGAACTCCAGTTCGATTGGCATTCCCTGCAGTTGGTATAGTGGGGCTCTAAATGCCAGAAGACCTGTTTACGTCCTGTATCCCCAGTAGTTCCTGTTCTGAAGTCTGTTACCTTGCCTGGTTTACCTCCGCAATACTCTGACTTCCAAGATGTCTTCTCGAAGCAGAAAGCGGAAACCCTGCCTCCGAAATGCAAGTTCAATTGCCCTATTGAACTTCTGCCAGGCACTATGCCTCACAAAGGCAGAACTTACCCATTGTCTCAGCCCAAAACTCAAGCTATGTCTGAGTATATTAAAGAGAACCTAGAAAAATGATTCATTCGACCTTCTGATTCCCCTGCTGAGGCAGGGTTCTTCTTTGTTAAGAAAAAGGACAGCGGTTTACACCCTTGTATTAATTACAGGGGGCTCAACACCATAACCCGCAAAGACTTATATCCCCTGCCCCGTATCAGTGAATTGTTTGATCGCCTTGAAGGCGCATGGATCTTTTCCAAGTTGGATCTGAGAGGTGCGTACAACCTAGTATGCATTCAACCTGAAGATATCTGGAAAACTGCATTTAATACAAGGGATGGTCATTAGGAATATACTGTGATGCCCTTTGGGCTATGTAATGCTCCAGCGGTCTTTCAATGCCTTATGAACGAGATCTTCTGAGACCTTCTGTATTCCTTTGTTGTCGTGTATCTAGACGACATCCTGATCTTTTCCAAAGACCTTGAATCTCATCAATATCATGTTCGGATCATCCTGCAACGTCTGAGAGAGAACCATCTGTACGCCAAGCTGGAAAAATGCCAGTTTGAGCATAATCGCTTACCCTTCTTAGGGTACATCATATCTGACCGAGGGTTCTCTATGGATTCAGAGAAAGTCCAGGGGATCCGCGACTGGCCTCAGCCAGTAGGCCTACGGGCCTTACAACGTTCCCTTGGCTTTACCAATTATTACCGGAGCTTCATTGCCAATTATTCTACCTTAGTTGCCCCACTCACCGCTATGACTAGGAAAGGGGCCAACACTCGGGTGTGGACACCTAAAGTGCAAGCCGCCTTTCAGACAATCAAGGAGGCTTTCTGTTCTGGCCCTTGCCTTCAGAATCCGGACCCTAGATGTCCATTCATCATAGAAGTTGACACCTCTGCAATTGGCGCAGGAGCAGTTTTGAGCCAGTTTTCTCTTCAGGGTAAACTGATACCCTGTCCATTCTACTCGCATAAGTTTTCTCCTACGGAACAACGTTATACCGTTGGTGACCGAGAACTCCTCGCAGTCAAGTTGGCCCTCCAAGAATGGCACCCCTGGTTGGAAGGGGCGCAACACAAGTTTACCATCTTCACTGGCCATAAGAACCTTGAGCACCTTAAAAAGGCTCAACTCCTGAACCCCCGACAAGCCCGATGGGCACTCTTCCTTGAATGGTTTAACTTCATTCTCTGTTTCTGTCCAGGTTCCAAGAACCTCTGTGCTGATGCACTGTCAAGATCATTTGAACCTGAAGATGTCCCTGAAGTTTCTAGCTTCATTATAGATCCCACCTGTATATCTGTTGCTGTGACCACTACAGTTCCTACTGGAAAAACTGTCATTCCGTGTAGATTACGTGAACGAGTTCTGAAATGGGCTCATGATTCCAAGTTGGCAGGACACCGGGGTCGTGCCAGGACCTTAGAGATGTTACGAAGACACTATTTGTGGCCAAATATGGTGAAAGATTCCCAAAACTATGTGGACTTGTGTCCCGTCTGCACCCAACAGAAACTGCCTACTGGAAAGCCTTGGGGCTTGCTTCAACCACTTCCAGCACCTACCGAGCCATGGTCCAGCATCTCGACAGAATTTATTACATACCTGCCTCCATCCCAGAACAATACCATGATATGGGTCATCATCGACCGTTTTTCTAAGAAAGGTCACTTTATTCCCTTGCCGGGCCTTCCATCAGCCCCAGAATTGGTGAAACTGTTTTTGAAGAACATCTTTCGCCTTCATGGACTACCCAAGGAGATTGTATCCGACCGGGACCACAGTTTGCTGCCAAGTATTGGATTCCCTATGTAAGAAGTTTAATAGTTCCCTTAGCTACACATCGGCCTATCATCCACAGGCCAATGGTCAAGCTGAAAGGACCAATCGGACCTTGAAGACATTCCTCTGCTCCTATGTAAATGATCAACAGGATAACTGGTCTGATCTTCTTCCCTGGGCTGAGCTGTCACACAATACCCATGTTGCTGCAGCCACCGATGTATCTCCGTTCTTCGTGGTATTCGGGCGGCAACCTCGGCTGCTTCTTCAAGTTCCTCTGACCGTTCCTTCTCCAGCGGCACAATCCTTGTCAAGTATGGAACCAAGTAAAAGAGCATCTTTCCCAAGCCCCTGAATGCTCCAAGTGTAATTCTGATGCCCATAGACGACCTTTCCAGATCATTTATAAATATATTGAAAAGCACCGGTCCAAGCACAGATCCCTGAGGCACTCCACTGTTTACCCTTTTCCACTGAGAAAATTGACCATTTAATCCTACTCTCTGTTTTCTGTCTTTTAACCAGTGTGTAATCCACGAAAGGACAATGCCTCCTATCCCATGACTTTTTAGTTTTCTTAGAAGCCTCCCATGAGGACTTTGTCAAATGCCTTCTGAAAGTCCAAATACACTATGGGGCGGATTTTCAAAGGGTTATGCACGTACGTTATGCTCGTAACCCCGAGAATCTGCTCCTGCACGCGCCGAGCCTATTTTGCATAGGCCCGGCAACGCGCGCAAGCCCCAGGATGCACGTATGTCCCGGGGCTTGAAAAAAGGAGCGGGGCGGGGTAGTATGGGGGCAGTTCGGGGGTAGGGCCAGAGCCGCCAGGCACAGCGGCCATTTGCCGCTGTGCCTGGGATTGCGGGCCAGCTGTTGGCTGGCACGTGCAACCTACGCCTGCCTGGAGGCAGGCGCAACTTACAAGACAAAGTTTAGGTGGTGGGTTTAGGTTGGGCTGGGGGGCAGGTTAGGTAGGGGAAGGGAGGAGAAGGTGGGGGCGAAGGGAACAGGGAAAACCATCGGGGCTCCTCTAGGGTTCGGCGCATGCAAGATGCACAAGTGTGCACCCCCTTGCGCGCGCCGACCCTGGATTTTATAACATGCGTGCGGCTGCGCGCGAATGTTATAAAATCGGGCATAGATTTGTGTGCGGTGGGTTGCGCACACAAATCTACGCTTACGCGTAAGTTTTAAAATCTGGCCCTATATCTACCGGTTCATTCAATTTGTTAGGCAAGACTTCCCTTGGGTAAATCCATGTTGACTGTGTTCCATTAAACCATGTCTTTCTATATGCTTTACGATTTTGATCTTGAGAATAGTTTTCACTATTTTTCCTGGCAGTGAAGTCAGGCTCACTGGTCTATAGTTACCCGGATCGCACCTGGAGCCTTTTTTAAATATTGGCGTTACATTGGCCACCCTCCAGTCTTCAGGTACAATGGATGATTTTAATGATAGGTTCCAAATTTTAACTAATTGATCAGAAATTTCATTTTTGAGTTCCTTCAGTACCCTAGGATGCATACCATCTGGTCCAGGTGATTTGCTACTTTTTAGTTTCTCAATCTGGCCTACTACATCTTCCAGGTTCACATTGATTTGGTTCAGTTCGTCTGACTCATCACCCCTGAAAACCATCTCCGGAACTGGTATCTCCACAACATCCTCATTAGTAAACACGGAAGCAAAGAAGTCATTTAGTCTTTTTAGCCAGCACATACACATGTATGCCCGATTTTATAACATGCGCACGCAGGGTCGGCGTGAGGGTCAGCGTGTACAAGAGGGTGCACACTTGTACATCTTGTGCACGCCGACGCCTGTGGCCTTCCCCGTTCCCTTCCCCCTATTCTAACCTTTCCACCCCTTCCCCTAACCTTTCCCCCCTAGCCCTACTCTAACCCCCCCGACTTCTGTCTGTTGATTATACCTGGGTTCAATCCCCGGCCTCGCCTCTATTACTGAGGCCTCTCCACCAGTGCTGAATATACTGTTGGTACGTCTGCTAATGAAAAATACCAGAAAAAACATGTCAGAGACCTTGAAGGCCAGATGTGGAGGAAGAAAGCTATAAACTGTCTTTGCAGGAATTCACAGATACCGGAGAAGCAATAAAACAAGCCACAGGATGGGGCAGAAGATAACATTGAGGGTACGACGTAAATAGTCTGTGGGAAAAGAATGCCAAGGGAGAGAGATAAGGGAAGTCAAAACAAAAAGAGACCGACCATAAAACTTATGGTGTGAAACATGAAAGCAGAAACCAGATGCCGTGCTGACTTAGTAGTTTTTTACCTATATAAACAGAGCCGGTATGTAGTAGAGGCAAGCAAAAAGCCAGCGCTGTGCTACACATATTATGTAAGTATAAACTATTTTGCTTCCTGTGTATTAATCTTTTTGTTTGTACGCAGTATATGATAATGTAGTATGAAGATGCTGATGTAGAATAAAACTCAGAGTGGTTCTCTCAAACATACGTTCCTTTTGGTCAATTATTTAACAAATTGGTGCCCCGTGTGAGGAGAAAGGCAATCGTCCGTATATGTTTGTGGGGACAACTCTGATTGTTTCTAGTAAGGTATAGAAGATTCACGTTCCTTGGCGATTCCCTAGGGCTCGGAAATGATCAGCCGTGCCCGGGAGTAATCAGTTTAAAGCCAGGTCCTGGGTGAATCTTGATGAAAGGTGCACCTGTGAGGTTTTAGATTCACGTTCCCAGCATAGGCTGGGTCCTGAGTGGATCATGGTAATTGTTGTAGATTCACGTTCTTGGTTAAAACTGGGTCCTGTGTGAATCGTGAATTGAGAAAAGGCGCCTAGGGTTTCTACCGCTGCAGCTATTGTTTTTATTTTTATTTTTATTTTTCTTTTCCCCTGTGGGTACCCAGGGTATACTACTGCAGAAACAATTGCGGTGATATTTTTCTTGTATTTATTGTGTGGCTTGATATTAGCGTGTATATATTTCTTGTGTCTCTCTTACATTTGTTACCATATCCAGTTACTAGTGCGTAGGAAACGTAGGCAGGATTCCGTTATGGCAGACCGGGTTTCAAAAGACCAAATAGGACAATCTAGCACGCTACATACCTTATATGTTGATAGTGCTGATGCATGCACGGCTGTCCAACATGTTATTAACTTATTTCCATTCGAGAAAGATTTGATAAATAAGATTAATGAAAAATGGCTGAAATATTCATTGAAAGATTCCTTTCTCTCGTGGCTGAGAGAAGGATCATTAGAAGTAAGCCAGTTAGCCCCATTACTTAAATTTCTAAACGATAGAAAGAAGAAGGACAGTGTGAAAAAACACTTACATGTATGGAATTTGTTCTCCGTTACTGGAGACCTTTATCATGCAGATGTGGAAATAAAAGCACGAAATAGAATTATTACTGAGATTAAATGTGACCATAAGCCAGAAGGACAGGCAACAATTGGGGAGCCTCCTCCATATGTGTCTACGTGTGTTTTATTTAAAAAGCCAACTGAGGAGAAACATCCACCTAAACAACCAGAAGCTGTATCTGAGCCCCTGATACCCGTCCCTGCGGGGTATGGGCCTTTACGGGGAGCGCTTGAAGGGGCAGCAGGGAATACCATTTATCCTAATTTAAGTGAGTTGACACAAAGGATCAGATGTTTAGAAAGCGGGGGAACTGACGTATTCCCTGCGGGAAATGATTTTGCCATTAGAGGGATAGTACAATTATCAGGAGCATCGACTGATAGTGAATATTGTAAGGCGATTCGTTCAGCAAAACTACCGAGTAAAGAAGTCACAGACAGTAAGGGTGAAGGAGTGGTGACACAATGGATACATAGCAGGTTAAGAGAAAATAAGGAAGAACAATATGGTGTCCCATGGTGGGACACGGTGGTGAAAGCATTGACAGACGCAGGAGTGGAAAAGATTCCTTGCCTTGAGCAGGGTCCACAGTCTGAGAGTGAGCTTGCTGAGCTGCATGCACTGATAGACATACATTGTGAGAAAACGGAGGATTATGATTACATGATAAAGGGCTATAAGGTGTGGCAACAGTATTTTACAGATTATAATAAAAAACCCGGGTTAAGCACTAGGGGAGCGAGCCACCAGTACCCGGTTTTTCTACGATCAGATGCTCAAAATCAGCCTGTAGCTACATACAAACCATACACTCCTACTGATGTTAGTGCAATTGTTCAAAAACTGCCTAGCATACATAAGGGAGCCCGGTTGTGGCTAGAGGCGCTTGATACCCACACAGCTGGAACACAATTGGCAATAGGGGATTTTAAAGCATTATGCGCAGCCTGTGGGATTAATTTACAACAATTAGCGGTCGTAAGCGATCTACCCAGATTAACGACACACACTGCTGATGGTCTTCCCTTCCACGGGCAAGACAGAATTGACCTAGCTCACGCCTTAAATGTCCTATATCCTACAACAATTGATTTTACTGCCATTACGGCATTTAAATGGGATGGGTCCAAAGATTTCTCAGGACATCTGACTAAATGTATGGATATATATAAGGCGCAGACTGGACAGGATGCTGATGTACAGCCAAATATCCCTGTGTTTCTGCATTTATTTTACGCTACTCTACCAACTAATATGCAGAATAATTTGAATACCGTGGTAGCATTATCAACTAAACCATGGCCAGAGGTTAGGGCTACGCTCCTACATTTTTCCTCAGTACACTTGAAAATGATTGGAGCTTCTAATAAAGAACAATTAAAGATGTCCAATAAGCTAATGTCATTACAGATAGCGGATTTAGAGAAAAAACATTCTAAGGCTCAGGCAACTCAGGTTACAGATGGCCCACAAAGCACAAACATCCAGGACTGTTATATCATGCAAGGTCCACCACATTTTATGCCTGCCGGAACATATCGAGGGGGATATCCCTCTTATGTTCCCCGTGGCAGAGGGATGAGACGGGGAAGAGGGGGCGGCAGAGGTTTCGCACATGGGTTTATGAATAGACCGTCTCCTGATAGAAGGGCTCATGTGCAGTGCTGGAACTGTCAGTCCTTTGGTCATTATGCAACCGAATGTAGGTTTTCAGGAGCTCAGGGTACTGCACAGCAAACAGTGCAGGCATTACCACCGCAGACATTGCCACCTCCGCCGCCGCCCCCGGTACCAGACCACATGCAATCTGGCCAGCAGCCCTCACAATTTCCTGTGTGGGACCAAGGTAATTACTGACACGCTGTAGGGAATGAAGGAATTATTCAGGGGGACACTGTGTTTTTGCAAACTTCAGAACCATTCATTCAATTATTAGTAGGTCCCCAACAGGTTCCAATGCAATTTTTGATTGATACGGGTGCTACATCATCTGTCATTTGTGTAACACCGAATGCTGTAAAAAAATCCCTTGACACAAATACCACAATTGGCTTTGATGGCAAACCCAGTAAAAAACATTTAACTGAATTAACCCTAGTAATTATTGAAACTACACAAGGTACAAGGGAGGCGGCAGTGCAATTTTTAATTGCTGAACATTGCCCTGTAAATTTATTAGGACGGGATTTACTTACCCAATTTGGCCTAACTCTGACATTTAAGGTTCCAGCATCTAAAAGCCTCCTTTCATTAGTCACCTCCACCATTTCAATGAAAGGGGCAGAAGTAAATGAAATCCCAAATGAATGGCAATGGAGTCAGTTACCATTAGATTTATGGAGCACGGAAGAAGCTCCTTATAGTAGAGCGAAGACGGCTCCGGCTTATCGAATTAGGACAGTACCTTATGAGCCGGGGCCAAATGTAAGCCCTTATCCAATAAAAGATAAATTGATGGAACCTACTATGAAGCATATTGCAAAATTGTTAAAACATGGTATTATTGAGGAATCACGGTCGCCCTATAATACTCCTTTGTTCCCTGTGCCAAAAGGAGAAAATGACGTCAGAATTGTTCATGACTTGCGCGCTTTAAACGATATAGTAATTCCACAATATCCAGTTTGCGCAAATCCTCTGACATTATTACAGACTAAGCCTATATACAAGTTTAATTCCGTCATTGATTTATCAAATGCATTTTTTGCAATTCCTTTACATTCGGCTTCTCGTGATTTAACATCTTTTGTATTAGGCACGAAGGCCTATCGATGGACGCGAATGCCGCAAGGCTTTACGGATAGCCCGACTGTCTTTTCAAAACAATTAAACAAGGATTTAGAACATTTTAAAAGTATATTACCTAAGTCTGTATCTTTGTTTACATATGTTGATGATATACTACTTTCAACTGACAATAGAGCAGAATGTTGGGAATGGACATTTAAATTATTACAAGCATTGGGTGCCGCAGGATATAAATGTAATCAACAGAAATGTGTATTAGCCAAGACACAGGTTAATTTTTTAGGTCAAATAATATCCTCCTCAACTAAACACATATCAAAGGATTTACTGTTAGAACTGCAGACACAAGAGTTTCCCCACAAATTAAAACAACTGCGGGGTTTATTAGGAACATTTAACTACTGTAGACAATGGATACCGGGATATTCTGCGCGCATTTCCCCTCTGCTGAGGCATTTACATGTACCGGCTGGTACTGGTTCTAATGCGCAAGTGACTTTGACCGAAGATGATGAAATGATTATACGGGAGGTATTGCAGACATTGCTACAAGCCAATCCTTTAGGCACAGTAGACCCTCGTTTGAAAGTACATATTTGGGTCCGAGACATGGGACATACATGGGCTGCTTTTGTAAATCAGGAAAATACACCGAAACAAGCAGTAGCCTTCCTATCTGGATCCTTTAGTCCAGTGGAAATGGCCCTGCCTGAAATCCCAAAGCTATTAACAGCAATCGTAGCAGCAGTTGGTAAATGGCGAGCTATCATGCCATATAGTTCATTAATATTACACTGCACTCATTCCATACATTACCTTTTAACGACTAGTCAAACAGCATTGACAGCAACCAGATATGGTAAATATCAAGCAATATTGGTTGGCCAGAATATTGTAACAGCACCTCTTACAAAAGCTCAGAATAAATTACTAGATTGCTTTTTTCCTGGTAATGAACAACGGCAAATTGAAAGAACAGACATCCCAAAGCTGTTACTAATACAATTTGACCCTCTTAAAGCAGGATTAATATGGTTTACGGACGGAGCTCAGAGGGATCAAAAGGCAGCATTCGCTGCGGTACAAGTAACACCGGACTTAAAAATAATTTCCAAATTACAGTATCATACACAAGACGGTGTCACGGCGCAGGAAGCTGAACTTTTAGCGGTGATAGCAGCTCTCAAATCCACAGGCAAAGATAAAGATTGTACAATTTACACTGACAGCTCTTATGTAGTTAGTTCTTTACAATATCATTTATTGAAATGGAAACGAAGGGGGATGATAACTGCTGCAGGGCAACCTTTACAACACATTCATAATTGGCAACAAATACTTAATTTGTTATCACAAAGGGAAGGTGTCGGTTCCCAAACTGCTATAGTTTGGACGCCAGCACATACAGGAAACACAAGCTTTGAAGCAAAAGGCAATGAATTAGCAGATAAAGCTGCTACAGAAATTCTCACCGTACACTTAATGGCCATGCAAACACGATTCAGTTCGGAACTGAGTCATACTCCATATCCAATGCCACTGAATATAGTTCATGAGCAGCCCAGTGGTGAAGAGTTACATAGATGGATAACAATCGGATGCTACCAAAAAGGTAAAGAATGGTTGCACCCTAATGGAAAGGTATGTGTGACCACATCAGAAGTGCTGCGATATTTCTGTGCATGGCATGCAACCATGCATTTGTCTGCCACTGCTTTATTAGCTGGTATACAAAGTAATCACTGGAACCAAAATCTATATGCTTTAGCTGTACAGATAATCCATAACTGTCTAGTTTGTTCTACTCATATAGCACGTCGAGGCCCAGCTGTGAGTCCTGGCAGCTTACCTATTCCCCAAGGACCAGGTTTGGAATGGCATATTGATTACACTGATATGCTTGAAGCAATTAAAGGAAAACGGTATGTATTGGTATGGGTGGATAGCTTTTCACATTGGATAGAAGCTTTCCCATGTACAAAAGAAACAGCTCATGTTGTCATTGATACCTTTTTGCATAGAATTTTGCCTACTCATGGCTGCCCAATCAAAATTGTATCCGATAACGGCACACACTTTAATAACCAAATTATGACCGAATTACAAGAAATCTGTAATATTATCCACCGACGTGTGTCTGTTTATAAGCCAACCTCAAATGGTTTGGTAGAACGCTATAATGGGATACTGAAAACAAAACTAAGAGTATTACTCACGGCATTGAATAAAAACAAGACAAACAAATTATATACCTGGTTGGATGTACTACCATTAGCCTTGATGACTATACGAAACACACCAGGTACCATAGATGGAATTACTCCATTCCAATTACAGACAGGACGGATTATGAATCCGATGAATGTAAAACAGACCGATACCCAAGTGGAGTATTGGAAAAAGGTGCAACCCCTAGTGGCAATGGCGGCAGACCTGGTACAGACTGAATCATTGAAGGCCCCTAAAAAGACGTTGTGTGCTTCTTTTTCCATAGGTGATCAAGTGCTGAGAAAGAATTATACACACAAGACTTGGAAGGATCCGATCTACGTCGGTCCATTCACTATTACAGGGTTGAGCCACACTGCTGCTCGTTTAACGGAACATTCCACCTGTGTACATTTGTCAGACATTCGATCATACAGACCCATTCCATAACACCATGCCCAACTTGGCCGCAATCTTATGGACTGTTATTCTTTGTTTTGGACTCTGGAGTGGATCGAACTTTTCAGCATCAATTGGTCCTGAGATAGAGTCAGATTCCCTGGCCACACGGTTTAACCATAATCTGTGGCTGCGTTTAGCCAATATTACCAATGTTACTTCTTTTTGTTTGATGTTTAGTTTAGATCTACATACAATGTTGGGGTCTTGTCTTATTCCAGTGTGTAAGGTCCCGAATGATATTGCCAACGATACTCAATTGCCACTTATCACTACTGATTGGCAATACACCTCTCTCCCATTTTGGGGTCGAATAACAAAATGCTTGCCTGCAGATGCCTGGGAATTTCATACCCCGTATGTAGCAAGACCCCTTAATGACACTTGTGCTCGTGTAGTAAACTGTACTAAACGAGGTGCTGGTAAATGCCGAGAACTCCCTGAGGGAAATTGGAATTGCAGTCACTATACTAATGTCAGTTTTAACTATGCTCACATTATATTACCCACAGGATGGTTCTTTACCTGTGGGGTTACTATGTTCAATTACATTCCTGCCAATATTAGTGAGTGCACGTGTTGTCTCAGTAGACTTGTGCCTGTATTACCCAAAAAACCCGAGAAAATGGATTCCAGGCATCGGCAGACACGTGACTTGTCTTCAATTGAACCCACATGTGATGGAAATGTTTCATTATTTAGTAAACAAGAATAGGGATGTGAATCGTTTTAGGACGATTAAAATTATCGTCCGATAATTTTAATATCGTCTTAAACCGTTATGGAACACAATACAATACAGATTCTAACGATTTATCGTTATAAATCGTTAGAATCGTGAGCCGGCACACTAAAACCCCCTAAAACCCACCCCCGACCCTTTAAATTAAATCCCCCACCCTCCCGAACCCCCCCCCAAATAACTTAAATAACCTGCGGGTCCAGCGGCGGTCCGGAACGGCAGCGGTCCGGAACGGGCTCCTGCTCTGAATCTTGTCGTCTTCAGCCGGCGCCATTTTCCAAAATGGCGCCGAAAAATGGCGGCGGCCATAGACGAAAAAGATTGGACGGCAGGAGGTCCTTCCGGACCCCCGCTGGACTTTTGGCAAGTCTCGTGGGGGTCAGGAGGCCCCCCACAAGCTGGCCAAAAGTTCCTGGAGGTCCAGCGGGGGTCAGGGAGCGATTTCCCGCCGCGAATCGTTTTCGTACGGAAAATGGCGCCGGCCATACGCGTATGGCCGGCGCCATTTTCCGTACGGAAAATGGCGCCGGCAGGAGATCGACTGCAGGAGGTCGTTCAGCGAGGGTTCCGGCGCCTCGCTGAACGACCTCCTGCAGTCGATCTCCTGCCGGCGCCATTTTCCGTACGAAAACGATTCGCGGCGGGAAATCGCTCCCTGACCCCCGCTGGACCTCCAGGAACTTTTGGCCAGCTTGTAGGGGGCCTCCTGACCCCCACGAGACTTGCCAAAAGTCCAGCGGGGGTCCGGAAGGACCTCCTGCCGTCCAATCTTTTTCATCTATGGCCGCCGCCATTTTTCGGCGCCATTTTGGAAAATGGCGCCGGCTGAAGACGACAAGATTCAGAGCAGGAGCCCGTTCCGGACCGCTGCCGTTCCGGACCGCCGCTGGACCCGCAGGTTATTTAAGTTATTTGGGGGGGGGTTCGGGAGGGTGGGGGATTTAATTTAAAGGGTCGGGGGTGGGTTTTAGGGGGTTTTAATGTGCCGGTTTTTCGATTTTTCGATTTTTCGATTTTTAACGATTTTTAACGATTTTTCACGATATTTTACCCCCCCCAAACGGCAACAATACGATTCCCTCCCCCTCCCAGCCGAAATCGATCGTTAAGACGATCGAGGACACGATTCACATCCCTAAACAAGAATCACTAGCATTAGCTTTAACTTTGATTAGTGTACCTGCTTTAGCTATGCATGCTGACATAGAGGTCACAAAACTCGCTTGTGCATTGGCGAAATCTATTAATACTACTTCTAAGGCTTTAGCGTTATTGAACCAAGAACAAGCTACTCTCCGCAATGCAATCATTAGCAATTGTGGTGCTATTGATTTTTTATTATTGCAGCATCGATTTGGTTGTGAGATTATGCCTGACATGTGTTGTTTTAATATTACTGATAACTCATGGGCCATTGAAAATCAAATTGTCCAATTACATAAATATGCACAAGATATTAAAATCCATTCCTGGTCCAATATGTGGGACAATATATGGTCCATATTCCCGATTGGATGGATTAGAACAGCCTGTCAATATATCTTAACCTTTCTGATCATTCTGGTTAGTGTAGGCTGTTTTGTACAATGTATACCTAGTCTAATTGTTTCTTTACAAAGCTGGTTTAGACCACAAACTACCAAGAACAATATGATAGCCTATAGCAATATTAATCTGGGTACTGCTCACATGATACAGACCACAACTCAGGTCGGAGATAGAAGGGCTGGAAAGTAAGAACAGTTAAAAGGGAGGTATTAGGGACAGCTACGTTCCCAGACTGAGAAGAACGACCCTCGTCTCATTGCTAGTCCCCTGTGTGAAGAATGGAATAATAGTGTGAGCCAGACATATCTGGCTCAAGGGAGGATTTGTTGATTATACCTGGGTTCAATCCCCGGCCTCGCCTCTATTACTGAGGCCTCTCCACCAGTGCTGAATATACTGTTGGTACGTCTGCTAATGAAAAATACCAGAAAAAACATGTCAGATACCTTGAAGGCCAGATGTGGAGGAAGAAAGCTATAAACTGTCTTTGCAGGAATTCACAGATACCGGAGAAGCAATAAAACAAGCCACAGGATGGGGCAGAAGATAACATTGAGGGTACGACGTAAATAGTCTGTGGGAAAAGAATGCCAAGGGAGAGAGATAAGGGAAGTCAAAACAAAAAGAGACCGACCATAAAACTTATGGTGTGAAACATGAAAGCAGAAACCAGATGCCGTGCTGACTTAGTAGTTTTTTACCTATATAAACAGAGCCGGTATGTAGTAGAGGCAAGCAAAAAGCCAGCGCTGTGCTACACATATTATGTAAGTATAAACTATTTTGCTTCCTGTGTATTAATCTTTTTGTTTGTACGCAGTATATGATAATGTAGTATGAAGATGCTGATGTAGAATAAAACTCAGAGTGGTTCTCTCAAACATACGTTCCTTTTGGTCAATTATTTAACATGTCTTACCTTTTGCGCCTGCCTCTGGACAGGCACAAGTTCACGATCCTCCGACACAGCGGCAAATGGCTGCTGAGCCACAGGCCTTTGGCCCCGCCCCTGCCCAGTCCCCAGACTGCCCCTTTTGTAAAACCCCGGGAGTTTACGCACATCGCCGGGCCTTTATAAAATAGGCCCGGCACGCATAACCCCCCCTTCGCGAGTAAATCCTCTGGATTTACGCACTAGGGCTTTTAAAATCTGGCCCTAAGTTTGTACCTTGCCCAAGGTCACAAGAAGCAACAGTGGGACTTGAACGCTGATCTTCTGGTTCATAGCCCACTACTCTAAGCACTAGGCTACTCCTCCACATGAAATGAAGATGGTATCTTAGGAATGTTGGAAAGCTGAAGGTGCGTGATTACTGGATTAATTTTCTCAATAATGGTTTATTGGCCCTATATACTTAGGGCCAAGCTTATCACAAGAGAACTTCAGATGCAGATTCCTTGTGTATAGCCAGACTTTTTCGCCAACCTGAAACTGGAGTTCACGTCTTCATTGACAGTCCGCAAATTTCTTCTGCTGAGTCATAGTTTTCTCCAAATTTTTGCACATCTGTGCCCAGATCATCTGTAAGTCTCACACCAAATCATCAACTACAGGAACTTCCATAACTGGAGTGACAAAAGGTAAACAAATAGAATGTCAACCTTAAACTGTGGTGAAATCCTATAGATCAACTAACATGATTGCTGTGAGTGAACTCAGCCCAAGGGAGCAATCTGGCCCAATAATTCTAATGAACAGAGATGAAACATCTTAGACACTGCTCAAAGTCTTGGTCGGTAAGGCTATCTGGGGATGATATCCTGGAAAATAAATTGCAAATTGATACCCAAATCTTTACAAATGGCTCTCCAGAATCTGGCAATGAATTGGGAACCTTGATCCAAAATGATAGCAGTTGGGATACCATGTAAATGGACCATCTCTGTAATAAATATGATGGCCATATGGATGAGAAACTGATAATTGTTAAAACAGAGCAGCAGAGCTTTGTAGCATCTTGTCAGCGGCTCACTAGCACCCTCCCCAGACTCCAACATATCGCACGAGCCCAGTCGGGGTGGCCCAGTCGGGGCAGGAGCCCACCATCCTCCTCTTCACTGCTCCTGCCTGCCACCGCCGCCAGGGACCACATTGACGCCGGACTCCCTTCCCCCACCGCCACCAGAGACCACGCGGGTGACCCTCACCAATCCTCCCTCCCTGAGCTCCTTGGATCTTCCTCCACAGTAGGAGCTGCGCTGACGTCAGCGCCTGGGAGGGAGGGCAGAGGAACAGGAACAGAAAACAAAAAAAAAAGGAGCCCTTTAAATCTAGGCTCCTGTCCGCGGCGCCGCGCACCGGGCATCACGTGTCCAAAGGAGCGCGACCTAAGGGGCCTGCCCCTTAGTGCGCCCCTTAGTGTGCCCCCTGCCCACAAGACTGGACAGAACTTCCCTCCCAATCAGCCATTGGCTCCGCAAGCAAAACCAGCCAGCCAGTTTCTCCCCACGATCTGACCTGCCCTCTAGTTACTGCGAAACTCAAAAAAAAACCCCAAAAAAACCCCTAAGGTCCCTCCGGACTCCCCATTAGACCTACAAGGCCAAGGAGAAGACCACCTCGGACCATCCAAGGGAGACCACAATCGCATCGCCGTCGCCGCAACTGGTACAGGAAGACTCAAGACACAGACCACAGACCAGCCCTTCCCCACAGCAGGCCCACCGTCAGACCTACCCACTCGACCGACTCGGATCCAGGCCCACTCGACTGACCCAGGCCGGCCCACCCACCCCAGGACCCAATCGATCAAGCATCCCACACAGATCGGCACCAGGATCTGTCTCCTGCATCCTCTCGGACCCCAACCACCGTCTACAGCATCCACCCAGTACTCCCAGCAAAATACCTTTGACTCCCCCAGACCCCGCCCACCGGTGTACCCAAGGCGGTGAACCGGAACTGGATTGGACATCCAACGAATCTACAAAAGAAAAAAAAGCATGGCACCTCTGGCAAACCCGCCTAAGGAGCGCAACAAAGGGGCCTCCCCCCCTATGCGCACACCCTCGTAAATCCACTAAAAAACGCCACTCCCCACCCTCTCCCCCCCACAAAATGAATACTATATACCCACATACCACTCAAGGATTCTACCCTCCACGCAAACACCACCCATACATTACACCAACTGAAAACATAGATAGAAGACTACTCCAGATTCCCCTATTCCATGCCCCTCACATGGCCGCCCTTTCAATCCTCACCCTCTTATTACTGAATGCACAATCCATTACAAAGAAAATCCCCATCCTTAATGACCTCCTGTTTGACCTAAAGCCAGACCTACTATGTAACACAGAATCGTGGCTCAAAGACACAGACTCTCCTCTCATCAATCAACTTCCAACAAACAATTACAACATCTTCTCCATACCAAGGCACAAAAAAAAAGGAGGCGGCCTACTGTTCCTAGCAGCCAAAAAACTTAAATTCAGCATGCTCCCCATCAACTCCCTACTTCCCATCGAAGTCAGTCTCTTCAAGTCCAAAACCCTCCAAATCCTGCTGATCTATGCCCCCCAGGCATTCTCAACAAAGATCCTTGCCCTCTCATTGAAACCATCACATCTAACATCAACACCAACCACCCCACCATCATCCTAGGAGACTTTAACCTCCACGTTGACAAGTCTCCCCTCTCCCCTTCAGGTGAGCTCCTCCTCAACTCGCTATCTGCCATGGGCTTCATACAAACAATAAACTCCCCTACGCAAAAATCAGGCCACATCCTGGATCTGATTTTCATCAACAGCAAAATAACACTCAACTCCCCTCCCACCATCTCTCCTGTCCCATGGTCCGATCACATGATAATAAAAACCAAACTCCAAGTGATTGACACCCACATCCACACCCAAAAAGACAAAAAACGGATAATCTTCACCAAACCTTGCTCCAGTGAAACCCTAGAAAAAACCTTACCAGACGCCCTAAAACAACTAGACACCTCTACTACCATCAATGCAGTCAACTCATGGACCACAATCAACATGGAGACAGCAAAAAAGATCTGCCCAACCATCGAAAAGGAAATCGGAACCACAACAAAACACAAATCACCCTGGTATAACCAAGATCTAAAAAATACGAAACGCCGACTAAGACAATCAGAAAAGGCCTGGCGAAGCAACTCCACAAACCAACTACGTGACCGATATAGAATTCTCCTACACATATATACAAATGACATCAATGAAGCCAAACGGAACTTCTACTCCCAAAGAATTCACAACTACCAATACAACCGGAGAGTCCTGTTCGAGTATGTAACTCAGCTGACGTGACCCATCAACAACCCTTCACAAAAAGAAGCCTCAGAAACAATATCCAGCCACAGCTTCACCCAAACCCTCATAGAAAAAACAGCCAAACTTAATCCAAAAACCTTCCAATCAATCCTGAACCCATTACACAAATACCCCCATCAGCAACAACATGGTCACAGTTTGAGACCGTAGCCTCTACTGAGGTGGAAAACATCGTTCGAAAGATTAACCCAGCAGCACATCCGCTTGACCCCATCCCAACAAAAACCCTCAAGCTAATTCCGAACTGTCTAGCCAGACCCATCGCTGACATCACCAATCTCTCCCTCGAGCAAGGAGTACTCCCGGATTCCCTTAAATGTGCTGTAGTCAAACCCATCCTAAAAAAAACACAACTCGACCCGACCATCCCATCCAACTATTGACCCATCTCAAACCTTCCGTTTTTGGCCAAGATCATCGAGAAGACGGTCAACCACCAACTCTCAGAATTCCTGGAAATCCACAACATACTTGCCCCTGCTCAGCACGGCTTCAAAAAACTGCACAGCACAGAATCGCTACTTCTCACCCTCACAAACACCATACTAAGAGGGTTCGACAAAGGCACATCCTTCCTCCTAATCCTACTAGACATCTCTGCTGCATTTGACACCGTCAGCCACAAGATTCTAATCCACAGACTAAAAGAAATAGGCATCACCAGTACCATTCTCCAATGGTTTCAATTATTCCTCACCAACAGATCTTTTAAAGTAGCCTAAGGAAATACAACATCAGAAAAAATACCCCTTTCACAGGGAGTCCCACAAGGCTCATCTCTATCCCCCACCCTCTTCAACGTCTATATGCTGCCACTATGCAAATACCTAGACAAAACAGGACTCGCCTACTTTCTTTACGCTGATGACATACAGATCCTGCTCCCCATCAGAGATGACATCGGCAATGCCCTAAACCAATGGGAAGCATATCAGACAAACATAACCACCATCCTCTCAGAAATGGCACTAACGCTCAACCAGAGCAAGACAGAAATTCTTCACCTCTCCAGAAATACATCAATACCCATATCTGACCCCACAGATCTAACCAAATACAACATACTACCGACAGTTAGAGACCTCGGAGTCACCCTGAACCAGGAACTGAACTTCAAACAGCATATCAAGACATTGATAAAAGAAGGATTCTACAAACTCCAAATCCTGAAGAAACTTCAACCTCTACTTCACCCCCGGACTACCGGACGGTTCTGCAATCCCTCCTTTTCGCCAAAATAGACTATTGCAACGCCCTCCTTATCAGCCTCCCTGCATCCACCCTCAAGCCCCTCCAACTCCTACAAAATGCCGCCGCACGGTCACTAACGAATAAGAAAAAAACAGATCACATCACACCCGCACTCAAACAACTCCACTGGCTGCCCGTCTCGTTCAGATCTCAATACAAAACACTCATGCTCATACACAAAGCAATCCACAATGACAAAGCCAGCTGGTTACAAGGTCCTCTAACCCCCTACAACCCCACTAGAAATCTCCGCTCAACCAACACAGACCTGCTCCCCATTCCCCCTGCCAAGGAAGTTCATAGAGTCTCCACAAGAGAACGTGCTGCATCTGTAGCTGGTCCTCACCTATGGAACAACCTTCCAACCACTCTCAGAACTGACCCATCTACACCTACCTTCCGAAAGAACCTCAAAACCTGGCTCTTCCGGAAAGCTTTCACACTAGACAAATAATTCCACCTCAGCCCCCCCCCCCCCCCCGCCCCCCTGTTTCCTACCCTGCCACTGTACATAGTTAATTTAAACTCTTAATATATTCTGTATTAACTTATGCTATCAAGCATGTTAAGGTAATACTATTTTGTAAAACAGTTATTTGTATGTAGCCAGTTACTCAGTTATGCTGTTATAATGTACCATGTCATTATAAGGTTCGCCTTAGACATCTTGTTATATGTAAACCGATGTGATATGTCAAATCGAATGTCGGTATAGAAAAACAAATAAATAAATAAAAAAAATAATGTTACACCCATCTTATGCATGGCTGGCCTTCATATTTGCATATGCAGAATACATTAAACTTGGTTATTTTAGTAATCAAGATTCTCAATCAGTGCTTTGCTACAGATCTTTTGTTCAGAGACCTAAAGGATGTGTAGCTTATGAACCATTATTGTTGTGAGTCTATAGTCTGTTCTATATGCCTTTGTTCAGTAGCAGAGCTATGCTTTAAACAATGCTGGGTAATGACAGGGTACTATTTCCCATCCAACAGATAGCAGGCTTTTTTTTCCCCATGGAAAATGCAAGCCTATAATTTCTTCTTTTCATGCTTCTGGCATTTATTAGAGCTTTAGGGAATTGCACTGACATGGCTTTAGCTGCTGTTCATTGCAGGTGCATTTTAAAAACTTCTAGACGTACTGGGCCAATATCACTGTGCTTGAGGCTGTGTGCATTCTGTCAGTATTGGCCACTTTCCTTTCTGAATAATGATAGGGTTCAAAAACATCAGAGACCCTTAAATTACAAAGTAGCTCTTATCACAAATTAAGATCTTAAATGCCCCAGACAGTACATAACATCCTAAAGTGATTTTGTTTAACCGCAGCTCCTATTTAAGCTGAAAATATGCTTTAAAGTATCATGCACTTGATTTAAAGCTCTTTCATATTAATTGATGACTATGTGTGATTGCTGTATTCTGAAAGATTTCCATATGAAGCAATAAATAATTAAAAGTTTATGTGGCAGATTTAAGGAGGTAAACAGATATAATGGGATTCAGTCTTCCCCATTTGTCAGAGCTAATAAAAGTCACACGCAGGGGTACTTAGATGAATCAGAAAAAAAAATTACATTCTGAATTGAAAAAATAGGTGGCACCCCTCCCTTTCTATCTTAGTAAGACATATATCTGGTGGGGAGATTTGCCTTGTGTGTTTGCCTTGATTAGATTGTAAGCTTTTCTGAGCAGTGACTGTCTTATGTTTTTGTAGAGCTCTGGAGTAGAAGGATGGAGTCGGTTCAGAGGGAAGCTACTAAAATAGTCAATGGTCTTTATTATAAAACATATGAGGATAGACCTAAAGATCTAAACATGTATACCCTAGAGGAAAGACAGATAGAGGACATATGTATGATAAGAACATAAGAAATTGCCATGCTGGGTCAGACAAAGGGTCCATCAAGCCCATCATCCTGTTTCCAACAGAGGCCAAACCAGGCCACAAGAACCTGGCAATTACCCAAACACTAAGAAGATCCCATGCTACTGATGTAAGCTATTCCCTAAGTAAACTTGATTAATAACCATTAATTGACTTCTCTCATTTGTTGTATTCCTTTCCAGATCATTTATATATATATTGAAAAGCACCGGCCCAAGTACAGAACCCTGAGGCACTCCACTGTTTACACTTTTCCACTGAGAAAATTGACCATTTAATCCTACTCTCTGTTTCCTGTTTTTTAACCAGTTTGTAATTCACAAAAGGACAACGCCTCCTATCCCATGACTTTTTAGTTTTCGTAGAAGCCTTTCATGAGGGACTTTGTCAAATGCCTTCTGAAAATCCAAATACACTACATCTACCGGTTCACCTTTATCCACATGTTTATTAACCCCTTCAAAAAAATGAAGCAGATTTGTTAGGCAAGACTTCCCTTGGGTAAATCCATGTTGACATTCAAATATCTCAAAGGCTTCCATGCACAGGAGGTAAGCCTTTTTCAAAGGAAAGAGGCTCTAGTCGAGAGGTCATGAGATGAGTTTGAAAGGGGGTAGACTCTGGAGTAATCTTAGGAAATATTTCTTTACAGAGAGGGTGTTGGATATGTGGAACAGCCTCCCAGTGGAAGTGGTGGAGACAAAAACTGTTGAATGTGTGAACCCTTGGACTGAGGTGGTGTTGGCACAACTTGCAAGGAGAAGCCACGCAGGTACCCATAGTCAGCAGTAGGGGTGTGCATTCGTTTGCAACGTATTGGCAATCCTTAACGAATATGTCCATATTCGTTGTATTCGTGGGGTCACAAAAAGTATCGTGATTCCCCACGAATATAACATATCATTCGTTTCATACGTTTGGCGCCGCATGCTTTTCTTAGCCGCCATTTGAAATCGGAGAACGCCATTTGGGTGTATCCATAGCCAAAAAACCAGGCCTTTCCTATGAGTCATCAGTGTCCTCACAGCCCTGTCAGAGAGGGTCGGACAGGTTGGCAAGGAAACCAGAATGCAACGAATCAGTGAAAAGAATTTTTGCAATGCAGCCAATTGCGCTCTCATTCAGTGGTTGGTGACGCTTTTCCTGATGACCCAGCACTATATATACTTAAGCACGCGGTGTACCATGCATTTTCTTTGCAGGGGTGGTGTGGGGAGGTGGTGGTCTCTGCGGAAGGTGGCTGCATTCAGAGCTAGTCTGAGTTCTCAAATCTGTATTCAATTGCTAGCTAGGCTAGTTACTTAGATAGAAAAAGATATTTGTTCTTCATTTGGCTGCAGTGCCAGCTAGCCCTGTTTTTTTTTTTTTAAGCATTTTTTTTAGTTGATCTGAGATGGTTTCTCTGTGCCAGGGAGAGAAGCGGCTAGCAGTGGCATTTTGTTGTTTAATTCACCCTCTGGGATAGGTTGCAAGCACCATTTGGGTGTTGTGGGTGGGAGAGATATATTCAATTTCTAGCTAGTTTGCTAGAATTTCCATTGAAAAATATATTTCATCGATTTTCCTGCTGTGCCAATTCCAGCTTTTTTGTTAAGTGCATTTTTTTAATTTAACTCACTCAGTCTCTCTGTGCACTGGGCATCAGTGCCAGTGGGCACTGGGTAGTTTAGCAGACTCAAGTATATTGGGACAGCAGTGGTCTGTGCAGCCAAATTCCCAGTGGGCCTCTTTTGTAGTTACAAGCTCAGTGTGTGCAAACACATTACATTAGTGCACATCAAGGTACTGTGCCCGTGGGCAGGCAGTTTACCAGACAAGTATATTGGGAGAGCGCTGCTTTCTGAAGCCAAATCCCCAGTGGGCCTCTTTTGAGGTTACAAGCTCGGTGTGTGCACACACATTACATTAGTGCACATCAAGGTACTGTGCCTGTGGGCAGGCAGTTTAGCAGACAAGTATATTGGGAGAGCGCTGCTTTCTGAAGCCAAATCCCCAGTGGGCCTCTTTTTTAGTTACAAGCTCGGTGTGTGCACACACATTACATTAGTGCATATCAAGGCACTGTGCCCGTGGGCAGCCAGTAGGCACTAGGCAGTGACATTAAATCCATAATGTCGGGGAAAGCTAGATGTGGTCGAGTGATTGGGACTGGCAGAGGAGGCACTTCGAAAGGCACTAGTGCCAGTCCCCCATTAAAGTTAAAAAGGGACCTGTTGCAATCTAAACTCTTTGGAGGGGCAGGCAGTTCCATCCAGAAAAAAATGAAATCTAAACATGATGCATCGCCACCACCTGTTTCTGACCCTGTAGTTTTGGAGGTGAGGGAAGGGGAGGTTGAGTCATGTAAGACAAAATGGCGACACCCAAAAGCAGCAGTGGGACAGCAGTCTCGACTTAGCATTGACAATGTAGCGCAGGCACTGTTTGCTTCTGATTCCGATGAAGAATCATCTTGTGTGGGATTCTTATCAGAAACGGAAGAAGTAATAGCTGACAAAGTTTTAGGAGGATTAGTTAGTCCTGTCTTAGCCTCCAGTGCAACAGGGGAGAGATGAAACTGATGATGAGGATGATGAGGAGGAAGAGCAGTCAACACAGGCACAGAGTGTGACGCCCCTGGCATTTCTTCTCAGGGTGCACCCACTACTTCAGCTCCAGTACCAGTATCCACCCCCAAGGCTATACAGAAGGGAGGATCATGAATGACATCTGCAATCTGGAGCCACTTTAAAGTGATGGAGGACCTGCGTTTTGCTCTGTGTAATTACTGTGGCAGGGTTATTAGCAGAGGCAAGCAAATGGGACATCTATCTAATTTTGGCATGACACATCATATGAAGAGGCAACACCCAACAACAGTACTGCCATCTGGGGATGGTGGCAGTACCAGTCAGGGGACCCCTTCCAAGCAGCGTAAAGTGGTTGAAAAAGGAGCAGAGTCACCCCATGCCCTCAGCCCCTTCTAGCAGTCAGGTGGAAGGCCAGCAACCCCCTGACATGTGGCAGAAGCGACAACCCACCATGGAGGAAATGGGGTGGAGTGTAGTAACGCTATCCCAGGGTAAGAGGCAGGCAGCTTCAAAAGTTGTAACCAGGAGCATTGGGGAAATGATTGCCCTTGATGACCGGCCCTTGCAGATAGAGGAGAATGTGGATTTCAAGCATTTTCTGAAGGTCATAGTTCCAAATTACAAAGTCCCCTCCAGAACCACATTTAGGAGAAAGGTCATCCCCAGCCTGTACAAGCAGGGTCGCAGTCGCATCCAAGCGCTGCTAGCTAAGGCAGAGGGGAGTGTGCATTTCACCTGCGATATCTGGACTGACATGAATGCTGCAAACTCTTACCTCTCCCTGACAGCACACTGGTGGGACCTGGCTGACGCAGGGGCAGGCAGCAGCTCTATTACTGAACAAGTATCGGGGTGGAGGTGGGCTTTACTGCACACCCACCTGACAAACCAGGCCCATAGCGCAGCCAATATTTTAGCATACATCAGACAGATGCTGGAGGGCTGACAACTACACCAGCAAGACAGGAATCCTCAGGCAGGGTTCTTTGTCGCAGTCAATGGTGCAAACATGGTTAAGGCAATAACCAAAGGGCACTTTAAGAACATCCGATGTTTTGCACACACACTGCACCTGGTAGTGAAGTCAGCTCTGGGGTTGGAGTCCAAGCACCAAGAGAATGGATACCTGCAGGTCTTAATACACAAGTGCAGGAACATAGCAGCGCACTTCCACAGAAGTGTGAAGGCGGGGCATGTTATCCGACAAAAGCAGACTGATTTGGAGATGCCTCACAAGCGTCTCTTTCAAGACATTGCCACCCGGTGGAACATAAGAACATAAGAACATAAGAAAATGCCATACTGGGTCAGACCAAGGGTCCATCAAGCCCAGCATCCTGTTTCCAACAGTGGCCAATCCAGGCCATAAGAACCTGGCAAGTACCCAAAAACTAAGTCTATTCCATGTAACCATTGCTAATGGCAGTGGCTATTCTCTATGGGGCGGATTTTAAAAGGCGCGCGAATAGCCTACTTTTGTTTGCGCTCCAGGCGCAAACAAAAGTACTCTGGATTTTAGTAGATACACGCGGAGCCGCGCGTATCTGCTAAAAACCTGGATCGGCGCGCGCAAGCCTATCGATTTTGTATAGCCGGCGAGCGCCGAGCCGTGCAGCCTACCCCCGTTCCCTCCAAGGCCGCTCCGAAATCGGAGCGGCCTTGGAGGGAATCCTCTAACGCCCTCCCCTCACCTTCCCCTCCCTTCCTCTACCTAACCCACCCCCCCGGCCCTGTCTACACCCCCCCCTTACCTTTCTCCGGGGATTTACGCCTCCCGGAGGGAGAAGTAAATCCCCGCGCGCGAGCGGGCCTCCTGCGCGCCGGGCCGCGACCTGGGGGCAGGTACGGAGGGTGTGGCCACGCCCCGGACCGCCCCGGGCCGTAGCCACGCCCCCGCACCCCGCCCCCAAAACGCTGCCGACACGCCCCCGAAACGCCGCGACGACCGGGCCCGCCCCCGACACGCCCCCGACACGCCCCCCACGGAGAACCCCGGGACTTACGCGAGTCCCGGGGCTCTGCGCGCGCCGGGAGGCCTATGAAAAATAAGCTTCCCGGCGCGCAGGGCCCTGCTCGCGTAAATCCGCCCGGTTTTGGGCGGATTTACGCGAGCAGGGCTCTGAAAATCCGCCCCTAAGTGAACTTAATAGCAGGTAATGGACTTCTCCTCCAAGAACTTATCCAATCCTTTTTTAAACACAGCTATACTAACTGCACGAACCACATTCTCTGGCAACAAATTCCAGAGTTTAATTGTGCATTGAGTAAAAAAGAACTTTCTCCGATTAGTTTTAAATGTGCCCCATGCTAACTTCATGGAGTGTCCCCTAGTCTTTCTACTATCCGAAAGAGTAAATAACCGATTCATATCTACCCGTTCTAGACCTCTCATGATTTTAAACACCTCTATCATATCCCCCCTCAGTCGTCTCTTCTCCAAGCTGAAAAGTCCTAACCTCTTTAGTCTTTCCTCATAGGGGAGTTGTTCCATTCCCCTTATCATGATGCTGCAGAGGTTAGTGAAGCTGTAGACACCCCTTCATGAACTTTCTGGTACAATGGACATAAGTGTGCAGAATCCCCTAGGGCAGCAGTTCTCAACCTGTGGGTCGCGACCCCTTTGGGGGTCGAATGACGATTTGCTAGGGGTTGCCTAAGAGACCATCGGAAATATGGGTTTTTTGTTGCTCCTCGAGTCACTCCCTCCCCTCACCGGATGCAGTAAAAAAGTTCATTTTGTGCTCCCTCGCTCCCCGATTGGCCGGTGCTGGGCAAAAGGGGCTTGCCAAAGCAAGCCCCTTTTGCCCATCACCGACCAATCGGGCAGCGCACCTTCGCTCCTCAAGTCACTCCCTCCCCTCACCGGATGCAGTAAAAAAGTTCATTCTGCGCTCCCTCGCTCGGCCGGTGCTGGGCAAAAAGGGCTTGCCGAAGCAAGCCCCTTTTGCCCAGCCTTGGTGTCATGTCTTCATCTACGATGCCGTAGCATCGACCTTGGTGTTATGTCTTCATGTCAAGGCCCATCTGCCCTCGTCCTCAGGCTAGGCCTGCTGCTCCATGCCGATCCAAGCGGCAGGTCCGAAAGGGCTCGGAATGGTCGGAGGACCATTCACATTCTAACATCATCATGTTGTTGGCCTTGGGAGCTTGCAGGCCTGTCAGAGGGTAAGACCGTCAGCCATGCCGTCAAACCTCAGTTTGGTCCTGGATCCATCTGGGGTCGGGCTAAGGCCCAAGGGCACACTAAAACACCCATTATGTAACAGAATGCAAGGCCTTTCGAGGCCGCCTACGTAACACCTAGAAGGCTCTCATGAGGAACTTTGTTAAATGCCTTCTGAAAATCCAAGTACACTGAATCTACCAGTTCACCTTTATCCACATGTTTATTAACTCCTTCAAAAAAGTGAAGCAGATTTGTGAGGCAAGACTTGCCTTGGGTAAAGCCATGCTGACTTTGTTCCATTAAACCATGTCTTTCTATATGTTCTGTGATTTTGATCTTTAGAACACTTTCCACTATTTTTCCTGGCACCGAAGTCAGGCTAACTGGTCTGTAGTTTCCCGGATCGTCCCTGGAGCCCTTTTTAAATATTGGGGTTACATTAGCTATCCTCCAGTCTTCAGGTACAGTGGATGATTTTAATGATAGGTTACAAATTTTTACTAATATGTCTGAAATTTCATTTTTGAGTTCCTTCAGAACTCTGGGGTATATACCATCCAGTCCAGGTGATTTACTATTCTTCAGTTTGTCAATCAGGCCTACCACATTCTCTAGGTTCAGCGTGATTTGGTTCAGTCCATCTGAATCATTACCCATGAAAACCTTCTCCATTACGGGTACCTCCCTAACCTCCTCTTCAGTAAACACCGAAGCAAAGAAATCATTTAATCTTTTCGCGATGGCCTTATCTTCTCTAAGTGCCTCTTTAACCCCTCGATCATCTAATGGTCCAACTGACTCCCTCACAGGCTTTCTGCTTCGGATATATTTAAAAAAGTTTTTACTGTGAGTTTTTGCCTCAATGGCCAATTTCTTTTCAATTCTCTCTTAGCCTGTCTTATCAATGTCTTACATTTAACTTGCCAACATTTATGCATTATCCTATTTTCTTCTGTTGGATCCTTCTTCCAATTTATGAATGAAGATCTTTAGGCTAAAATAGCTTCTTTCACCTCCCCTTTTAACCAAACAAACAAACAATTAGTAGAACACTTGGAATCAAATAATATCTTGTATCCAAATCAATTTGGCTTCCGCCAACATTTAAACACTGAAACATTATTACTGTCATTGACTAACACAGTACTAAAAGGTTTTGATTCGGGTCAAAAATATATTCTTGTCTTACTTGATTTGTCGGCAGCGTTTGACACGATAGATCATGATATCTTGATTACAAAATTGGAAGAGATTGGTCTTATAAATAAGACTCTTGGATGGATTTCTTCATTTTTAAAGCAACGATCATTTCAAGTTAAAATAGGTAATACCCTCTCGGACAAAATGAGCTCCAAACTGGGGTCCCACAGGGTTCGGCCTTGTCGGCAACGCTGTTTAATGTTTATTTACTGCCAGTTTGTCAACTTCTAGCAGGCTTAGGCCTGAATTTTTATATTTATGCTGATGATATCCAGCTCTTGATCCCTGTATCTGATACAATAGAACAAACTTTCAAATTAATAACTGTCTACCTTGCTGCCATTAATCGATTATTATGTCATATGAAATTAGCTTTAAATATGGAAAAAAACGAAATTATTCTTCTTGACCGAAAACCTAAAAATAATATGATTAATACCAATAATATCCTTACCTTACCAAATAACATTAAATTAATACTCTCGGACTCAGTTAAAGACCTTGGAATAACCATTGATTGTCAACTGAATTTCAAAAAACATATTTCTGTGAAATTAAGGGAAGGTTATTATATGTTGTTGAACCTGAGAAAATTGAAGCCATTGTTGGATGTCAATGATTTTCGTTTAGTGTTACAGGCCCTAATTTTTTCATCACTGGACTATTGTAACTCGCTTCTTCTGGGCCTTCCACAAACCACATTGCACCCTTTACAGGTCCTTCAAAACTCAGCTGCGAGAGTGCTAACAAACTGTAAAAAACGAGATCATATTACTCCTGTTCTGATTAATTTACACTGGTTACCGATCTTACAGAGAATACAAGTATAAGGCATGCTGCATTGTACACAAAGTCAAAATGGTCAAAAAACAGATTGGCTGAATTTTTTTAATTCGGCTTCACATCTCACAAAGATCATTAAGATCAGCCAATAAGGGACTATTGCAAATCCCGTCAGTAAATTCAGCCCACCTCATATTAGTACGGGACAGATCCATCTCTATTGTTGGTCCCTGTATTTGGAATACAATGCCCGTTGAACTACATCTGGAAACTGAGTTTAAGGCATTTATGAAAGCACTGAAGACTTGGCTCTTCGAGCAGGCCTATGCAGAGCATTTAGAGGAAAGAAGTAGTTAGAACGAATAAGTGATTATTCTTAAGTTTTTGGGTTTTTTTACCCATCCTTTTATTAATAATTTTATTTTGTTTAAATATCTTATTGTATTTTAACTACCAGAATTTATTGTTGCTTTTATGATTTTATGATTCTATGATGTGAACTGTTGTGATGTTTCTTGCGAATGATGGTATACAAAATTTTTAAATAAATAAAATAAAATAAATAATCATTTTGCTTTCTTTCCACCTTTCTTAATGTGTGGAATACATCTGGACTGTGCTTCTAGGATGGTATTTTTTAACAATGACCATGCCTCTTGCACACTTTTTACCTTTGTAGCTGCTCCTTTTAGTTTTTTTCTAACAATTTTTCTCATTTTATCAAAATTTCCCTTTTGAAAGTTTAGCACGAGAGCCGTGGATTTGCTTACTGTCCCCCTTCCAGTCATTAAATCAAATTTGATCATACTAGGATCACTATTGCCAAGCGGCTCCACTACAGTTACCTCTCTCACCAAGGGCCTCATTTTCTAAAGTATTGCAGGCCTGCGATACTTTAGAAGATGAGGGGTGGGGGGCCGAAACGGGGGGTGGGCCTGCGCTGCCGGTTTCACACCCAATAGCGCCACCATATGAGGTGTAGCTATTGAGAGCGAAATAGGCAGCGAAAAGGCACTTACCTTTTCGCTGTGCGTGCCGTCGTCGCGGAGTCGGCCCCGGTGACACCCCAACTCCTCCTCTTCCAGGGCCGACTCCGCCCCCATTTTGGTATCGCACGCAAAAAGGGACATTTCGCGTGCGAAACGTCCCTTACCGCGTGCGATACGTTTGGAAAATGAGGCCCCAAATCCTGTGCTCCACTGAGAATTAGATCTAAAATTGCTCCCTCTCCTGAACCAATTGCTCCATAAAAATGTCATTTATTCCATCCAGAAACTTTATAACTCTAGTATGTATCGATGATACATTTACCCAGTCAATACTGGGGTAATTAAAGTCTCCCATTATTACCACACTACCAATTTGGTTAGCTTCCCAAATTTAACTTAGCATTTCACTGTCAGTCTCACCATCTTGACCAGGTGGATGGTAGTATACTCCTATCACTATAGTCTTCCTCGACACACAAGGGATTTCTACCCATAAAGATTCAATTGTGCATTTAGTCTCATGCAGGATGTTTATCCTGTTGGACTCTATGCCATCCCGGACATAAAGCACCACACTGCCTCCTGGGTGCTCCTCTCTGTCATTATGATATAATTTGTACCCCGGTATAGCACTGTCCCATTGGTTGTCCTCCTTCCACCATATCTCTGAGATGCCAATTAAGTCTATGTCATCATTCACTGCTATCAATCACACAAACACCCACTTACACCAACCGTGTATTCCAGTACACCACTCTGTCAACAACAACAATTCAACCAATGTACTGGTATATATTATACAGCACACTGTCACCAACAAACTTTTGTTAGACCCTCTATTCACGAGCAGGCATATATAATTCCCTCTCGTTTGTCATAAGGGGTCTCATTACTTTAATTGCGAATCACACCTATATTTTGTTTGCTTCAAATTTTTCAAATTTTCCTTAAAAATATCCTCACAAAAATTCATGGGGAAAACTCCCAACCAATAGAGTCACACGGATAATATTTATGCAGATACTTATCCACGATGAATAGGTCCCAAACGTCCCGACATGGCCATGTTTCGGACCGGAGTCCTGCTTCAGGGGAATAGCTCGATATCAGGAAATCAATTCAACGGAAGCAATCCATCTTTTACTCAAAGAAATTCCATCACAAGTGGCGATTTAATCCGTGCATATCTTTTCCTAAATGCGGGCTGAATTTCAACCCGCCTGATTTAACAATGGCAGCAAACCAGAACCTGTTATATACCTCTTCCGGAAACACACTTTGGTTCACTCCTCTTCCGGGAACACGCTCTGGTGCCCCACTCATTCATGAAGCTGATACCAAGTTCTCCATCACGTCCTCACAAGACTGCCCCAGCAGTATGAATACAAACCGGACGGTGCCAAGTCCTCCATCACGTCCTAACAAGGCTATGACGGCAATCAATGTCCATCGGGTCACCCTTTTTTTGTATACATATCCAACTCCAAACGATCCAGATCCTCTCCAAGTCCCTTACGGAAGTTAAGATGGAACATCATTTAATCAACTGCAAAGTGGAAAGTCTTCCATCACGTCCTCTTTACACTATAACAACAGCGGTGCATTCAGTAATTCAGTTCTCCATCAGGTCCTCTATTCGGTCTGAACGATCCAGACAATCCAAACAATCCAGATACATAATTTAATCAATCTTAGGAGTGACAAGTCCTCACACTGTAACAGCAATGCGATCCACAGTTCAGTTCGCCATCAGGAACCTTATTCAATCTGACCAATCCCAATGGTCCGATCTTCCTTTATAGAACTTGAAATATATCATCAACATTTGTGAGTCCTCAAATCAGGGAGTACCAATTGATCCTCTCATTTAACCCATGGTTGAATGAACAGAATTTCACTTCACAATCACACTTATCAGGTTCAGATAGCACATTAATTTTCTAACAACAGCTGCTAAAATCACGCGTGCTGCAGCCAAAATTATTACTCTTACAGGATTTACTGTCTTTATCCTGACTCTTACCTGGCTCACCACTACCAAAACACTTACCTGACTCCATCACTACTAAAACTCTCTGTATACACTCTCACACACAATACTCATACACTCTTTGGTGTGTGACTTCCTCTCTGTGCTTTCTACTACTTTTTAAAGTTTCTGAGGAGATTCTGGTAAAGCTGGGATATAAAATCCCTTCTGCTCTGTCTCTCTCAATTGGCACTCTCTGACTGGAATCCCAGCTGCAACAACTGTCCTGTTAGCTTAGCTTGAAGCACTTGGGTCACCATGGAAACAGTAAACTAACAGTTTCCAGCAGCTCTTTGGATCCAGGAGGGGGCTATGACAGTCCCAATCAGCTGACAACTTCCACTAAGAGCTGGGGATAAGAACCCTGAAACTATATACTATATACTGTGATAGCCAATTTTACCATACATTTCAATTTTAAGGCATTTTCTCATCTATTATTTAAAAAAAAAAAAAAAGTTACCCTCCCCCCTTCATTTATTTTAACCACTGGGTTACATCTGGACCACTTCTGTCCTGTCTCTATCCTTTATGAGATGCAGTCTCCAGAACTCAACATAGTACTCCAGGTGAGACCTCATCAAGGACTTGTACAAAGGCATTATCACTTCCTTTTTCCTTACTGTTTATTCCCCCCTCTATGTAGTCCAGCATTCTTCTGGCTTTAGTTATCACCTTGTCGCATTGCTTCACTATCTTCACATTGCCAGACACTGTCACTCCATGAACCCTCTCCCAGTCTGTGCACATTAGACTTTCATCTCCATCACATGCAGTTTTTTTGGATTACCACACCCTAGATACATACATCTGGGGAGGGGGAGGGGGAATGAGTACACTCCATCCCACCTCCCCACCTCAACACTCCTATTATGATATGCAATATAATGCTCAGTGTATAATGTTCAGTTAAAAGCTGTGGGCCAGATTTTAAAAAGACTGCACGTGCCGGGCGCATCCCGGGGCTTGCAAAAAGGGGAGGGGGCGGGGCATGGGTGGTCTGGGGGTGGGGCCAGAGGCTCCAGGCACAGCGACCCTGACGCATCGAGACAGTCCCCCTTCTCCCAGAATCCTACTCATCATTACACTTTTGTTTTTCATGCCAAGTGACAAAGGGTGACCAAATGTTATCAAACTTAGAAACAGTATTATGTTATATAGCTGATATTTTAGATAATCGATAGCACTTATAAAGATGGGAATGAACAGCACTCAACATGGGCACTTTCATACTCCTCCAGGATACTATATTCTCACAGGACAAGCAGGATGGTAGTCCTCACATATGGGTGACATCATCAGGATGGAGCCCAATCACGGAAACCTTCTGTCAAAGTTTCCAGAACTTTGACTGGCCTCTACTGGGCATGCCCAGCATGGCACTAACCCTGCAGCCAGCAGGGGTCCCCCTTCGGTCTTCTTTTTTCTGCGCAGCAGTAGCCTCGCGGTAAAGGAGCTCTGAAGAGATTCCTGACAGGAATTTTCCTCACGGAATTACTAAAAGTTAATTGCCCCATAGGGGTCCCTCCTCTAACTTTTCTCAGTTCGCGGTACTTTGGTAAGTTTTTACCTGTTTTTCCGTCGATTACCGTCGAGTCTGGCCCTCGCGGCCTACTGGCCGTCGACCATACCGCGGCTCGATTTTTTTCCATGGCCATGGCGTCGGGGTTTCGTCGGTGCCCGGACTGTACCTGCACCGTGTCCATCACAGACCCCCATAAAGACTGTGTAATGTGCCTAGGACGCGAGCACAATGTCTTGACCTGCATCAAATGTGCCTTAATGACACCGAAGGGTCGCAAGGCCAGAATGGAGAAGATGGAACTTCTCTTCCGTGCTCAAACCCCGACTCCGTCCATTGCATCGATGTCGTCGGAACCGGCACCGTCAACTTCACGCCAGCATCGACCACCGACCGGTGACTGACCGCCATCGACGAATTCTCGACCATTGACACCCTCCACTTCCCCTCAGGATCGAGGGGATCGCAGAGAGAAACAAAGCCATCAACACCATAAGACTCGGACCATCGAGGGAGCGAAATCATCGACCTTGCCATCATCCAAGCTGCTGTCGAAGAGACCCCATCCAGGAAAGGCACCAACCATTCCTGTGCCCGAGTCTCCGAGGCAACCCTCACCCAATCGGGGATCGGGAGCCATGACTCCGCCTTTAACGATGGTCCCTCTGGCTATGCCTCTGCCTCCTTCTTCTGTTCCGGAGCCGGGGCTGATTTCTCCAGGTCTCCGAGAAGAACTGGACCAGATGGTTCAGGAGGCCATCGACAAGGCAATGCAACGTCTTCAGGTTGCACCGGCACCGACACCGGCACCGTCTGTGGAACGGATCATCGACCCGATTCCGGCAGCGCTGGCACTGCTGCTATCCAGGATGGAAGCGCTTATGAGCGCTTTTCCTCTGATGGTTCCTGGGTCTCTGATGGCTCCGATGCCCTCCCCATTGACTGTGTGATCGGGAAGAGAAACACTGTTCCGTATACCTCCATTGGGAGTTCTGCATCAGCCATCGATGCTGATACGTCCCTCGCCACCGACCCATCCATTGGTGCCGATATGTCGTCGGCACCACCGAGTCATCCATCGATGCCCTCGATGCCTGCACCGGTGCTTTCGATGCCATCATCGGTACCTCCGATAATTCCTCCGATTCCCTCGGAGCCTAGACCGGGACCTTCAGGTCTACAACCACCCTGTCCCCTTCTAGTTCCTAGAGAAGCAGGTGCTGATCCTTACGACACTTGGGGTGATGACACTTCATCAGACACCGATGATGTACCTTCACCACCTTCACCCACTGAGAGTAGGAAGCGTTTTCCTCCAGAGGACTTCTCCTTTATAAACTTTGTGAAGGAAATGTCTGAATTGGTCCACTTCCAATTGCAGACTGAACAGGATGATAGGCACCAGATGATGGAATTGCTCCAATTCCTGGATACCCCCAAGGTAATCACATCTATACACATCCATCAGGTCCTTCTCGATCTCCTCAAGAAGAACTGGGAACATCCTGGATCAGTTGCTCCAGTACAAAGGAAAGGTGACACTACCTATCTGGTACAATCAGCCCCAGGTTTTCAAAAATCTCAGCTTGATCACCACTCGGTCTTTGTAGAGTCTGCACAAAAAAGGGCAAAGAGGTCAAAGCCTCACTCATCTGTTCCTCCTGGAAAGGAACAGAAGTTCCTAGACAACATTGGTCGACGAGTATTCCAAGGGGCCATGCTCATTTCCCAAATTGCCGTCTATCAGCTTTATATGACCCAATATAACATCTCAGACTCCCTGCCTCAACAATTTCAAGAACAATTACAAACCCTAGTCGACAAGGGTTTTGAGGCAGGCAAGCATAAGATTAGAACATCTTATGACATTTTTGACACTTCTACCAGAGTGTCTGCAGCTGCCATCTCGGCGAAGCAGTGGGCCTGGCTCAAGTCTTCTGACCTTCGCCCGGAAGTACAAGACTGGTTATCCGACCTGCCTTGTGTCAGAGATAATCTGTTTGGCGAGCAGATTCAACGGACGGTAGCAGAATTAAAAGACCATCATGAGACCCTAAGCCAGCTCTCTTTGATGCCTTCTGATTTTTCCTCAAAACAGCCCTTCAGAAAGGACTCTAAGAAGTCATTCTTCCGTCTGAAGAAGTCTTACCTGCCACCATCCAGATCCCATGCCACGAGACCTTATCAAAAACCGCAGTCTCATCAAGCCCGTAAACAAAAACCACAAGCAGCTCCTCAACCAGGACCTGCTTCAGGTTTTTGACTTCCACTTAGAGAGCAGCAGCCACATTCCTCTGTCGCAGATACCAGTGGGAGGTCGATTGTGCCACTTCCACAACATGTGGCATCCAATCACATCCGACTAATGGGTATTGGCAATCATTCCTCAGGGTTACCATCTGTACTTTCTTGCCCTGCCACCGGACTCCCCACCTCTACAGATGTGGAGAATGTCTGACCACTCCATTCTTCTGGAACAAGAGGTTTCCCTCCTTCTCCAGTCAAGAGCAATAGAACCCGTTCCATACTCTCAGCAAGGCCTAGGGTTCTATTCCCAGTACTTCCTAATCCCCAAAAAACCAGGAGGTGTCCGTCCTATTCTAGACCAATGGGCCCTCAACAAGTACCTCCAACAAGAAAAGTTCAAGATGGTCACCTTGGGATCGCTTCTACCTCTACAAAGAGGAGACTGGCTCTGCTCTCTGGACCTCCAGGACGCATACACCCACATTGCGATAACTCCAGCTCATCGCAAGTACCTGAGGTTTCTAAGAGGCCCCAAGCACTATCAATATCGAGTGCTCCCATTCGGCCTAGCGTCTGCGCCATGAGTCTTTACCAAATGCTTCGTAGTTGTCGCAGCCTTCCTCAGAACCCAAGGTGTTCATGTCTACTCCTACCTGGACGATTGGTTAATCAGGACTCCCACTCAGCAATCTGCTCTGTCGTCCCTCAATCTAACCTTACACACTCTAATTTCACTAGGATTTCTCGTCAATTACGACAAATCCTACTTAGTCCCATATCAAACCTTATCATTCATTGGGGCAGACTTGGACACCTTACAGGCAAAGGCTTTCCTGCCTCGACAATGAGCACTGACTCTTGCGTCCCTTGCTCACCAGCTGCAGTCTCAGCACTCCGCGACTACACGCCCATTTCTTGTCCTCCTCGGATACATGGCATCCTCAGTCCATGTCACACCAATGGCCCGCTTGGCCATGAGACTCATGCACTGGACTCTGAGGTCTCAATGGACTCAAGCTATTCAGCCTCTGTCAGACATTGTCCGCAAACCCGACTCACTCTGTCTGACTCTCGCGTGGTAGAAAAATCAGACCAATCTCCTCCAGGGATTGCCCTTCCAGGTTCCAAATCCTCAAATCATTCTCACCACCAACGCTTCCATCCTCGGGTGGGGAGCCCATGTAGCCAATCTGCAGACACAAGGCTCTTGGTCTCCAGAGGAAGCCAAACACCAAATATATTTCCTGGAACTTTGAGCAATCAGATATGCTCTCAGGGCCTTTCAGGATTGCCTTTCAAATCAAGTCATCCTGATTCAGACGGACAACCAGGTGGCCATGTGGTACATCAACAAACAGGGAGGCACAGGCTCCTTCCTTCTGAGTCAGGAAGCTGCACAGATTTGGCAAGAAGCTCTCTTCCATTCGATGCACCTCAGGGCCACCTAGTTACTGGGAGTGAACAATGTGTTGGCAGACAAGCTGAGTCGCATCTTTCAACCGCACGAGTGGTCTCTCAACCCCTCGGTAGCAAACTCCATCTTCCAACAATGGGGAAATCCTTGGATAGACCTCTTTGTGTCCCCACAGAACCGCAAAGTGGAGAACTACTGCTCTCTCATTCGCAGCAAACACGCTCAACCCAGAGACGCATTCTCCCTCTCTTGGGCAATTGGTCTGCTTTACGCATTCTCTCTACTTCCTCTTTTCTCGAAGACTCTTGTGAAGCTAGATCAGGATAAGGGAACCATGATCCTGATATCACCTCACTGGCCACGCCAAGTGTGGTTTCCAATACTTCAGGATCTCTCCATCCGCAAGCACATTCCATTGGGAAAGGACCCACTTCTGATCACTCAAAACAACGGGTGCCTACGACATCCAAATCTTCAAGCCTTGTCCCTGATGGCATGGATGTTGAAAGGTTAATCCTTCAACCACTTAACCTTTCTGAGCTAGTTTCCCATGTCTTGATTGCTTCACGGAAGCCTTCCATGAGAAAGGCTTACTCTTACAAATGGAAAAGGTTCATGTCATGGTGCTCTTCTCAGTCCCTTGACCCCTTTTCCTGTCCAATCCTGAAATTTCTGGACTATCTCTGGCAACTATCAGAGTCAGGTCTTAAGACTTCCTCCATTAGAATGCATGTCAGTGCGGTAGCCGCCTTCCATAAAGGTATCGGGGATGTCTCTATATCAGTATACCCCCTTGTAACACGTTTTTTGAAGGGCTTGCTCCACATCAAGCCCCCGTTGCATCCTCTGGCCCCTTCTTGGGAACTTAAACTAGTTCTGGGTTGGCTCATAAAACCACTATTCGAGCCTCTTCACTCTTGTGAACTTTGATATCTTACATGGAAAGTGATTTTCCTTTTGGCTATCACTTCAGTTCGCAGAGTTAGTGAATTGCAGGCCCTAGTTACCTATCCGCCTTACACTAAACTTCTGCAGGACCGGGCAGTACTCCACACTCACCCGAAATTCTTACCTAAGGTAGTTTCGGATTTTCATCTAAATCAGTCCATCATACTACCTTCCTTTTTTCCCAGGCCCCATGCCAACCCAGGAGAACAGGCTCTGCATACCCTTGTGTTGTGTTCCGCGGCCGTGGGAGGCCATGACCACGGTCCCCTACCTCGTCCGCAGTGGCGACCCGCTGCGGCAGCTTCGGGGGAAACCCCGGACCGGTTGCTCGGTGCCCTGGCGCTGGTCCCCAGCCTGTCGGGGGGAGAGCCATCCCTGCTCTGCCCCGAGCCGTTCCTGCAGCCATTCCTCCGTGGAGGAAATCAAAGATGGCCACCGCCATCTTTAGGCACGAGGCCGCGCACCCTTCACAAATTTAAAGGGACCTGATCCCTTTAATAAGCCTCACCTGTCCTGGATCAGTCTGAGCAGGGGAAGTATAAAAGGAAGCTTCCTCTGCTCATTCTCTGACTTGGCAACGTCCTCCAGCGCTGTCTAGTCTGCTTGCTTCAGTGAGTTCCTTGAACTTTGGTTCCTTGTTCCTGTTACGTCTTGGTCTTCTCGGCTCCTGACTTCGGATTGGCTTACGGTGATTCTCTGGTGTGCGACTCGGATTGGCAAGCGGTGATTTTCTGGTGTGACTTCGCACTGGCAAGTGGTGATCCCTCAGTGTGTGACCTCGGACTGGTAGTGACGACTCTCTGGCACTCGATCTTGGACCCCTCCTGGACTCCGTCTCCAAGGGCCCGCCTAAGTCCCAGCGGTCCAGGTCCCTACGGGCTCCTTCTGGGGGGACCGTGGACTTCCAGGATGAAGCTCCAGTCAGCCCTTGCACTGATACCACGACTCCTCGGGGTCCACCTAAGTCCCAGCGATCTGGGTCCCTACAGGCTCCTCCTGGGGGGACCACAGACTTCCAAGGGTGAAGACACAGCTCCTCTTCCAGCCTCTTCATCTGCCTGCAGTCTCCTCCGTCTCTAGTGCCGAGGGTTGACTGCTCTACTCTTCTGCTCTGCCTCGCCACCCGACGAGAGCACCTACGGATCCTCCGCAAGGTATACCATCCTCTCGTCGGCCCAAGGGTCCACAAGCCTGAGCATAACACCTTTACTGTAAACGGGCTCTAGCGTTTTACCTAGACCGTACAGCGACCCACAGGGAAAACATTCAATTGTTTGTCTCTTTCCACCCAAACAAGTTAGGGAAGCCTGTGGGTAAACAGACTCTCTCCTACTGGTTGGTGGACTGCATATCCTTTTGCTACCAACAAGCAGGCATTCCATTTCAAGACCGTGTTAAAGCACACTCTGTGAGAGCCATGGCGACTTCAGTAGCACACCTACTATCGGTGCCGCTTCCTGACATCTGCTGGGCAGCCACCTGGAGTTCCCTCCACACTTTTGCAGCCCACTATTGCTTGGACAAAGCCGGAAGACAAGATTCTATCTTTGGCCTGTCTGTCCTTCGTAACCTATTTACAACGTGACGTACCAACAGCCTTCCGCCTGCCCGGTGGGGTTCAGGATGCCCTCTACCAAATTCCACCCCAGTTGTTGTGCCTGTTGCACACCTTTGGGTACATTTGGTGCATGTTCGGACATCCTCAGCTCGGTACTCACCCATATGTGAGACTACCATCCTGCTTGTCCTGTGAGAAGGCAAATGTTGCTTACCTGTAACAGGTGTTCTCACAGGACAGCAGGATGTTAGTCCTCATGAAACCCGCCCTCCGCCCCGTGGTGTTGGGTTCGTAACGTTTTGTTATTTTATTTCTCGGCACTGCCTGTAGTTTTCAAATAAGACTGAAGGGGACCCCTGCTGGCTGCAGGGTTAGTGCCATGCTGGGCATGCCCAGTAGGAACCAGTCAAAGTTCTGGAAACTTTGACAGAAGTTTTCCGTGATTGGGCTCCATCCTGATGATATCACCCATATGTGAGGACTAACATCCTGCTGTCCTGTAAGAACACCTGTTACAGGTAAGCAACATTTGCTATCTCACATCTTGCAGCTCAGAATATTTGTTGACATAATTTCTGCAAAGGACCTGCAACACATAATTGTCTATAATTTGACACTGTTCCCTCCACACTGACACTTCCCCACACAGACAACCACATTCTCAAACTCTCTCACACTTACCATGCACACAGACACGCCATACACACTTATTCCCACACATTTCTACCCCCAACCTCCAGACACACCCCTCCTCAAACACCCCTCTGTAGCAACATTCCTGCCCAGCAACATACATCCTTACACACTCTTCTCCCAGCCACACATATAACCCATGCCTTTACTCCTATTTCTCTACCAGCATGGAGCAATGCCAGACATATATTCACCCACAGATACATACACTGGCAAGAACTGTAATGCACACTAGGGATGTGCATTCATTTAAAACAAAAATGCAAAACACACCGAATAAGGCTAATTCATTTCATTCAGGGGGCCCTGAACTGAATCGGGGGCCCCCTAAATGAAATGAAACTTGTTTGTTTCATTTTAAACTAATGCATCAGGCCTAGGTCTAGGCCTGAAGCTGGGACCTTGCCTAGGGTATAGGATGAGGCCCAAAGCAGGGGCTATGGCCTAGGCCCGAGCATGATGCTGAGGTCGGAGGCATGGGCCATTGAAGGAGCCTCAGCTGAGACCCCCAAAAATTAAAAAACCCCCCAAAAAACCCAAATAGGTACCTGATCTGTCGGGTAATCTGAATAAAGCCAGGTCTTGATGCTGGGACCTCGGTCTAGGCCAGAGCATGAACCTAGGACTGATGTAGCGACCCAACCCGGAGGCTGGGTACCGACACCTGGGCCTTGGCCTAGGCTGGACCCCGAGCCCAGGCTCGATGCCACGACACAACCCCTGAGGCCAGGTCTCAGTGCTGGGCCCTAGGCTGGACCCAGGCTTGACATTGCGACCTGACCCGGAGGCCGGGTCCTGACTCCAGGGCATAGGCTGGAACAAAGGCCCAATGCTGGGGTTTTGGTCAGGTACCATTCTGATGTTCGGCATTGTACGGCATTGCCATACATCAAATGATGTTATATGCTGGGGTGAATGCATCGTAGTTAATTTCTGCTGCAACCCCAGCAGATATAATCATTTGGCACGAAGAGCTGAAGAAATAAGAGGACCTGAAGAGGAGCTCACAGGCCTGGGTTCCGAGGCCTGGGCCTGACCCTGGACTGAGGCCCAGGTGTTGGGTCCCAGCATCCTGGTCAAAGCCCTGGCATCGGACCTGGGTCTGGGCCTAGGCCCCGGCGTCAGGACCTAAGCCTCCAGGTCAAGTTGTGGCATCGGGCCTGGGCTCGGGTTCAGGCCTAGGTCAAGGCTCTGGCGTCAGGACTTGGCCTCTGGGGCAGTTTGTGGCATTAGGCTTGGGTCTAGGCTAAAGTTATGGCATCAGGACCTGGTCTCCAGGGTGGATCATGGCAGTGGACCTGGGTCTGGGCCCTGGCTGAGGCACAGGCATCAGGACCTGATCTCTGGGCAAAGCTCCAGGTGTCAGGATCCAGCCTCCGAGCCCAGCCACAGTGTCAGACCTGAGTAGGCCGAGGCCGCAGTGATCTGCCATGGCCTCAGCTTATACAAGTCTGAGGCTTTGGCTTAGTCCTAGCTGGTGGATCCCCACTGGACCAGGTAAGTGGGGCATGGGGGGATCTTGGTTCTGGCATTTTCCTGGGAGAATGGGAGGAAGGCCTAGTTTTGGTTTGTTGGCTATATTTTTTTGGAGGGGGGGTTATTGTTTGATTTGTTTTTTTTCACTCGAATGAAACAAATCAAGCAATCCATGAACAAAAGTTCATGGGGAAAAAACCTCCCGAAAACAAAATTGAATTTATTTCCCCTGCACATCCCTAATGCACACATGAAAGTCATGGAACCATAGAATCATGCTTTAAGTTGCTATGCAATTCTAGTCTTCTCATATGTTGTCATTAAATTGGTTATCTGTGGGTTTTATAGATGTCTGGTAGATTGTTGCACTTAAAATACATATTATTTTATTGTTTGATTTCTATTTTTTATTTCTAATAAACATGACTCCTGCTTTTAGGGTATATATTTTTTTTTGTTTTTTATACGGGTTGAGGGGTTGCACAATGTATGTATGGGAAATATTTATTCATTGTGTACAGAACAGTTGTGAGTGAAAGATGTAGAATCAAAAGAGGCTAATTTTCAATGCCCCTGAAATGCATAAAACCTGGTTTTATACACATTAAAGGCTGCTCTCAAACTGACCCGGGTTCAGTGCTTGCAAAATTATGTGCATAACTCAGTTTTATGCCAGTTTGAAATGCTCTGAGGAGAGGCATTCTTGAGGTACAGACTGCACTTATAATGCATATACTTCTTGAATTTTTAAAAGTGAGAGAATAACTTTAAAACAAGCGCCCATGCACCTATATATGTGACTATATAGACACATATGTGCATGCAAGTGTATTTTATATCATGCTTGCAAATGCATGCACACTATATGAAATACAATCAAATCTACCCAAAAATATATTCATGTATCTAAAAGATATGCAGCATGTATGGTTCTTCAGCCTGAACTCCCCCCCGTTTACCCTGACCCTTCACCCAATCAGGACTTCTCCTATGGAACAGCCTTCCTAAGGGAGTAAGATGTCTCCGAGGAAGAACTTTCTTTCAAAAAAGCCCTAAAAACTTTCCTCTTCAAGAAAGTGTTCCACAACTTAAATGACAATGGACTTCCCCCCACCATGCCCCCCTCGGAGGGCACTACTTAGTCTTCTATTTCCCTCACCTCTGGCCCCAATCGCGAATGCTTGTTTGTTTTCTTCCCCCTTCTCCTAAGATTTATGCATCGTCCTGTTCCCTCCTTTCTTTTGTCTGTGTATGTTTATATTGTACTGCACTCTGAACGTAGGAAGGGCAGGTGAGCTTTGGAGGTGGCGCATCTAGATGCATATAACTTTAGCAATCCTCTAAGTTGCCTTTCTCGTATATAACACAGTCTTTCTCGTATATAACAAAGTTGCCTTTCTCGTTTATAACAAAGTTGCCTTTCTCGTATATAACACAGTCTCCAAAGTCCCCAACTTTAGCAATCCTCTAAGTTGCCTTTCTCGTATATAACACAGCAACAGCAGCCCTGTTCCCTCTTCCTCACCCTGCAATCAGTGAGCTTCTCCCCAGTTGGCTCGAGGCCCCTCAAATCCAGGCCCATCTATTTATCTCTCTCTGTTTCCCCCAAGTTATTTATCCAAGTTTTTCTCCCTGTTCATTGTAAGACAATCTTATGTCATTGTTCGTTTGTTGCTAGAATGTAAACCGTAGTAACTCTGTTACCTGAACATCGGTATAGAAAAGTGGTAATAAATAAATAAATAAATAAATATGGTCCAAGTGGTCAGGAGCGGGTGTGGATTTTTATTGTTGAGGAGAACCATGGGGAGTTTAAGTTGTGGATCGAGGAATGAATGATCCTAGCAGGCTTATATTGTATTCGGTAGGAGATATGGAGCCAGTGAAGAGATTTGAGTACAGGTGAGATGTGATCACACATGGGAGTGCTGGTAAGGAGTCTTGCTGCTGAGTTTTGTATGACCTGGACTGAATTCTTACTTAGACTGGAGTCCCAGCACAGGGGATTTCCCCGGCCACATAAACATACCAAAGCAGGCACACAAGTGTTGGGGAATAGCACTGGTCACCCCAGCACTCAATTTGGTCAAAACATTTATCTTTATACAATTTGTCCAAGAAGCTACATGAAATTGCCTACCGAGATTCATCTTTCTCTTCAGGACCTGCTCTCATACAGCCCAGCAGCAGAGTCTATCCCAAAAACCTCTACTGCTGTCCCTGCTGTGCTCTGGGCTCAGATGTGCCTCTGGGGGGCTATGGTAGCTTGTTACGGAGGGACTGTGGTAACTTGTCACTGCTGCAGGAGCTTGGTAAGTGCCTTGTGCTGCTTGTCCTTTCCATCTTGCCTTTATTTTAATGTCTTAGTTTTTGTTTTACTTTGATTTCTTTTTATTTTTACTTTTGTGCTTGCCCCTGCAGTGCTGAGATAACCTGGCCCCTTTAAGAGTCCAGCCTACGAAGTCATCATTGCTGGGCTGCTAAGTGAAACCATTTGATCTCTCCTCACCACTGGTAGCCGCAGCCTTTCTCTCTGCTTTAAACACCTGATACTGGGAGAGAGACAGTACCAAAACAAAAGAGCACTATGCTGTCTCTGTCTAGCCCTGCGCCTGCAGCAGCCCAGGTAACTTTTATTTAATAATACATTTTTTAACCTGTTCACACCAAGACAGGCTAAAAGGCAAGGTAGAAGGCCCAGGCAGACCACAAGGCAAGGCAGAAGGCCTGGGTAGGTCACAAGATGAGGCAGTATGCCTGAGTAGTCCACAAGGCAAAGTAGAGTGAGACAAGACTGGCCAGGTCAAGGAGCCGAAGTGACTCCATGAAGATGCAAGGAGGGACTGGAAAAGCTGGTTAAGTAGGCCTGGAACTGCTGTGTCATGTAACTACCAAGGAGGTGGCTAGGGCAGCTAAGACTGGACCTCTTGCTGAAGGCCTCTGCTGGTGGAACCATGACAATATGGTACTTTTCAGCTCAATACTTTATCCCGACCTCACCATGCCTCAGGTCTTGCTCTCTTTTTGTCTGAGTAACTTTGCCTAAACATTTTTCTTTCAAAATGACACAGACAAAAGGGGGGTGGGGGAAATCTTTTTAAAAGGGAATATTTATGTGGGTAAAAACTGATTTTACCTGCATAAGTCTTTTGAATATTGACCTTATACTAGCCTTCTTACATATCAGCAGTTCCTCAGGCACAGTGGCTTGATAAGGCATTTGTGGTTTTCTCCTCACTCAAATAAGCAATATATTGCATGTGTGTGAGTGCTTGATTGAGAGTAGCCTGGAAAGGCCATGGCACCTCTCTAGAGCAGGACTTCCAAAGCTCTGTCCTAGAAACCCAATAGTTTTTCAAGATATCCACATGAGATAAATTTGCATATACTGGGTCTCCAATGCATGCAAATTTGCCTCATGCACACATATTCATTTTGGATACCCTGAAAATCTGACTGGCAGTGGAGTTTCCTAGGACAGGATTGAAAAGTCCTGGCCTAGAGGGAGGAGGGGGAGGGAGGAAAAGATAAATAACAGAGAGTTATGAGTATGTACTGCATAGGAAATTTGACCATCTTTGTTTTGTGAATTTTTGTATTGAAAAGATTTCTGGGCTGAAATTTCAAAACAATGTGCATGCAAAAAAAACCAACAACAAAAAAGCAGTTTTATACATAGTGGGGTAGATTTTAAAAAACTGCGCCTGCGCGTACTTTTGTTCACACGACCGGCGCAAACAAAAGTACGCCGGATTTTAATAGATATGCGCGTAGCCACGTGTATCTTTTAAAATCCTGGGTCAGCGCACGCAAGGCTGCGCAAAATTGGCAGCCTGCACGTGCCGAGCCGCGCAACCTGCCTCCGTTCCCTCCGAGGCCGCTCCAAAATCGGAGCGGCCTCGGAGGGAACTTTCCTTCCACCCCTCCGCACCTTCCCCTCCCTTCCCCTACCTAACCCACCCCCCAGCCCTATCTAAACCCCCCTACCTTTGTTTGACAAGTTACGCCTGCCCAAGGCAGGCGTAACTTGCGCTCGCCGGGCCGGCCGCCGGCACGCGATTCCCCGGCCCGGGAGCAGTTTCAGAGGCCTCGGCCACACCCCCGGGCTGGAACCACGCCCGCAGCTCTGCCCCAGAATGACGTGCTGCCATGACACGCCCCCGCCACGCCCCCCAGGAAAGCCCCGGGACCTACGTGCGTCCCGGGGCTTGCGCGCACCACCGAGCCTATTCAACATAGGCTCAGCACGCGCAGGGGGAACTTGGGGCGTAAGATACGCGCGTACCCCTTTGAAAATCTGTCCCATAAATTGGTGTTCCAAAATAGCCCGGCGTTCATTTTGCATAAAATACACATGTTTTATGTGTATTTTATGCAAAATGTTTTATGTTTTAATTTCCAACTTTGGTTCTATGTAAACCGACGTGATATGTACTAGTACAGGGACATCGGTATATAAAAGCCTTAAATAAAAATAAAATAAATGTAACATGGGGATACGTATATTATTACTTTTAAACAAACTGGGGAGAGGCATTCTGAAGGAGGGGGTTGGAGCTGGGATGCAGTTCGAATTTAAATGCATATTTTTATATTTTAAAATGTATACACGTTAGTTAACCTACACAAGTTACGCCCTCCAAATGGAAGATATAACTTTATGTGGGAAAGTTTGTGTGCGTACTTGGCCATTTTTGTGTGAATTTTCAAACTGAACTTATGCACATAAATTTCTTAGGTACACGCAGACCTAGTCCCACTGTGCACAATTATAAAAATACCCTGCCTGTGTGGATTTGGTAAAAATTCACTAGGATTAACAGTGGAAGAGTTTAGTTAATCCACTGGTCCCTAGATTCATCATTCTGCTTTATTTCTAGCAGACGAGGCGTGAAAAAAAGGGGCGGGGACGATAGTAAGCAGCCGGCCGCATTGCGGCGATACGGTTTTGCCCACCGCGATGCGGCCGCACTGCACACTATCGCCCCCATAGTGCCACGGGGAAAGGTGTAGTTTTTTTCCCTTGGCACTGCCGGCAATAATGTGAAAAACAATATCGACCACAGCGCTTTTGGGAGATTACTCTGCCTAAACCCCACCCACACTCCTCCCCTTCCCCTAATTAGAATAATACTGCCGCGATACCGGCACATCGCAGAATAAAGAATGACCCTGTATGTTTGCAAAACTGGCCAAGACAAATTAGACTGATTTATAAAACCATACATTTTAAAGTACATCAGATAGAAAAGAGAATAGTGTTGCTGGTATTAGTACATTAAGATGAGTTACAGCACAAGGGTTTATCTTGTCCTTGCACATCCCATGTATGAGTAATGGTACTGCAGTAACAGATCAGTCTGTCATCTTATTTTCGTAATCTCCATAATGAAACAATATCTCCTAGATCAGGGGTTGAAGTTCTAAGACAATGGTTACAATATTACATTAAGGCTGGAAATAATGTGCTCTTGAATAGGTGTCACCGTGCTGTTTCTGTTTTTTGTATTTTCCGCAGGTTTGAAAGGAAATGGCTTATGCTGTGGAAAAATACCTAAAGAATGCATGTATTGAAAGACCTTGAAAAGATGTAATTCAAATTAGTCAGATGATTCTATTGATGTCATAAACTACTGTATTAAAGTAATTTGATAAAATTAGCCATGAAGTATTCGGCAACCAGGGGCAACCAGCACAGGTTTTGTTAAATAGAAAGAGAGGTTCACTGGATTTTTTTAATTATTGAATTTAATATCATATTTTTATTTTGCGTTTCATAGATGGCTGGCCATTTCAATGTGGATTACATAGTGGACCCATCAGTGACAAATCATTATTGACCAGTATCACTATCAAACCTTTCCTTCTTGTCTAAACTTATTAAATTTTAAAAGGAACACGTATGCGCTCAATTTTATAAAGTATGCGCATAGCATTTAAAATACTGTTGCCATGTGTACTTCTACAGACTTTATATGAGAGAGAAAGAGAAAGGAAACAGAGAGTAGGATTAAATGCTCAATTTTTTCAGTGGAAAAGGGTAAACAGTGGAGTGCCTCAGGGATCTGTACTTGGACCGGTGCTTTTCAATATATATATAAATGATCTGGAAAGGAATACGACGAGTGAGGTTATCAAATTTGCGGATGATACAAAATTATTCAGAGTAGTTAAATCACAAGCAGACTGTGATAAATTACAGGAGGACCTTGCAAGACTGGAAGATTGGGCATCCAAATGGCAGATGAAATTTAATGTGGATAAGTGCAAGGTGTTGCATATAGGGAAAAATAACCCTTGCTGTAGTTACACGATGTTAGGATCCATATTAGGAGCTACCACCCAGGAAAAAGTTCTAGGCATCATAGTGGATAATACTTTAAAATCGTCGGCTCAGTGTGCTGCAGCAGTCAAAAAAGCAAACAGAATGTTAGGAATTATTAGGAAGGGAATGGTTAATAAAACGGAAAATGTCATAATGCCTCTATATCGCTCCATGATGAGACCGCACCTTGAATACTGTGTACAATTCTGGTCGCCGCATCTCAAAAAAGATATAGTTGCGATGGAGAAGGTACAGAGAAGGGCAACCAAAATGATAAAGGGGATGGAACAACTCCCCTATGAGGAAAGGCTGAAGAGGTTAGGGCTGTTCAACTTGGAGAAGAGACGGCTGATGGGAGATATGATAGAGGTCTTTAAGATCATGAAAGGTCTTGAATGAGTAGATGTGATTCGGGTAATTTACACTTTCGAATAATAGAAGGACTAGGGGGCATTCCATGAAGTTAGCAAGTAGCACATTTAAGACTAATCGGAGAAAATTCTTTTTCACTCAAGCTGTTACAGACACATTCAGAGGTATTCATAGTAAATTGACATCAGTAAATAATTATAGCCCTTATAAGTGATGAATAGGAGTAGATTTGTACAATGCAGCTAGCACTGCTGTGTAGAAATCACCTCTTGTTAAACTTTTCATCAGTTATAAGGACTATAATTCTTTACCGATGTCAGTTTTATTATGAATACCTTTGAAGGTGTTTTTAACAACCCCCCCAACTCTCCCAACCTTCCTCCCAAAATCCAACCCAGATTCATAGTGCTCTTCTAGAATGGTACCTATATAGAGAGTCTCAGACTGACCCCATACAGAGGTTTTTTTTCTCTCTCTCTCTCCTGCACCTCATAAGGAGCAGTACCAAAGTTACACAGCAACATATACACAATGGGACGGATTTTCAAAGGGTTACGCTCGTAATATACGTGCGTAATCCCGAAAACCCGCTCCTGCATGCGCCAAGCCTATTTTGCATAGGCCCCGTGACGCACGCAAGCCCCTGGACACGCGTATATCCTGGGGCTTGAAAAAATGGGTGGGGAGTGGGCTGGCTGGGGGCAGGGCGGGGAGGGGACCGAGGCCTCCGGCACAGTAGTCGTGCCGGCGCGCATAACCTACGCCTGCCTGGAGGCAGGCGCAACTTCCCTAACAAAGGTCGGGGGGGGGGGGGGTTAGATAGGGCTGGGGCAGGTTAGGTAGGGGAAGGGAGGGGAAGGTGGGGGGTGGAAGGAAAATTCACTCCAAGGCCGCTCTGATTTTGGAGCGGCCTCTGAGGGAACAGAGAAAGCCATCGGTGCTCCCTTATGGCTCGCCGCGTGCAAGGTGCACAAGTGTGCACCCCCTTGCGCATGCTGACCCCGGATTTTATGACATACGCGCGGCTTCGAGCGCATATTATAAAATCGGGTGTAGATTTGTGCGCGCCGGGTTGTGCACACAAATCTACGCCCGCGCATAGGTTTAAAAATCTGGCCCATTGCCTTTGCAAAATTTGTAGTTACACACATCAGCCTTGACCCTACTCCTTATTCTGAACATACATACGCCCTTCCCGGCTTCTTAAAATTTGCATTGCACACGAGCAACACTTAAAATCTTCCTCTTAGTGAACAAGCTTTTCAGTTTTAATTGTAATGCCAAATTATCATATCAGTACCCCTTGCAGTGCAGGGTCCATCAGAATTCCTCGCTCTCCTTCAATTTATATTTGATACCATTTGCCTTTCTTATCTAAGATTGTGGGTACAGTTGTTTCATCTTTGCTGATGATATTCAAATCATAGCATATATTAGCCCTAGGCATCTGAAAGAGATTTGAGCCTTTAACCTCTTTTCGAATAGAATTACACAATGGCTATATATTCACAAATTGAAATCCTGGTATGTCAGAAACATTATGGGGCAGATTTTAAAAGCCCTACGCGCGTAAATCCAGCTGGATTTACGAGCGCAGGGAGGTTACGTTAAAGTAATATCGATCTTAACACATGGGTAAGATGTTGGATGTATACACCTATGTCATATCTCCCTCAAGGATAGAATGTATATTGTGGTGGCGTATTTATAAAACCTCATTGAGTCCCATTAACTCAGATCTAACAGCACTCAGAGAGATAAGTGTCTGGAAGGTTTATAATGCTTTGTGTCTAGTACACGATGGTTAATTACCTTTCCCCCTTCCCCGTCTTCCTCCCTTCCCCCTTCCCCCCTTCCCCCTTCACCATCCCCTTCTTATTCTTTCTATAGTTTATCAGTAATAGAATTAGGGGCAGATTTCCAAAGGGGTACGCACGTAAGATACGTGCGTAAACCCCGAAATGCTGCCCCTTCCACCCCCTGCGCACGCCGAGCCTATGTTGCATAGGCTCGGCGGCGCGCGCAAACCCCGGGACGCATGTAAGTCCCGGGGCTTTCCTGGGGGGCGTGTCGGGGTGTGTGTCGCGGCCGGTACGTCATCGGGGGTGTTGTGAGGTGGGGCCACGGGCGTGGTTCCAGCCCAGGGGCGTGGACCTGGCCTCCGGACCAGCCCCTGGACCGGAACATGGTGCGCCGACACGTGCAAGTAGCTTGGGCAGACGTAGCTTTTGAAATAAAGGTAGGGGGGGAATTAGTTAGGGCCAGGGGGCGGGTTAGTTAGGGGAAGGAAAGGGAAGGTGGGGGGCACCGGAAAGAAAGTTCCTTCCGAGGCCACTCCGATTTTGCGCCTTGTTTACTTTTGTTTGTGCCGGTTGCGCGAACAAAAGTACGCACGCGCGTACTTTTTAAATATCTGCCCCTTAGTGTATTCTCTCCCATTACCTCTAAAAAGGTGTCATCTAGTCCATTACCATTCAATCAACTAGTGTTGCATGGGGTGATATGGATTTAGAGAAAGCAGCCCATATCTTCTGAGTAAGCTTGTACTTTTTTAATGAGGCACTTTGTGCTAAGACATATTCCAATGAGAATAACTGGAACATTTTTTGGAACCAGTGTTCATATTCTGGCCCATGATCTTGTAACCATTTGGATAAAATGATTCGCCGGCCTATCATCCCGGCTCTAACCAGAAAGAGTGTTTCGGGAATCGAGGTTCCAGGCCAGTGCCAAAGAGCCATATATTGGGTTGATTAGACAGTTTAGTGTGAAGTCGCCCTTCACATTTATGTTTAATTTTTCCCCAAAATTGCCGTATTATTGAGCACTCCCAGAAGCAATGATAATAGTTTCTGTCTTCTAATTTACATTTCAGACACAGTTTAGAAGAAGATATTTTCATCTGAAAAGCATGATAAGGTGATACATACAGTTGCCAAAGGAATTTATAGTGAGATTCTTTTAAAGTGATATTGTCTGAAATAGTTGGAAGGACTGCAAATAGTCTCTTGAAATCAGTAAATGAGATGGTGAATTTTGGCCACATTTTCCATTTCAGGTAGAGGCCCTCGAGATCCTGTGTCTTGATATTCATGGTTAGTGCTTTGACTAATGTGGAAATAGATGGGCAATTAGTCTTCCCCTCTTGTAAAATTTCTCTAATGATTTTTATTGAAACATTATCCTGTAGTTGTAATAGATTACTTCTTATGAAGTGATGGACCTGTATGAAGGCATAGTATTCTTCCGTTGGGATCTGGAACTGTTGCTGTAAAGCAGGAAAGGGAATGAGTTTGTCCTGCAGTGGCTTAAATAGTTGATATATATAGATAATTCCTCTATGTATCCACTTCTTGAATACGGTGGAATCTAATCCCGGGAAGAATAGCGGGTGTTGTGCTATGGTGAGAAGAGAGATAATGCGATATGGATGGTGGCAGAGTTTGTACAAATGGAGCCATGCTTGTCTGCTTGATCTGATAATGAGGTGCTGTTTTAAATGGGGCGGTAATTGTAGAGTTTCTATTTGGAGCAAATAATTTAGGGATGGTACCCCCCCCCCACCACCATTCCAGAAGTCTCCAGTAAGGGGTAACATGGGATTGAGAAAATATCCAATCTCTCACGTAATGGAGACAGCACGCCAGGTTATATATTGGAAAGTTTGGAAGTCCCAGTCCATCTTCTTCCATTGGCCTCATCAACACCGGAAGTGGTAATCTTGCCCTTTTACCTTGCCACAGATATTGTCTCAAAGCCCCGTATAAGATTTTAAAATTGCATTGATATACCCACAGGGGCATCATTTGTAATATATATAACCATTTAGAGAGTATAATCATTTTAAAGAGTTGCACTTTACTAGATAGGGCAAAGAACTCAAGCGAGCTAATACCATTTTTGTATATTGCAATAAGGGCTGAATATACGCTTTATACATATCTTGGATTATTACTGGGATTTTTATCCCTACGTATTTCAGCTCTTTTGTTACCCATCTCAAGGGAAAGGGTCCTTCCCACAAGGTCTGGACATTACCGGTCACATCTATTACTTCCGACTTATCCTGATTAAGTTTTAGGCCGGCAAATTTCCTAAATTGAAGTTGTAGATGAAGTACTTCCGGGAGAGATTGATAAGGGTCAGTGAGAAAAACAAGTACATCATCTGCAAATGCTGCTACTTTAAATATATGTTGCGGGCCCCCAAGCCCTTTGATGTCTGGAGATGTGGCAATCCGACGTAAAAGTGGATCAATGGAGAGTATATATAGTAAGGGTGAGAGTGGGCAGCCTTGGCGAACCCCCCGTTGTATGTGAACATCCCCAGATAGAGATCCATTGTTTAGTATTCGGGAAATCGGGCGATCATAGAAGAGGAGAATGTATTTAAGAAATTCATTATGAAAGCCATATCTTTGCAATACTGAAAATAAGTATTTCCAAGAGACACGATTGAAGGCTTTTTCAAAATCAAAACGTATAGTTAATGCCGGAATATTTTGTGATTGGCATATCGTGAAAGCAGTTAATAATTTGATTATGTTTTCATTTGCCTTTCGACCCTTAATGAAGCCTGCTTGATAAGGGGAAATAAGCGTAGGCAAGACTACATTCAGACGCTTCACTAATAGTTTTAGATCACAATTTAATAATGATATTGGCCTGTAAGACGCGAGGAGCAAGGGATCTTTTCCTGGTTTAGGGAGTATAGTGATGTGAGCCAAATTAAAATTTTCGGGGATAGCCTTTTTCTGAAGGCCATCTATATAAAAATTTGTTAGTGGTGTAACAATATAAGCACTGATTAATTTTATAAAGGACAGCTTGCAATTAATAGGATGGATGATATCTGCTAGCATTTTTATGTTCTTATGAGAAAGTTCTTTTTTACTCAACGCACAATTAAACTCTGGAATTTGTTGCCAGAGAATGTGGTTCATGCAGTTAGTATAGCTGTGTTTAAAAAAGGATTGGATAAGTTCTTGGAGGAGAAGTCCATTACCTGCTATTAAGTTCACTTAGAGAATAGCCACTGCCATTAGCAATGGTTACATGGAATAGACTTAGTTTTTGGGTACTTGCCAGGTTCTTATGGCCTGGATTGGCCACTGTTGGAAACAGGATGCTGGGCTTGATGGACCCTTGGTCTAACCCAGTATGGCATTTTCTTATTTTCTTATATGAGAACCCATCTGGTCCAGGGGATTTTTCGGAATGTACCACATTAATCGCCTGAAGTACTTCAAAAGTCTGGATTGGTCTGTTTAGAAAATCTATCTGCGCTTTGGTGAGGGTGGGAATGTTGAGGTTATGGAAAAAAGAGTCTTCTGCCTCCTCTATGTCTGCTGAGTCCTCAGAATAAAGGGCTTCATAAAAATATCTAAACACTTCTCCTATCTCCGTTTGTTTAGTGGTTAATTATGTCACCCAAGTGCGATTTAATGCGGAGAATATATGATTTCTGACGGGAGGCCCTGACAAGATTTGCCATTAATCTCCCTGGTTTGTTCCCGTATTTAAAGAGGTGAATCTCCCCTTTTTGGAGGGCATATTAGGCTCTAAAATTCAGTAAAGTATTTAAACGTCCCAATAAATTGTGAATATTTTTCTGGGTAGCATCTGAAGGATGTTTGTTTAGTTCCTGTTTCACTGATTTCATCTCATCTTCTAGGTTAAGGATATCCTGATTCAGAGATTTATTATGGTAGCGTACATAAGCTATGAGTTCTCCTCTTATTACCGCTTTGCCCGTTTCCCACAATAGCTGTGGTTCACTAGCATACTGTTGATTATTAACAAGGAAATCCTGCCATTTTTCTCTTAAGAATTTCTGGAACTTGAGGTCATCCTTAAGATGTGCTGGGAACCGCCAAATACGGGGACATGTAGAATCAGGTCTAAGGCTAAAAGAGGTCGATATTGGCGAATGGTCTGATATGGCCAGAGTTTCTATTTCTGACTTTTGAGTGTAAAAGAAAAAATCTTTTGAAGCTAGTATATAATCTATTCGAGACATCAATGAATGAGATCTAGAGATGTGTGAATAATCATGCTCTGTTGGATGTAAGAGTCTCCATATGTCAATAAGGTGTAACTTGACATAAGAAGGCTATCCCTTTTTCCGATTTCTTCCCTTGATCTCTACCCTGGGCATGGTGGTGGTGGGTTTTTATCTAAAGTGATATCGTGAATACAATTGAAATTTCCTGCTAAGAGAAGATGGCCTTGTTGGTAGGTTATAAGCGTATTCACCAAATTCTGAAAGAAAGAGTGGGAGTAGGAATTTGGTGCATAAGCATTGCAGATAGTAATTGGGATTATAAACCATTCCCCCACCACAAGTACATAACGGACCCCTGGGTCTGCTATGCTTTTTTTTACCTGAAAATGTATGGTTTTGCTGATTAGGATAGCTACTCCTGCCTTCCTGTTAAAAGCTGCTGCATATAAGCACACATCTACCCACTCTCTTTGCAATTTCTGACTTTCAGTGGCTGTTAAATGTGTTTCTTGTAGACAAGCTATATCTGTATTCAATCGTTAAAGATGAGATAGAACTTTTTTCCACTTGACAGGGAACCCCAAACCATTTAAGTTCCAAGAGACTAGTTTAGTCATAGAAGGAATGTGAAAAGTGTAATTCGAGAGGGTCTCTAGTATTAACAGGTCGAGTAGTTCCCAGCCTAGCCATCTCGAACTTGAAAATCAGGAAAGATGTTCTCATTTGTTGCGCCTGGTAATGTACCAGTGTCTCTGCTCCATGATTTCTATCAAGTTGCTCTAGCTTTGAAACAGTGAGAGAAAGCTAAAGAAGAATAAGAAATTCACTGGTTGTCGTCCCTTTTCCCGCCTTCCCTCATTTCCCCTCCCAATCCCATCCTTCTAACCCCCCTCCCTTATTCTAAAATCTCGTAAACCCATAGTCCAGTCATGCGTCCTCATATTTGAGGCTTTGAGGTCTGTTTCACTGTGCCCAGGTGCCCTGCTCTTTATGCAGTTATCAGCTGAAGGACAGCAGAGATCCCTCCTGGTGGTCATAGACAGCATCTGGTAATATTTCAGACCCTCTCAGGCTGGTGCACATCCCACAACCCCCCACCGATCTTTTTGGATGGGCCAAGAGATTAATCGCTATATTCTATGAAATAGAAGCAGAGCAGAGGCCCCCACTGAACCCCAACTTCATTGAGCTGCAAACAGTGTGGACTACACCGTTTCCTGTGTCTTTGTCTACAAAATGCTGCAACAAGCTTTGCAGAACTTAGCATTGTGGATAGTCTCTTGCCCTGCTTTCCTTTAACCTGATCTTAATGAGGATGTCTACTGCCTCCTCTAAGAATACATTCATCAGGAATGAACAATCAGTTGCAGTCTCGTTCAGCTCTAATGTTTCCCATCTTGGACCATCCTCGAGGGTGCAGTGGAGGGCCTCTCACCAAGCCACCACAGCTGGCTTAACCTTAGGAACTGCGTCTGCCAAAAGCGAGCCCCAATATTTGCATGCCTGAAAAGAAAACCGGCAAATGTGATGCCCAGTGGAGATTCTGCCTCAACGTATGTGTCTATGGTAAGCTGTAAGCTTCCTGCCCCAGAGACCCGACTTGCCAACCATATAAAAGAGAAATTAAATTACTATGCTGCTGGAATGAAGGATTAGTAGTAGTCTATCCCGGATTCCCCATCTTTAAATTTTCCGAACCATTGTTTGAGTTCTTTAGGCGAGGATCGAGAATTATTTATCAGGCTATTTTTAAAGCCCCTGCCTCTGTTCTGAATTCTGTAGATAACGTTGCTACTATCTTATAAAGTTTTGTTGTTCAGTTTGTTTCCCGTCCATGGGTCAAAACTGGCTGTTTTGATATTTTAGTGCCAAAGTCTCGATTTCCCCACAGTCCCGCAACCTCTTTGTACCTAAAAGTCCCAAAAGAGTGTATAACTAGAGAAACTTACTTCACTTAAAAACATCGCGTTGTCTCTGTCATTGCTTTCCTTTATTAAGAAGGGTAGTCACTCTTCAATGAAAGCAGAACTTCAATTTAACTATTTAAAGTTTTCTGTAGCTGGCTAACGAAATTGCTTGCCTTGTCTGGGGTTTCGAAAATGTGCTAAGAGTCTTTATACCAGACTCTCAATTTCACTGGGTATTGCAGGGAAAACTTAATGTTGAGATTGTGCAGTGCAGAGCAAGCAGGTGAGAACCCACAGCGCAATTCGGAAACTGCTAGCGAGTAATCCTGGAAAATCTGAATTAGATTAGTATTATACTGCAGTTCAGTCTTTTTTCTTGAGGCTCGCCAAATCTCATTCTTGTGTGCATAATTTAAAAATGTTGCTATTGTGAGCCTCAGCTTTCCCCTCTCATCTTTTTTCATTCCAAGCCAATGTGCTCGTTCCACCACGAATTTCCCCTTCAGCTCAGGGAGATCCAAAGTTTCTAGGATGTCGCTCAGATTTTGCTCTTCTAGCGATTCAGGAAATCCTAAAAATCTTAAATTGGAACGGCGTGTTCGGTTTTCGATGTCATCAAGTTTACTTTGTAATTCGCCGATTTTCTTTTCCTGTGCCGCCATCTTTCCTGCATATGCCATTGTGTCGTCTTCAAGCAGGGAAATTCTTCCTTCTGCCTGATCGATGCGTGGATTAATTTCAGAAATCGCTTCACAAACTTCGCCAATTTGTGCTGCCAAAGTGACTAATTTCTCATCTAACGCCTCCCGAACGACTTCCCTGATTTCTGGCTTTTCTAGACCGTCTTGTTTTGTGGGCTGTTAGATTGGTGCTTGCCGATAGTCCCAGCCGCCATTTTGGGTTCTGTAACGCGAGGTTTCTCTTTCTCTTTTTTCCCTCCTTTAGCTGACATTGCTGTTGAAGATCTTTGCATATAAGAGACTATCGACATAAGCTCTTCTCGTTTGTGTTCCTGGGCTATATATATGCAGGTTATTGTGAGGATTTAGTAGGATGAGCAGAGCGGGCCCTGGTAGCTGAGGAGAAGGCATCCTCCCAGCTCAGCACATCATGTGACCTCCATGCCTTTGTGTTTTTGATGGAGTTATGCATTTTATTCTTGTATACCACCTCAATATGATCTTTGCATTGAGGAAACAGTTTAATAAGCTTTTTTAATTAAGTTAATAAAGTCAGCTTAACTCATCTACATGTCACCGCTTTCAAAATAGCATCTGCATTTTCAGAAGCAGAAGGCAACTTATCAACAATAACAGGAGGACTATTTCTCTACTTTCATTATTTTTATTATGATGCTGAAATAAAGCCATGCTGGGACTTTAGTTTAATTTTGAACCAGTAAATTTATTTTATGCATGAAGACTATTTCTATTTTTGTTTCTTTTGCTGAAATTTATGTATATAACTATTTGGTTTGTCTTATTTTTATGATATTATTAATGTAATAATAAATTTGCTTTATTTATTTTTAGATGTGATGTTATATATCTTTTCAGTTTTTATCTTTATTTTGCGTTTTAGTCTGTATAAAAAGGCCAAAGTATGTAATATCAGCATACAAATGTATGTTTTAAGGTTGGTGTTGTATATGACTATGGGAGATGTACAGACAATATCTATTTGCCATATATTGTACTGCCAAAGTTCTAACTGCCAGCATTGGACATTTTTAGTGCCGCAGTATTTGGTAACAGACAAGATCCAGAGAAGTTGACCAGTGACTGAGATGTAGAACAACAGCAGCATAAGGGGGTCATTCACTAAGCCATGGCATTTTTCCAAAATGGCACCACTTGACCTTTGCTCCTGCATTGTGCTCCATGCGCCCACTAGGGGGTGGAGTCCATTAAACTACTAGAGAGCCTTTTTATGTGTAAGGGGTTGCCCCGGGGGGTGATCCACTGGAATACCTGAGCAAGTATTTTTTAAAAAAGGGAGTTCTCTCAGGGCTAGGGTAGGGGGTCCTGGCCTTCTGGGGCTGGATTTTTCAGGGAAGAAGAGGAGCTTGCCACAGTCATAAAAATGTGTTGTTTTTTTTATTTTTACAACTACAGGCCACCTGCAAGGGAGGTGGGACTGGGGGAACAATGCAGACCCCCGTGGATTTTTACATTATTAGAAATGGGGGCATTCTCAGGGCTGAGCAGCCCCTTTAAAGCTATGCCATGTGTACATCAGGATGCACATTAATGTCCCAATGTACTCCTAAGTTATAGCTAATATCAGTTCAAATAATGTGGTTTGCAAATTTTTCAGCAAGCCATGTTATTTGATTTGCATTGATTAAGACAGTAATGAAATAATTAGCATGCTTTTGTATGCTAATGAGATCATTGAACTACATGCAGTGCTAGGCCAGGAATAACGCAAAATATTTGAAATATCATGCATTATGTCCAGGTTAGGGCATTTACTATGCAAAAACAGTGTTTTTCATATGGTAAATGCCCTCAACCTGTGTCTGAATGCTAGGGGATTCTTGACTCTCTGAGGTCTGTGCTGACAATCAAAGGAAATATTTGACTGGCATCATGAATTTTTAATATTTCTTGGAGTTCTAAGACAATCAACTTTTCCCTTGAGAGAGGCACTTTCTTATGTTGTAACACAAGTGTGACAGGATGGAAATATTTGGAGTTTCTGAAAAAACAAAACAAAACAAAACACAATAACTAAACATTTAGCATGGGTGCAGTTCTTCCCTCTGTATTAAAGTTCATATCAATTGATCCCATCTCATTATGCATATTCACATTCTGTATATGAACAGCCTTTGCAATTCCAGCTTAAATGTGCTAAGCAATAACATCACTAATATTAGCAACATTGGTGTCTTATGCTTCTACTATTGCTCTTATCCTGGCACTTGGACTAGATTTTTCAAGGTACTAGGTGGGTGGGATGGTTAGAGTTGAGGTGAGAGGGAGGGGTTGGGTAGGAGAGGAAGGTGCTTTATTACAGCTTTTAGAAGAAACAGGAAAGGAGCAAAGAGAGGGGAGGCCGGCCAGCAGATCCCATAGCATTTCATTTAACTTTCTAAGAACATATGAAGTTGCCGTACTAGTTCTGACCGAGGGTCCATCAAGCCCAGTATTCTGTTTCCAAAAATGGCCAATCCAGGATACACGTACCTGGCAAGTACCCAAACATTAAATAGATCCCATGCTACTAATGACAGCAATAGCAGTAGTTATTCTGGGAGGGCCTGATTTTTAAAAGTATTTACATGCGTAAAACTGGGTTTTAGCCTAGTAAATGCACTTTACTTAAGTAAGTTGGCGTTTGAAAATTGCTACAATATATGCCATTGAATTGTCCATAGGATTTTGCTCATTGCTACAATAGTAGTTACATTTACATGTGTAAATCCTTTTAAAAATTCACCTATAAGTCAAACTGATTAATAGTAGTTTATGTACTTCTCCAGGAACTTATCCAAACCTTTTTTAAACCCAGCCCTAATCACATCCTCCAGCAACAAATTCCAGAGCTTAATTGTGCATTGAGTGAAAAAGAATTTTCTCCAATCTGTTTTAAATGTGCTACTTGCTAACTTTATGGAGTGCCCTCTAGTCTTTCTATTATCTGAAAGAGTAAATAACCAATTCACATTTATCTGTTCTAGTCCTCTCATGATTTTATAGACATCTATCATATCCCCCCTCAGCTGTCTTTTCTCCAAGCTGAACAGCCCTAACCTAACCTCTTTAGCCTTTCCTCTAAGGGGAGCCATTCCATCCCCTTTGTCATTTTGGTCGCCCTTCTCTGTATCTTTTCCAGTGCAGCTACATCTTTTTTGAGATGTGGTGACCAAAATGGCACACAGTACTTAAAGTGCAGTCTCACCTTGGAGGGGTTTGCTTGGTGAGCAGTGCTTAGCCAGTCTGACCCACCATGGCAATTTCTTATGTTCTTAAATGCCTTTGAATATGGATCCCTTTGTTACTATGTTAGGTAAAAATTTGTCTATGTTTGAATGATAATACACTTTTATCAATTTATTTTCCATTTAACTAGTATTATATATTTAATACCCATGACTACATTGATTGAGGAAGACAGCGTAATAGTCTTGAAAACTTGCATCTTCAAACCTTATCTGAACCATCTCTACCTGTCTACTCTACATAAGAACATAAGAAAATGCCATACTGGGTCAGACCAAGGGTCCATCAAGCCCAGCATCCTGTTTCCAACAGAGGCCAATCCAGGCCAAAAGAACCTGGCAGGTACCCAAAAACTAAGTCTATTCCATGTTACCATTGTTAATGGCAGTGGCTATTCTCTAAGTGAACTTAATAGTAGGTAATGGACTTCTCCTCCAAGAACTTATCCAATCCTTTTTTAAACACAGCTATACTAACTGCACTAACCACATCCTCTGGCAACAAATTCCAGAGTTTAATTGTGCGTTGAGTAAAAAAGAACTTTCTCCGATTAGTTTTAAATGTGCCCCATGCTAACTTCATGGAGTGCCCCCTAGTCTTTCTACTATCCGAAAGAGTAAATAACCGATTCACATCTACCCGTTCTAGACCTCTCATGATTTTAAACACCTCTATCATATCCCCCCTCAGTCATCTCTTCTCCAAGCTGAAAAGTCCTAACCTCTTTAGTCTTTCCTCATAGGGGAGTTGTTCCATTCCCCTTATCATTTTGGTCGCCCTTCTCTGTATCTTCTCCATCGCAATTATATCTTTTTTGAGATGCGGCGACAGAATTGTACACAGTATTCAAGGTGCGGTCTCACCATGGAGCGATACAGAGGCATTATGACATTTTCCGTTTTATTCACCATTCCCTTTCTAATAATTCCCAACATTCTGTTTGCTTTTTTGACTGCCGCAGCACACTGAACCAACGATTTCAATGTGTTATCCACTATGACACCTAGATCTCTTTCTTGGGTTATAGCACCTAATATGGAACCCAACATTGTGTAATTATAGCATGGGTTATTTTTCCCTATATGCATCACCTTGCACTTATCCACATTAAATTTCATCTGCCATTTGGATGCCCAATTTTCCAGTCTCACAAGGTCTTCCTGCAATTTATCACAATCTGTTGGATTTTTTTACACTAAATTTTATTTTTTGGCAGGCTATCATTTCCTTTCTAGTTTCAGATTATGATATTTTGTTGCATTTTCATTCCTCCAACAATTACCATCAATATGTTTTACTAATACCACCTATCCATTAATGTAAAAAGTTCTGGAATAAAGGATAATAGCCATAGTTACAATATGTACAAAATACCAGTCTAGGAGGCCAATGTATTAAAAGTACACAAACTTGGAATAGAAGTATTCACTTAACTGTGATTGAATGTGCAAAATGTGCTGTTACCTTGCATAAACTAGATGCTCACATGCTAACAGTGATTTTTACGAGTATGCTGTAACTTTTTCGAGTTTAAGCACAAAAAGCATGCAAATGAGGTCATGAGATGTAAAATTATAAAAAAACCCAGCTCATTGCCTATTAGTATAGTAATATCTGCTTTGCAAACGTATTAATGTGGAAAAAATAGTGCCTCTTGGAAGGTGTATCTAAGTTTTTTGTGATAAAATCTATAGATAAATATGAATTCAGTTCATTGTGTTGACTCAGCTACATCTCATTAACATCATCCGTTCCTATGTGTGATAAATGCATGCTTTCATGCATACTTGGGTATTGTTCAGAGCATTTTAGTACATTGGCCCATAGGACTGATAAAGTTATCCTTGTAAACCATGTAACCAACAAAAAAAATATGTTATGAGAACTTGAACCTTACTCTAACCTCTACATGATTAGTGGACTAATTGTAAGTAGATACGGTTCACTAAATTGTCCTTAAATAGTCCTGAATTTGTAAACATGCTTATATATTGCATTTTCATTTGCTTTAGCTTTTGGCTTGATTTCTGCTGTGACTCTAGCAAAGTGACCTTTGATGAGCTAAAGATTTATAAGCGAGTATGAAGCAGTTTGTTTAAATCTTAGATAAACAGTTTGTTTCAATGTTCTGATCCCACAGCATGATACACTCACTAAATGTCATCTTACTAAGAAGCTACTTGCAACAGGCAGCTCAGCTGGGTATATTTTCAATCTACATAGGGTGAGATAACTCTGTAATCGAGCTACTATAATTTTTATGTGACCTTTAGGTAAGACTTCAATATAATGGTATGTGTAACACTTCAGGTGAAGCAACTAGCCTAGTTTTCCAGTTCTAATAGCCTTGCTTTTGCTATGCTATGTCCACATTACATTAAGATTCACAGCTACTATTGCTGCCAAGGATGTTGTGTTGAGTACACTTTTCAATCATAAAGGTTTAGACAGGGTAATCATCATTAATGCAACATTTACAGAGTTCAGCCCCCTTGGAGATGGCATAGCAAGAATGTTAACAGATCTGGGGATCAATTCAAACCTCTTTTAGTACCGTGTGTTACCCACCTGGTGAGGGCTTTTATGTATATATTTAACATACTTAGATGAGGTGGCAGTAATAGCTTCTTCATCTTCCTTGAGTCCCCAATTGCAGGTAAATGAGCCCAGCAGAATAATAACTGAATAGCCTCCTGACTCAGCCACTCCCCAGCTCTGAGACTTGGGAAGTGTGAGCCTGTCTTGTAAGATTTTAGCCTTTTCCTAATTCTTGTCCATCAGAAGAATATGGGTCTAAGATAGGGGTGCTGAAGCCGGTACCCCCCTCCCCCCCCCCAGCCAGTCAGGTTTTCAGGATATCCCTAATGAATATGCATGAATAATAAGTCTCGTGCAAATTAATTAAGGATATCCTGAAAACCTGACTGGCTGGGGGGGACCGGCTTGAGCACCCCTGTCTTAGACCCATATTCTTCTGATGGACAAGAATTAGGAAAAGGCTAAAATCTTACAAGACAGGCTCACACTTCCCAAGTCTCAGAGCTGGGGAGTGGCTGAGTCAGGAGGCTATTCAGACAGCTATTATGGACCCTTGGTCTGGGGTGGGGGGGAACTGAGGACTGGTTTCAGCACCCCCTGGTCTATCTCATCTGACCTTCCCCTCTCTTCAAGCCATCTAAAAAGGAACGTAAAGACATTTAAAAGAAAACTAACATACTTCCTGGGAGGCAGGAAGACCAAGGCTTCACCCAACAGTGACACCCCTATTGATTTGCTGAAGGGCACAGACAAGTTATCCTGGTTTCTAAAGTTAACAGCAATCTGTACCCCTCAGTCAGTGATGACTGAGTCACAGAGGGGGAAGAGGTATTGCATCCTGGGAAAGACCCTGAACAGCCACAAATGATTAGGCCCATGGTGCAGTGTTGGACCTCCCTGGTTAAAAATGGCAGTGAGAGGAACTGGGATAAGTCCTAAATGAGATGAGGAAGAGATAGAGGCTGCCTTCTTAAAATAAATAAATAAATGAATGAATAAACTAGAGATGGTTTCAAATCTCAACAGCAAAATGTTAAATGGATATTTAAAAATCTGCCTAGAAATTAATGGATTCTATTATTGTATGTGCCTGGGTTTGGGAACTCAAACCCAACTTCAAGCATTCCTATGTCCTTGCTGGGTTGCTGGCCTGTTGCAGAACCACTAAACCTGATGCCAGCTGACTTAACCTGTTTCTGGCCTCCTAGAGAATCTTTGGAGAAGCAGAAAAATGTCACAGCACTCTCAAAGCCTCCAAAGAAGATCTGGAACCACTCTGTAATCTTTTAAAACCTTTTAAATTAAAAGGTTGTGACAGTGATGATGTGGGCACCACCAGACAGAAATGTGTACTTTCTGGCTGGCCTCTGCTAGCTCTAGGATTATAGTAGATGATGGCAAACATATGACAAACATAGTAGATGACAGCACATAAGGACCAATTGACCCACTTGTAGATATAGTTGTTTTATAGAGATGTGCATTCATTTTAAACGAATTTGACAATTTCAACTAAATTGTCTAATTTGTCATGGTTCAGGAGTGCTCAAAAACGAAAGAAATCTTTGCACTTATTTGTTTAGCTTTTCACTGTTTAAAATCCTAAAACTGACTTTACTTATGGTAATGTATCACTGGTGACCTGTATAAAGGAAATGTAATCTCTTTTTTCCTGTTGATACCTCTACTTATGCAATCAAGCATATTGTTAACTTTGCAGTTATCTAATTACATTGAATGGATACCTTAATATCATTTGAGATGACTTCTCCTAAATCTTTTTTCTTGTCCTTCAGTGTGGCTAGTTGATTTTTGTAAAGGAGAAACATCATTTGCTTTTTCAGATGTAGTTTTAATCAATTTGTATAAATGTAGGTTAAAAAGCCAGCTCATTGCAAATTAGTTCTGCTGCAAGAGGCAGCCAGTTGCTAAATCATGGCTGACAAAAAAACAAAACACCTACTATTTGTCTTTACTTAATTGTTTTATATATTATGTAAATTTTCATGATTTTATAATAATTATAATGTGAGTCCCAGGTTAACAGTGCTTAAATAAATCCTTCTATAAATCCCAACAATGGTCCTTTGTTTTGCCAATAAAAACCGGCTTCATCAGGGGAAGTTAATGGGATATTGCATCTTTCCTCCCATAATTTACATTAAATCACTTAACTAAGTCTTTAAACAAGTCTTCATTGTAATTAATATCTTCTGGTATATTATAATTTCAAAATGCCATGCATTTCTAGAAAAACAAAATGATCAAAGCCATTGGATAAAAGTTAACATTGCTCAAAAACCTTTTGAAAATTAACACAGATTTACCTGCCATTCCAAATAGTCCTGTTCTTTTAATACCAGAAGTAGTTTAATCTCAAAGATGAGTCACTTATAAATCCTGTTTAATTTACATATGACCACCCTCTATGTCATAAGGACCAATCAATTAATCAATATTCAAATTTCTACTTGCTATATACTACAAAAATCATTCTTAAACCATAACCCCCCTTATACATTTCTCAAAAGAAAACCTGTCATTCCATATCTTGATTAAGACCCTGTGAGTGAGTATACAGGAAATGCCCTTAAACCATTTTATGAGAAGCGACCACAGCTATCTTGCCCAGTTCTCCTTAAGAATCAGCCCTGCAAGGGATTCTGGGAGAAGGGAGGCTCCTCTCACCAAACTGTTAGGAATCAGGGCCCAGAAGGGTTAGAGAGGCTCTGAGAAACTGGCAGGAAGCCAGAGTACCGCCAGATGACTTATGCTTGATGCTTTTGGAACTGCAAAGAAGGACTGCTAAGGTAGGCAGTCTTTGCTAGCTGTTTTATTTTCTGGTTTTGTAAATAAATATGTATAAGGAAACAGCCAGAATCTGCCTCCTTTATTCCACTAGCTGTTTCCCAAGCCACAGCCGCCTATCAGGGTCAATGTTTGCCATCGAAATATAAAAAACCGTTCATGTCACTGTAAGCTCATTATATCACCACCTCATTTTAAATAGGTTTCCTGAATAACAAAAAACTTTACTTAATCTAATGTGTGTTGGTGATTCTGATTACAAAGTTCAACCAAAGGTGCCTCCAATTTGTTATTATGTATACCAACGTTTCCTAACCCTCTCTTGGAGGCACACCTAATCAGTGAGGTTTTCAGGATATCCATATTGAATATGCATGAGATCAATTTGCAAACATTGGAGACCCAGGGTATACGAATCTATCTCATGCATATTCATTGTGGATAACCTGAAAACCCAACTGGCTAGGTATGCCTCCAAGAGAGGATTGGGAAACACTGATGTATACACTATACAACTCTTATGTTGAATGACTCAATTTTTTATTGATTGCTTAGTTTGTACTATGTTTATTTTATCTCATGGACAAATTATAGCGTAAATAACTTGTTTAGTAGCACAGTAGGATAAAAACAAGATGGTATGACCATTCAACGTTTGCATACAGAACAAGACTCACATTGATATTGCCTTTTATGAATATAATGATCCTCTAAAAGAGGAGGAAGATTTTTCAATGGTTCACTATAATGCGTCATCGTGGAGAGTACTTTGAAATTCTCAGCTCAGTGAATTGTGGTGGGTAAAAAGCAAGCAAACAGAAATTTAGGAATTATTAGGAAAGAAATGGAGAATAAATTGGAGAATTTAATAATACCTATGCATTGCTCCATGGTGAGACCACACCTAGAGTACTGTGCAAAATTCTAGCCACTGAATCTCAAAAAAGATATTACTGAACTAATAAAGGTATAGAGAGGGGCAGCCAAAATGATAAAGGGGATGGAACAGCTCCCCTATGAGGAAAAGCTACAGAGGTTAGGGCTGTTCAGCTTGCAGAGGAGACAGCTGAGGGGGAATATGATAAAGGTTTATAAAATCATGAGTGGAATAGAATGGGTAAATGTGAATTGGTTATTTACTCCTTCAATAACATAAAACTAGGAGACACTCCATGAATAGTAGGTGTTTTTTATGCCAGCCAAGATTGAACTACTGCAGCAGAACTAATTCTTGATATGAGCTGGCTTTTTAATTTACATTTATATAAACTGATTAAAACTGCATCCAAAAAAGCAATGGATGTTTCTATTTTGCAGTGTGATATTGAAAAGAACTTTTCTAAGCACTAATAGGGTCATTCAGCAAAATGCGCTATGGCGTTAACGCACGCGATAACGCCATAATGCATGTGTTAAGGACAATAATGCATGTTGCGAAGGCAAATTTTTTGGAGGCGTATGATCAGAGAGGAGTTTGGGCGGGATTTAGTTAAATGAGGAGCAATATTGCATGGTTTTAACACCAGAAATACCTTTTTCCTGGTGTTAGGCTGTACGATATGAAATGGTCATAACGCAATCTGTGATAACTGTTTTGAATTGCATTTTGGCCATTTCTGGGCTTGGGAGGGGAGAAGGGAGAGGGAGAGGAGAGGAGTGAAGTGAAGTGGAATAGAGGGAGCTTCTGGGGAGGGCCTCATAATGTGCAACTATTTATATCTCTATAGGAGGGCCATCTAATAGGTTGAGGTGAGGTGTTGGTTATGGTTTAGGGTTTAGGGGCCAGTTTCACATGTAGAGTGAGATGTACGAACAGCACAGTACACCTTGGTGAAGATTTGACATTATTTGGAATGATGAAATTTTGTACTATGTTATGTCACCCTAGCTTGTCCATAGGGTGAGATAACATAGTACAAAATGTATTCTTTGTGAGACTTTCCTCATTCCAAATGATGTCAAATCTTCACCAAGGTGTACTGTGGTGTTCGTACATCTCACTCTACATGTGAAGCTGGCCCCTAAACCCTAAACCATAACCAACACCTCACCTCAACCTATTAGATGGCCCTCCTATATATTAATATTATATTATATTATATTCCTATATTTTACAATCACTTATTTTTTCTGGGCTTGATTACTGTAATTCTCTCTATATAGGTCTTCCAGATAATACACTTCAACCACTTCAATTAGTTCAAAATGCAGCTGCACGTATCCTATCAGGTTCCCCAATTAGAAATCATATTACGCCAATACTTCAGTCTTTACACTGGCTACCTTTCAAATACTGAATACAGTTCAAAATCTTAACCATTATACACTCCCTTATTCATAATTCTAACTCAACTACCTTGTGTTCCCTCCTTCGAATATATAAACCGTCCAGACATTTAAGATCAATGAATAAGAGCCTTCTGGACGTACCATCACCTCGACAGGCACGCCTTGACATTACTAGGAAAAGAGCCTTTTCGATAGCAGGTCCAACTCTTTGGAACGCACTACCAGATTAATTAAGATCCATATCAAACTCAAAACAATTTAAAAAATCTTTAAAAACACACTTCTTTCAAATTGCATTCAAAATTATACCCACTAAATAATCAATCAGTTACTCTTCATACATTAATCATATGGCACCCGATTAGTATTATTATTATTCATTTTTTAATAATTATGGTTTTGTTTTAAGTTTGTTTATTTATATTATATTTTTTTGTAATTTTTAATTGAGTTTTACTTTATATTTTGAGTTGGGTTTTTTTTTGACTGATATATTGTACACCGTTTTGACTAAATTTTGTTTGTAAAAGCGGTATATAAACATTTTTAAATAAATAAATAGATGGCCCACCTATAGAGATATAACTACTTAACTACTATGAGGGCCTTGTAGATAGGCTCTCTTTCTTTCTCTCTCTCCCTCTCTCCCCATAGTACAAGATATAAAAGTAGGGATTATCACATAGTGCACTAAGTTTACCACACCATGCAATACTAATGATAAAAAGCAGTAAGTTACCATGTGGTGCAGTAATTCTAAAATGTCTCTAAACATACCTCTTTTTCTTAACGCGGGGGTTATTAATGAATTTTGATGAATCTAGGGGTGAGTTTGGGAGCATCCCATAGGTCACTTCACCTTCACCAGACTGGACTCTATTCACCCCACTCTGAGTAGTTTGTCGTGCTACAGCTTTATGTCCTACTTTCATGCTGTTTAGCTTCCTTACCAGTCTTGTATGTGGATTTTCATATTACTGTTTTTACACTGGGAGAAGGGTCGGTGACTATATGAACCCCCTTCATTACCTAGTGTCCCCTCCCCATATATCACACAGTCATCCTTGAAATCATAACTTTCTCTAACTTATAGCAGAATATCTATTCTTCAGCTATTGCTCTTAGATGAGTAATAAGCAGTAAGGCTTCCTAGTGCAAGTTCTATTTCCTTATACAAGGTTTAAGGATAGCAGGGCCAAATGGAGGAGGACAAATAGGGGTGACCGCCCCGGGCCCCACACTTTGGATGACCTCATACTGCAGTGGTATGCCCCATCTCCAGTACTATAATTTCAGAATCCCAGAGTCGTGCTGCAGTTGATTCACCCTGGGCCCAGCATCCTCTTAAAGGTCAGTCTTGAAGAATAGCTCCAATTTTTTCTTCCATAAAGCTTTTTAAACCACAGTTTCCTTGAACTGGATTATTACTATTCAATCTTCAATAGTGTCATATAGTTTAACTAATTTATGAGGTAATATATTACAGACCTAAAAACTCTCTAGGGAAAATCAAGTTAGTCACCTCAGAAGTCATATCGAGGGCCTGATTTACTACTAACAGGTGAATTTTCACAGGAGTTACACGTGCAAATGTAATATATCGTAGCAATTTTCAAAAGCCATTTATCCGTGTAAAGTGCATTTAACACACGTAAAACCTACTGACAATTCAATGGCATATATTGTAACAATTTGCAAAAGCCCATGCACAGGTAAACTGCATTTACACATATAGGGGCAGATTTAAAAAGATTTACGCGCGTAGGGGGTTACGCGCGCCGGGCCTATTTTCAAAAGGCCCAACGACACGCGTAAAGCCCCATGACACGTGTAAGTCCCGGGGCTTGCAAAAAGGGGCGGGGCATGGGCGGTCCGGGGATGTGGCCAGAAGCCTCCACATGCCGCTGTGCCGGGGGATCGCGTGCCAGCAGTCGGCTGGAAGGCGTAACTTGTGAGATAAAGGTATGGGGTTTTTTTTTTGGGCTGGGGGGTGGGACAGATAGGGAAAGGGAGGGGAAGTGGGGGGGGGGGAATGGGGAAAGCCAGCTGGTCTCCTCGAGGGCTCGGTGCACGCAAGGTGCACTAGTGTGCACTCCCTTGTGCGCGCCGACCCCGGATTTTATAACATGTACGTGGCTGTGAGCACGTTATAAAATCGGGCATACCTTTTAAAATTTGCCCCATAAAACCTAGTTTTAAGTGTGTAAATGTTTTTGAAAATCAGGATCTAAGCTTTTTTTTTCTCTCAAACACAGAATGGGAAAAATATCCTTGGTATAGTTTCAGAAAATTTAGCATGTGGTAGGGGCCTTATCATATAGACACAGTTTTCTGAAGGAATAATGTTTTAGTTCTTTGCTTCCAAATTGCCCCACAAAGTTTGTTTTCAAGGGTAAGAAAGATATGCAAATGAATCTGGTTTTCAGATCAGATATTTGCAGCTATATCTAATAAACATTCATTGTGCATATTTAAAAAACCAGACTGGTTGTAGGGGTCTCTAGGACTGAATTGGGAACCACTAGCTTAGACCAAGGGGACTGTCATTAAAAAGATGATTTCCTCGCATTTTTTACATTTTACCTTTTCATACTTGTATTTATAGTCTTACTGGAACTGCCACTTCAAGACAGACTGGGGGCACTCCATGAAGTTGGCAAGTAGCACATTTAAGACTAATTGGAGAAAATTCTTTTTCACTCAATGCACAATTAAGCTCTGGCATTTGTTGCCAGACGATGTGGTTAGTGCAGTTAGTGTAGCTGGATTTAAAAAAGGTTTGGATAAGTTCTTGGAGAAGTCCATTAACTTCTATTAATCATGTTGACTTAGGGAATGCTTCCGCTATTACTGGCATCAATAGCATGGGATCTTCTTGGTGTTTGGGTACTTGCCAGGATCTTGTGGCCTGGTTTGACCTCTGTTGGAAACAGGATGCTGGGCTTGATGAACCATTGGTCTGAATTGGCATGGCGATTTCTTATGTCCTTATGAAAGAAAGTGAGGATAAAGTATTTAGAAAGTTAGTAAGTCATAGAAAGCACAAACATTATGAAATGAAGAAACTAGATTTAGGAACAAAATACTGAATTTACAGTAAGCATTGTAATTTTCATACTGCCAAATATTTATGAAAAGAACTAACAAAAGTCATGGAAAGGTTTTACTCTAGGCTGCGCAAAGTCTCCTTGATGTTGAAAAACCACAGCTCTTCCAGCACACCCACTCTGTCTTCCTGTGATCCTTTCGTGAATGGTAACACACTAAATGCCCTAAATACTCAACACACTGGGAACTTAAATGCAGTTTTTACTCCTCTATCACAGATCATAAATTTCTCATTAAAATAATCCAACCACGGGAGGCTGTGAGGTATGCAATGCTTTATAATACAAGCAAGCTGTGCTTGTGGGGAGCAATGTCAGAATAAAGGTATAGAGCATGTGCATATCAGAATCCAAAAATGCATCTTTCTGGGCAGGCCGTCCTTCTTACTTACTGCTGAAAAGAATGCTGCATTTTTGTATCTGGTGATATATTTATGTGGTTACAAAAACATACAATATAATTGATAATATATGACTAAACTAAAAGTACATGTCCACAGCTGCACGAAACAATATAGAATATAATATGAAGCATAGCAGATGCTTAGTTCCCAGCAGTCCATGTTAGTGCATCTAACAGCTTTTGACTACATTGCATACCAATAATGTTTATTATTTTTTTCTCCTGCATACACAGCTTTCTACAAGGTAAACTGCATGACTTCCAAGTCCCTGCCTCCAAGGAGTTTAAAATCTCATGACTCACTTCACATCTGCTGCTCTGGGTCTTCTTTAGGTGAATAGCACCAGATATTCAGATTTTCCCACAGAATTGTCATAAAAAGGTTTATTAGGGATATATTGACAACACCTCTTCAACACAACTTGACAAAACCTAACTGGACCATGCAGGAGGTGCAGCCACAATGAGCTCTGCATTAATGCTCTGTGTTCTATCCCTGAAGCTGCCAAGAGAGGCTTATTCACCCTGATTCCTACAGGCCTTTAAGATGCCCATACATTGTAGCTCTCATCTTCTAAAGGAGGACATTTTTCAAATGTATTTTTTTTCCACCCATAGTAAAGCATAAAACTGGCCCATGGCACCTTCTTTTCTTTTACTCTTTCATATTCCATTCACACAAAATATGAAAAACGAATCATAACAAATTGCAAAACCAATCAATTTGGCAGCCTTTCTTGCCTTTTTTTTAGGATGTAGTAGTGTGTTCTCTGTTGGAAATCCTGACATTCATTATTTAAAAACACTGACATATCCTGAAATATCCTAACTCTAACTAGTCACACATGGCCTTTCCTACTAATTCCTCTTACTCACCTCTTATTCTGCTTAAACATACTACCTCTATCTACACTTAGTTTATGTTTCTCCACTCCTGCATTCATAGCCACCATAAGTATTGACAAGTTAGATGTAAGGCACTGATAAGGTAGACTATAAAAGCATACATATGCTATGTAGTTCTTAATGTTATAAATTAATTTGTTAAGGTGTTAATTTTATACCGCGTTGAATATGTATGAATGAATAATGACTGTTTTAATTATGTATGTTTTTATTGTAAACCGCCTAGACGGTCAGATCCTGACCATTTCGCGGTTATATAAAAACTTTTAAAATAAAATAAAATAAATAAAAGAGGTAAAAACTCATAGCAAAACCTTTTTAAAATATATCCGAAGCAGGAGGCTTGTGAAGGAGTCAGTTGAACTGTTAGATGATTGAGGAGTTAAAGATGTACTTAGGCCATTGTGGAAAACCAAATTAATTCTTTGCTTCAGCGTTTACTGAAGAGGATGTTAGGGAGACATCCATGCTAGAAACTGTATTCAATGGTGAGGATTCAGAAGAATTGAAACAAATCACGGTGAAGCTGAAAGATGTAATAAGGCTGATTGACACATTAAAGAGTAGCAAATTGGCCAGACGGTATACACTCTAGAGTACAGAGAAGGGTGTCCAAAATGATAAAGGGGATGGAATGGTTTCCCTATGAAGAAAGGCTAAAGAGGTTATGGTTTTTCAACTTGCAGAAACAACGGCTGAGGGGGGATATGAAAGATCTATAAAATCATGTGTGGAATAGACTGGGTGAATGTAAATTGATTATTATTTACTTTTTCAAAATATACAAAGACAAGAGCTTACACCATGAAGTTAGTAAGTAGCAGATTTCTAATAAATTGGAGATTTTTTTTTTCACTCAATGCACAATTAAGCTCCAGAATTCATTGCTGGAGGATGTGATTTAAGGCAGTTAGCATAGCTGGCTTTAAAAAAGGTCAACTGGAGATGAATATATTCCTGGAGGAGAAGTCCATAAACTGCTATTAAACAAGCAGACTTCAAGGTGAATTTTAAAAGCCCGGCGTGCACCAGATCTGGGAGATATGTGCACAAGTTGGGCTGGCACATGCCAAGTGGATTTTAAAAGCCTCCTGGATATGCACGGTCTTGCCACTGCACGCACAAATGAAATGTTTTCAAAAAAGGGGTGGGGCCTGAACAAGGTCTGGGCGGGGCATGGGCATTCTGGGATTTTACCCAAAAATATGTGCATAAATAGTTAAGCGCACAGGTCCCCGGCGCGTAACTTTACTTCTGCTATGGATGATGTGTAAGTTATAAAATAAAGATAAAAAGATCGTCAGGGCTAAAAGGGGAGAAGGAAGGCTATTAAACTAGGAGGATTTTGAAGTGCTATTCCTTACCTGGATGAATTGGGAATGAACTGGGAAAACGGGTAATGGCATTGGTGCACGTGTCTTTTAAAATCCCCCCCCCCATTTAAGCGGCATTTGCATGCATTGACGCACTTCCACTTAAAAGTGCGCTCGTTTGTGCACGAGGTCAGGCTATTTTAAATCATGTGTGCATATACATGCGTATGTTATAAAATGACCACGTCCCTAGGTGTGGCCATATGCGCCCGCACGCCTGTTTAAAGATGACCATCCCTGGGTATAGACACCACTTATCACTGTGCAATAGGAGAATGGGTTCTATTTACTGTGATATCTTGCCAGGTACTTGTGACCTGGATTGGCCACTGTTGGAGACAGTCTACTGGGCTTGATGGATCCTTGATCTGACCCAGTATGGCTGTTCTTTTCTTATGTTATGTTTTCTGGATCAAAAGTACTAGTGAGCCATAAGAGAGAGAGAGAGAGAGCCAGGCACAGCAAAGGCAACAGGGGGTGTAAGAGCGAGAGAGCAGAGAGGGTATAGGATAGAAAGATAAGAGAGAGTTACAAAATATCATAGCGGAAGAGGGGAGAAAAACACAGAAGGGCCACAGGCTAGGGAGAGAAACAGAAAGGGGAAAGAGGAAGGAAAGAGAGAGCTGCAAAGGAGTGCATGACGGGAAGGTGAGGAGGGGGCAGAGGAAAGGGAAGGGAAAGACAGAAGAGGCACGAGGGAGCAGATGATGGGAACTGGGAATGAAGAGGGAAAAGTTACACAGCAGTGTTTATGGTGGAGCGAATGGAGATGGAGACAGGAAGGCACAGGAGGAGAGAAATAGGAGGGAGAGAAAGACGAGAGCCTGGGGAGAGAGAGAGAAAGCTAGAGATTGGAGGATAGTGTAGGAGAGGTGGCACAGAGGATGGGAAGGAAAATGAGGAGGGCGTAGTGAGAGACAGGGGTACATAGAGACAGAGAGAAAAGGCTGGGAGGGGTTAGAGAAAAGGTGGAAAGAGCCAGATTGGAGGGATGGGGGAAAAAAAAGAGAAAGTAGCTGAGTCCAGGGCCAGATAACAGTCTGAAGGGTAAGCCTACAAAAAGGCAGGGCAGGAAAAAGGAACAGCCCGGGCTGGCAAGGCAGGGTCAGGCAGGGCAGATGAAGCAGGAACACACTGGCAAGAGACGTAACTGGAGGTAGCTGGACCTGTTGCTGAGGCGAGGAGAGGCTGTCTGGGGGGGTCCTTATATAGGGCCTGAGTAGTGATGTCGTCATCGGGTGCCGCAGCCTTTTCTCATCGCAGGCCCTTTAAATGTTGAGCCTTTGGGCACACGCACACCTAAAGAGGGCCCTGAGGAGGAATAACCTAGTGGTTAGAGCAGTGGGCTATGAACCCGGAGACCAGGGTTCAAGTCCTGCTCTCGCTCCTTGTGACCTTGGGCAAGTCACTTTACCCTACATTGCCTCAGGTACAAAAAAACCTAGAGTGTAAGCCCTCTGTGGATAGGGAAATACCTACAGTACCTGAATTTAAACCAATGTGATATCTCAGATTGAATGTCGGTATATATATATAATAATAAAAATCTGAATAGGAAAGAGTCTAAAATAGGAGATATCTCCATAAAATCAGGGACAAATCATTCAAGAAGTTGCAGCAGGGTCCTGCCACATGGTGGAGAGCAGCAAGGCCCAGCATCAGGGGTGAGTAGCATGGCTCGTGGGAGAACACCACAAACTGTGAAAGAACACCAGAGAAGGAAGAATAAGATAAGAGATATATGGATGAAAGGTAAAAAATAGATGGGATACAATAAAATCAGAAGCATTAGGTGAAGGATATAAGAAAGGCATAGGAGGGGAGTGGTTGGGATGCAAGTGATGAGAGCACTGTGGATTGACAACTGTCAGGAAGTCTTCCCATTTTCAAAAGCAGATGGTAAGTAACACCCTTCATCCCCTAACCTCCATCCTCAAGTTTGGTGGTTATCCAGTTAGGGACCATAGAAAAGTGGGCAAATTCTGACCCTTAAGCTCATTTTTCAGCACAGAGAGGTTATGTTATAAAGATACTGCTTGAACAATAGGTTTCACGGCTTCATGCTGAAACTATTATGCCAGACACTAACACTGGCAGCAACAAAAATGTAAGCACAGAAATCAGTCTAGTAAGTAGAGTGAAAATATAGTTATTGGTAGGAGTTTGTATTCTAGCATTCTGAGCACAAGACTCCTTTAGAATACACTGCCTTGGGCTGAACTACGATGCTGGACATAAAAGTAATCAAATACTGTGAACACAGCACACGTTATACTGAATGCCAACAGCTTGATAGTCTGCTTTTAAGTGAGATCCACCTGCCGCTTTTTGAAAGAGATACAGCTGCTTTTACAGATAATCAGATGAGATAATGAAAGAGGGAGAGGGATATGGCCATTTATAAAAGCTGATGAATGCTCCAGTAAGTATAGACTTTTCTATACTATTACATTTGACAACTGGCAGTTTCTATTGTGTAGGCTCAAGCTGAATTCGTTTTTTTTGTTTTTTTTAACGTGTGCTTAGCATTTCTTGTATGCTTCTGTAATAGAGGTGGGGGTGGATGGGGACACAGCTAACATCTAAGCAGTTTACTTTTTTTAAAATATCACATTATTGTGTTTTTCCACAGAAGGGACAGAGAGTAGTGCACTCAAGTAAACACAGTTTGTTTAGTAGTAGACCATAATCTTCTGCAAAATCCTTCTCTATTTTGACCTGCCAGCATCAGTCTTAAATTAGAAATTCTGCTTGGGGGCTGTTTGTCTAAATATTATGAACCTTTTGCAATTAGGCAATTGCTTGCAGACTTTGGAGTTAAGGTGCTAAAGCACTATAAAGGTAGCAAGCATTAACATGTGTTATTAAATGCCTGCATTATTTATCAGAAGTGGTTAATGTGTATTAACAGCATTGCTAAAGCATGTAAACTACCTTGCATTAGTGTTTATGCAAAATCTATGCTAATGAGCCAATAAAATTTAAAAGTATGCAGAACAGTTCATTACTTATTGGTGCAGTGAAAAAGCACATGTGTTAAAATGGGCAACCTGCAGTGTAGACTCATTAATGCCACAATCTTAACTAAACCTTGGGGAGGGATAGTTTAAGTTTTTGTATTACAGTACACAGTAACACAAATACTTTCACACATGTACTTTACCATCTGCATTAATGCATGCCTCATTTGCATCTCATTAACTGTGGCCGTTAACATGCATGTAAAATGCTACATGTATGCATGCTAATGGCTGATGTTAATGCAGTTTAGTACATTAGCCCCTTTGACTCAAACGTTTTTCTCCAGCTCTGTACTGGTGTTTTTTATTCCTATTGAGAGGACTGGGGTATGTTTATAGGGGCATAATTTGCTATATAACTGGTCAGCACCACTTTCTTAGAGGGTGCGGGGTCCAGATCCTAGGGTTGCTCTGGTCCCCACTAGGCCACCAGGATTAAAAAAAAGGTTAGACTGGAAGGAGTCGGGTTAGAGTGGGGGGGTGGGTCCTGGTACCGTTGAGGGTTTTTGAAGACCACGGAAGCTTTTGGTGTCAAAGGGGCAGGGTAGAGAAGGGGGGATGAGCCATCACTATGCAACTATTATTTTTTTAGGTTTATATATCTGATGGCCTTCTTTAGAGGTGGTACAGGACTAGGACGGGGTCTCACAAGACAGCCAGTGGGGATTTTCAGATTGGGGATTGGTTCAGGCTGCTTCTAGCCCTTTAAATTACTGCTTCAGGAGCATTTGGATCCATGCTAGCATCCAGATGCTCCTAGGGATAGTTAGCTACAACTCCTGAATTGTAGCTAACTTTCAATAAAATAACACAGCTTGCAATTTTTCAGGCAAGCTGTGTTTTTATTTACATTAAATCACCGAGTAATGAGCTCTTTGCATGCATTTGTAAAGCATTTGCTTGCAAAGCAACTCATTCCCATTTCAGTGATATTTGGGTAAAATAGTGCAAAGTATTAACCCCCTAAGTTTGTACCTGAGGCAATGTTTGTGAAGTGACTCGCCTAAGGTCACAAGGTGTGTCAGTGGGTTTGGACCCATGGCTTATTCTGGTTCACAACCTATTGTTTTAACTACTAGGCTACTCTTCTAGGGGGCTGCTGCAATCAATGTGGAGAGGGATTGACAGCAGGGAGGAAGGTCCAGTGATTGTCAAGGATTAGAGGGATTAACATGAGGGGAGACCATTATCAGAGAAATGCTGCAATCAGTTGAGGAAAAGTAGTGGGAGACAAGAGGCTTTTATTGAGTAGGGATGTGTGCAAACAAAAATTTTGTTTAGATTCTACTTTTCATGTCTGTTTTTCAAATTCATTTTTTTGGTTTGTTTTAATGTTTGTTTTTCTGTTTGGTTCAGTTCATTTGCCAAATTGGAATAAACATATACCGCTCTTCCTTGGAAAAAAAACAAAAAAAGACCTGAAACGGGGCCTTTCCGAGGCCCCCAGACCCCTGCTCTGCTGCTTTCCGGGGCCTCCCTGAGACCCTCTTGTTCTCCCCACGTCCACCAATAAACTGGGGAAAAACAATTGCCCCGCCCCGTTTAACTGATGGTAACCCCCCAGTCCTCTTTTAGTCTGTGGCAGGATGGGATCTATCGTGGCCACACGATTGTTCCCTTTAGCAATGGCAGGATGGGATCTGCCTTGGCCAGGCAGGGCATCTCTTCCTCCACATCTGCAGCCAGGACAGGCATGTCTTTGGCCGCAGTGGGATGAGCTGGGCCATGGTCACACGATAGCTCCCTTTGGCTGTGGTGGTATAGGATCCGCTGCTGCCACATTGAGCTTCTCCTCTTCTGTCCCCTCAGTTCTTAGGTCGCCCCTCAGATGACGGCACCCCAGATGACCGCCAAGCTCACCCACCACAAAAACCTTTCCTGCCTGTTTTGGTTTGGGCCCTGACTTATTGGTGGGAATCAGAGGGTGGTGAAATGCGGTCATGGAGGCCTCAGAAGATCCCAGGAATTGACAGCAGAGCCCCTTGGGGAATCAAAGGAAACCCATGGATGCCACTTTTTTTTTTTTAAACCAACTGAAAATACTCCCAAATTTTCAGGTATTTTTAAACAAAGCTATTTTTAGTTTGTTTCATTCAGAACAAATTAAAAATGGCCTTTTCCAGTTTGCATGGGACATTCATTTTAAATGAATGGCACATCTCTACTACTACCGAAGGAATGCTGTGGTGGTGGTGGTGATCGGGGCACTAATGATGTGGGTAAATCTATGTGGGTACTTTTTCTCCATAGAAGTTTACATCTATGCTAGATTTAAATTAAAAAAAACATTATATGGATAGTTTTTTGTAAAACCATATATGGGGGAGGTATGGTGCTAGAGAGTTTGCGGATCCTTGTGATGAATCAATCAAGAAAAATGAAGCCTTGGATCAAGCGTTTTCACCTTTAATTCATAGATGCTTAAACAGAGGTGTCAGTCCCCCGACATGGACCGTGTTTTGCCACATGGGCTGCATCGGGAGGAGCAGATGCCCGGAAAAACTACTGTAAGCGTCAAAGGTGATTAACACGTAGCTTGATAATCATGTCCAAATGTCCTATCAGGAGAAAACGCCAAGGTTGAAAAAGGGGCACCTTGCGGAGGGTGATCCAAGTTTTGGTCTGCAAGTCAACTGAACTTAGTTACCTCTTTTGGAACTTATGCGAGTGTTAAATTGCTACACTTGGAAGTTTTTAGCACTTGGATCACCCTCCGCAAGGCGCCCCTTTTTCAACCTTGGCATTTTCTCTGCATCTGTTCCTCCCGACGTAGCCCATGGGGGAAAACATGGTCCATGTTGGGGGACCAACACCTCTATTTAAGCATCTATGAATTAAAGGTGAAACGCTTGATCCAAGGCTTCATTTTTCTTGATTGATTCATCACAAGGATCCAAGCACTCTCTAGCGCTATACCTTCCCCATATACGGTTATCCACCTTCAGCATATACCGCTCATCTCTACTTCCTATTGGTAGTTTTTTGTAAATCCATATAGTTTGCAAGATGGGCACTAGGCCACCAGGGATAAAAAAAAAGGTTAGACTGGAAGGAGTCGGGTTAGAGTGTGGGGATTGTCCTGGTACTGTTGAGGGTTTTTGAAGGCCACGGAAACTTTTGTTGTCAAAGGGGCAGGGTAGAGAAGGGGGGGATGAGACATCACTATACAACTATTATTTTTTTAGATTTATATACTTGGTGGACATCTCAAGAGGTGGTAGAGGACTGGTACGGGATCTCACAAGACCACCAGTAGGGATTTTCAGATGGGTAGTTGGTGGTGGCTTAGTGCCCATCTGGTTTGCCAGCTGAGCAAGTTTTTGATAATTGAGGATAAGAGAGTAATTCAAATCTTTTGGGTAGTTGATAATGGTGAAATAATCAATATATAGAACTATCACATGATGGGGTAAAGGGCTGCCTGAGGCCGACTGGCACCATTTTGACAATGGCAACCACTAGCCATCAGGAAACTTTAAATAAGTGCTTTAATGGGTTTCTGGGGGAGGAAGGTGATCCAGAGTGCAATTTTTGCTACACAAAGGGAAGAATTGGGCCTTCAACTTTAAACTTTTTTTATTTTACTATTTTTAACAACTTTGGCTGTCTCAAGGGGCAGAAAAGGTGGGAAACACTATTCTATCTGGGCGGGGGAAGGGAGGACACCAGGGCATGCACAGCCCTTTTAAGCCCTGAGCATTCCAATGCTCCCAGGGAAAGTTAACTTCACACTTCTGATCAAATAACACAGTTTATGAATTTTAAGGCAAGCTATGTTATTTGATTTGCATACATTCTCATTAGTAATGAGCTGATTTGCATGCATTTATATGCAAATCAGCTCATTTCAATACTTGCATTGTGCTGGATTTTTTGGGGAGTGGATAATGTGCTGAATTTGAAATTCCACTTGTTATCCCTGAATTAATGTATTTATCATAGGCTAAATATTGTTTACTGTTCAGAAAAGCCTCAGCACAGCTTAGTAAATGAACCCCTTAGTTTTGTAAATTTTATTTGAGGTTACCTGATTTGGTAATTGCAAGCTGCCACTATGGGGCTGATTTTCAAAATGTTTAACTGGCTAAGTTTTGGAATTAACTGATAAAAACTTGCCAGGTAAAAATGACCCTTCTTGGATCTGCTAAATATAACCAGCTAAATCTGCAAGGCTAGTGAAAAAATGGGCAATTTCAGGGATGTTCCTGGGGCAGGTTTACTACTTAACTGGTTAGTACTGATTTTCATCACTAGCTGGCTAAGTTTAGGCAGTTAAAACTGAGCAAATGAATTGCAGAATTAAACTTAACCAGTCAAATTATCCGGCTAACCTTGGAGGCATATTAGATAGTGCAGCTGCAGTATTGAATGTAGCCAGCTATTTTATAGTTAGCCAATTAACTAGAGCTGGCTAACTTTAGGACAGCTCTTTGGCCTGACCAGACTTAGCTGGCTAAGTCATTTGGTTAACTGAATATCGGAGTTAGCTGGTTAATTTAGCCGGCTAACTCAACTCCTCCCAGTTATGCCCCTGGAACGCTCCTAACTTATCTGGCTAAATTCTAGCACCCTAACTTATTAGCCAGCTAGAATTTAGCTGGGTAGGTGCCCAAATATTCATTTAGCCAGCTAACTTCTCAGTTACCTGGCTAAATGGTTTTGAATAGAGAAGCATAGAAACATGGAAGATTAGAAATGATGGCATAAAAGAAGCAATGGTTCATCCAGTCTGCCCAGCAAGCCTCCCATGGTAGTATCTGCCATGCCTTGCAGGTTACCCCCATGTATCAGTCAGTTTTGCTTGACGTGCTTTGCTTATGGACTTGGCTGTAGAAGCAGTCCTGTGTTTTTTTCCTTAATGTCTGAGTATCAGTACCCCAGACTGTAAAAAAGTCATGGCTCATGTTTGTTGACCCTGAATCCAAATTTCTCTTTCCTTTCAGCTCCCACCCCCTCCTTCGAAGCAGAGAGCAATGTTGCAGTTGCATCAAAAGCATCATTGGTTAAGGGTAGTAATCACATGCTTCTATTAAGGGTAGTAACTGCTACACTGTGCTGGTCACCCCCATGCTCATCAGTTCCACAGACCAAAAAAGTCAGGGCCCTTGATAGATGATGTCTAAATTCAATTTCTCTTTTCCTCTGCCGTTGAAGCAGAGAGCAATTTTGGAGTTGCATCAAAAGTATGAAGGTTTATTTGGTTAAGGGTAGTAACTGCTGCACCAGCAAGTTACCCCATGCACACTTTCTTCGTTTCCTCTAGAACTTGGCCATAGAAGCAGTCCTGTGCTTTTCCCCTTATGTCCGCATAACAGTATCCCAGACCATGGAAGTCAGAGCCCTCGGTTGTTGTCTGAATCAAATTCTTCTTATCCCTCTGCCGTTTAAGCGGGGAACAAGCAGTTGCATTAAAAACCTAACTGGTTAAGCATGGATAAAAAGTTCACCTAAAGATAACAGGTTAAAATTAACAAGCTATCATTGCTGCTTAGTTTCTCCTTGCTATTGACCACATTGTAGGGTTGTGCAGAAAAAAAATGTGTTTCTTTCATCCATTCATTTCCTGGGGACCCCAATCTGATTCTTTTTTGTTTCCCATTAAACTCAATGAAGGAAGCATTTGCAGCCTTTACTGAGCGCCAGAATTGGTATTTTTTAAAATCAATTTTCATGGAACTTGTGGGAAGAAATCATAAGAAGGGGGAAAGAACTCCAAGATACCTAGACTGTTGCAAAATGGCACCAAAAGTGGCATGAATAACCTAAGACTCCATAGGTTCTCCAAGGTATCATCAGTGGAGTAAAGAAGAAACTTAAGGTCAGATTTTAAATGCCCGGCATGCGTAAATCCCGGCCTTTACACGCGTGGCCAGGACTTATGCATGCCGGGCAAGTCTTCCATGAGGCCTGACCATGCACTTAAAGGCTGGGATGTGCTCAAGTTCTGGGCCTCTTGGGTTGGGCTGGAGGGCGTGTTTTGGGCAGGGAGGGGCAGGATGGGTGGCAGGCCAGGCAGCGCCATTGTTCACTGTCCTTGAGCTTTGTGCGCCGGCCAGCTGCCGGCACGCGCAAGTTACTTCAGGTCAGGCCCTGAAGCAGTGGCATAGCCAGAATTGATTTTTTGGGTGGGCACAAGGTTAACATGGGTGGGCTGTAGGCATACAGGTCTGAGACCTACTAGTTGTTTTCTTATTGATAAATAATGCCATATACTTACCCTAGAATGGCTTTCTAAGTAATTTGCAACAGCCATTATGCATCATGCGTGAAACTTTAAAACATTTTTCCTCAATTATTTCAAGCACTTACCAGCATTAAAAATTCCTTATTAATCAGAATTTATTTTATATTTATTGCAGTTTATAAATGCACAAGTATAGAAAACAATCAGATCCAATCATGTAATAAAACAAAAATTAATGTATTCTTTCATGAACCATCTTTGCAGAAAACCAGAAATCTTTATAAATACAATAAAATATAATTAATCATCAGAACAGGTGCAGCGCAGAGCTAGGGCAATTCACATTACAACTAACATGAAAAAAAAATGTCAAATTCTGGTGTCACCTCAGCAAAAAATAACCCTCCACTGCTATTTTGTGAAGTAACACAAACTCTTGCAAAGAAAGAGGCATCTAGAACCTTGCCATACCATACAGTCACAGCACTGACTCTCAAGATTCAAATAACAGCAACCTTATGAAAAAGCAGCAATGCAAATACTACACCAGGCCCTAGAACATTAATACATCAACTACGGGAATAACAGAACAAGCTGGACTACTACTACAGAGAAACTACATGTGAGCAGAAATATTGCATTTCAGTCACACACACAGGCAAAACAGAGACCGATCTTTACCTAATATAGAAATAACAGACCACAAATTAGAAACAGAAACATGCAGATAAAACCAAAATAGAAAGCCTGAGAAACTAAAGTCTCTGAACAGTGGAATACTGAAGAAAGAGCAAAATACAAAAATATAAGAAATGCACATTCCCAAAGATGGCATATCTAACATCTCAAAACAATTTTTTTTAACCTTTGTTGTCTGATCTTTGTATTTTTCTAATCAGTTGGTCCTGGTCTCTTTTTCCTATTTTTTCCCTTGTCGCTCATTTCCTAATTCCTTTTCAGTTTCTTTCTTCTACTACTGTCTTCTTCCCTTCCACACACACATACACGCTTTTTCTCACAGACTCCCTCACACACTCAAGCTATCACTCTCATATGCTCTCCCCCCAACACACACAAGCCCCCATTCTCTGCAGACACACATATAAGCTCTCACTTTCTCACCCCTCCCCAGGTTTACATTCTTATGCATACAAAGACGCACATCCAGGCACCATTCTCACCCACACACTCAAACTCAGACTGCTATTCTCACCCATAAACCGATGTGCCTTTTCTCACCCATACATATTCAAGTTCCCATTAACACCCACACATACACATATTCAAACTCCCATTGTCATCCACACATACACACATTCAAGCACCCATTCTCACCCACATATTCAAGCTTCCATTCTCACCCATACACAAACCCAGGCTCCCATTCTCACCTACATATTCAAGCTTCCATTCTCACCCACACACAAACCCAGGTTTCTATTTTCACCCACACATACATACATTCAAGCTCCCATTCACACCCACACACACACACACACACACACACACACACACACACACACACACAGGCTCCCATTCTCACCCACACATACACATTGAAGCCTGTGCACAGCTTCTGCTTCCTCCCCCTCTCAAGCAGGAAGATCAGTTTGCCTCTCCTGCTGCCACAGGCCTGCTGATATCTTTGGGCCGTACGGACCACCAATCTTCCTTCTTGGGGGGAGAAGGGGAAGGAGGGGGAGGAAGAGGAAGCTGTGTGTGTGGCACTTCTGCTCCCTCCCTCCCAAAATAGGAAGATCAGTGGGCCATATGGCCACAAGATCGCTTCCCCATGTGTGCTGTGCAAATGCACAGAATGGCACGCTGGCCCTGGCTCCTCTTCTTCGCCGCGCAGAGATGGGATCCCGCGACGACCTTGCAGATCCAGTGCTCCACTTCCGGTTCCAGTTGGATGGGCCTGGGTCTAAATTTGGTGGGCAGCTGCCCACCCAGGCCCATCCATGGCTACACTACTGCCCTGAAGTAACTTGTAAAATAAAAGGTAATAACATTTAAAAGAGGGTGGGGAGGAGAGGGGAAGGGAAAGGAAGGTTAGGGTAGGGGGTAGGAAAGTTCCCTCCCAGTCCACTCCTAAATTGGAGCGGATTGGAAGGGAACTGGGGAAGGCCCCGATACGTCGCTGTGTGAAAATTGCAAAAATGTAGCCCCCCCTTGCGTGTGCTGCCCCCGATTTTGTAACATGCGCATGCACATGGATGCGCGCTTGTATTTTCTTAAAAATCTACCCCTTAGTGTGGGAAGAACATTATAGGGTTCCAAAAGAGGGCACCAGCAACAGTGGCATGAACCCTTTATGGCAACATGAAGGGCAAATTGGCATCAAATGTGGCATCAGGATCCTAAGGCACTATGAAGGGGGAATAAAGCAGAAAAGGTGGCAGGAAAAACCCCATGGACTGATAAAGGGGCTAAGCAGCACAGAGAATGGCATCAAGAAACCAAACAACATGAGAGGTGCAAAGCAGTCCCCCAGACTGGCAATAACAACTCAAGGTGCAAGGTCTGGGATCCAACAAAAATGCACAGTAGGAGAAAGAACTCCAAGGTGTTAAGTTTGGATATGACAGCATGGCTGAGTGGCTGAAAGACCCCAAGGTGTAGCATGAAGAGTATAGCTCCAAGGTGGTGTGGTATAGAAGGTGTCAGTTATTCTTTTGAAGCATACCTGCCAGATTTAGTACAAGAAAATGAACTATGATAAGTATCATTTTCTTAAAATAAGCTTATATTACATTCACTGGGCCAGATAACCTATGCTCGGGTGTAGATTTGTGCGTGCAACCCGGCGCACACAAATCTACGACCAATTTTATAACATGCACGCGCAGCCATGCGCATGTTATAAAATCCAGGGTCGGCGCAGGCAAGGGGGTGCACACTTGTGCACCTTGCGCGTGCCGAGCCCTAGGGGAGCCCCGATGGCTTTCCCTGATCTCTCCGAGGCCGCTCCGAAATTGCGGCGGCCTCGGAGTGAACTTTCCTTTCGCTCCCCCACCTTCCCCTCCCTTCCCCTATCTAACCCACCCCCCAGCCCTACCTAAATCCCCCTCTACCTTTATTATTTAAGTTGCGCCTGCCTCTGGGCAGGCGTAGGTTGTGCGCAATCCCCCAGCCTAGCAGGCCTTTGGAGGCCTCTGGCCATGCCCCCGCCCCTCCCCAGACCGCCCACTCCCCGCCCCTTTTTTCGAGCCCCGGGACATACGTGCATCCCAGGGCTTGCGTGCATCGCCGAGCCTATGCAAAATAGGCTCAGCAAGCACAGGAGCGGGTTTTCAGGGTTACATGTCTAATATACTCGCGTAACCCTTTGAAAATCTGCCCCACTGTTTGAACTTGATCTAGCTGCTGGGTGGAATTTTGATTTTCTTGTGAAATGAGCTTTCTGAAGGAAACTCTGATCACAAGCAAGACATGTAAATGGTTTCTCTCCTCTTTGTTTTCTGATCTGCCTGTATTTCTTGCTGCAGACTGAGGGATTTTGTGGGTAGAAAGGCAGATGGCAGCAAGTCCCCTATGGAGGTATGATGGGCATGGCAAATAGTCATGAGGAAGCACGTCCTCTATGGTGGAATAAGGGTATAGCAGGTGATAGCATCCTCCCAAGAAACCTTTTACAGAGGAAATGCACATTACATCTCTTGCTCAGTCTTCAAGATCAGCATCACTGGATCTGGAGAGCAATGATAGGTTGGATCACTATAATATGTTGTCTTTGTGCTGTAGTCTCCTTGACAACAGCTCACAACCTCACACATGACTCAATAGGAAGGGCTGGTTGCTAACTTTCTATATAGTAACAATTTCTAACATACACCTGCTTCCCATTGATTTCAATGGGCCATAGACTTTAATGACCCATGAGGGATGGAATGAATGGAATTAATTTGTTTAATTTGGGAGACCCCTCCATTTATTATGGTAATCCTAAAAAGAAACAAATGGGATCCCATTTGTTTCAGAATGTCCATTTGTTTTAAACAAATGTACATCCCTACCATGTTGAAAGAAAAAAAGACTTGCATTTTTAGTCAAGAACATTGCAGTTTTTCCTCTTTGTTCATTCAAAGAATTAATGTGTGTTATTGTATTCCAATTACTTTCCCCCCTCTAACTTCTTTAAACAGAAATGTTCTTTTTAATGTAAACCCAGGCTGACAGTCCTAAATTAAGACCTCAAAGGTCCACACCTCAAACTAGTTCTCACAGTCAAATCTTCCCATTTTGTTAAATTATTTGAGTGACCATGATTCCCTGAGTGGTGGAAAGAAAAATCTTCTAAGCCAGGGGTAGCCAACTCTGGTTCTTGAGAACCATAATCAGGCCAAGTTTTCAGGATATCCACAATGAATATGTATGAGATAGATTTGCATGCACTGCTTCCATTATATAAGTTCTCTCTAAGTTGTACACAGAGCAATAACTATATTGAAAGCTATGATGGTTTCCAACATAATCTTTATTGAAAGATCTGAGAGATGGTACATTGAATAAAAGACTCTTTACAGCTGTGTATGCCAGTCATAATATTACACGTTTAGATCTTAATTTGTGACTTCTCTTCTGTTGTTAAATTATGCAATCACCTTAACCACATTTTTTCCAAGTCCAGAATTTCATCCTTTTCCATTCATGCATGGTTAATGGCAAGATTTAGATTCCCTTCTATATAGCTGGAAATTTAGAATTAGAGTCCCTATAGTTATATCTAGTGAAACAATCTTTTAAATCCTACCTCTCTAGTAGAACTTCTCCCATCATCTCTCATGTCCTAGTACCTGGATAGTTCTGGTTGTACTCTTTTTCTCCAATTACCTATAGTAGATATAAGTGAGCCTTAGTAGGATCCATGATGACTCCTCTCGTCATCTCTTTCTTTCTCTTCTTCTCCCTTTTGGACAACTGTAAGTCATCCCTTCTCAAGGATACTAATGATTCTGGATTCCTTCCTAGTAAAGTAACCACTTGAATGATAAACCAAAACTCAATCTGAGCCCCTAGAGCAAGGAAAAACCCAGCTAATCTCAAAAGAATACAAAAAAGGGAAACCAAAATAACTGAGACATTGGGGGTAGAAAAAAAATCCAATTTCAGAGGAAAGAAAAGGTTTTACAGCCATTGTCCTTAAATGAAGAAAAGCTCTCTGACTCCTCATCTGAACCCTGAGCCCTCAGAGGCTTTTCCCCTTAAACAAAAATTAACCAGGGAAAGCCATGACATGCTGCCCCTGTAAGGGTAGCACAAACTTCCACAAGGTCAAATGGTGGCACTGATTCATATAGCATAAGGTCTTATCATTCACTCCTTTCCACATGGGGGAGCTAACCATACACACCACTGTTCTGTACCTCTCAATGCAAAAAGTGAACAAATCAAATCTGATAAAGAATCTTTACGTCTCTAAATTAATATCTTTTAAATGTTCCTATAGAATGTTTCTCAGTGTTTTGTGCATTCAAATTCATTATTAAATTGTCTTACTGCTAGTCCCTCTGCTCCAGAAAGATGCTGATGAAATCATTGAAGTATGAAACAGAAATAACAATACATTCAGAATTCGTAGAATCAAGCAACCAAAATAGAAATAATGGCACCATTATCTGTTTTGCAAGTATACACGTTTATGCAGATTCTTTAAACTTGCTTTTGAGCTGTTTTCAGCAGTGATTCATTCAGTGCTGGAAACGTTTTTTGATAATTGAGCAGTGGGTGTCAAATCCCAGTATCTGAAAGATGATTCATAAGAAAATAAACAAATCTTGCTCAAAGAAGGGAATTTTCTACTCTTTTTTCAAAAATACGGAATTTGTTGAAATGGGGAAGTACCTGGAGTTAGAACTAGAAGACTGGGAGAAATTGAGAGAGGTAGAACGAAAATGGGTCAAACAAAAAAGAACAATTACAAAGGCAACTAATCTATATGTTAGAAAAGTAAACAAAAGCAAGAGAAATAAGAAACCTATCTTTATTTTATCTTGGATAAAATAAAAGCAAAAAGAACAGCGTTCAAGAAATATAAAGGATCCCAAAAAAAGGAACACAAGGAAGATTATCTGGTGAAACTGAGGGAGAAGAAGAATGTAATCAAGAAAGCAAAAAGTCAGGCGGAAGAAAGGATTGCCAAAGAGGTAAAGAGAGGTGACAAAACATTTTTCAGATACATCAGAGAAAGGTCCGAAGTGGTATGGTGAAATTGAAAGGTGAAAAGAATCAATGTGTGTAGAGAGACGAAGTAAAGAAATATTTAACAAATACTTCAGTTTGGTGCTCACTAAAGAAGATCCAGGAGAAGGATCTTTGCTAGTTAACAAGTCATTGGAGGGGAGTGGAGTAGATGTAACTTTGTTTACAGAAGAGAATGTATGGAAAGAGCTAGGAAAACTGAAAGTGGACAAAGCCATGGGGCCTGATGAGGTTCACCCCAGGATATTGAGGGAGCTCAGAGATGTGCTGGCGGGTTCGCTGCACGACCTGTTCAATAGATCCCTGGAAATGGGAGTGGTGCTGAGTAATTGGAGAAGAGTGGTGGTGGTTCTGCTTCACAAGAGTGGGAGCAGAAAAGAGGCTTGGAACTACAGGCCAATTAGCCTTACCTCAGTGGTGGGAAAAGTAATGGAGACTCTGCTGAAAGAAAGGATAGTGAATTATCTACAGTCAGGAGGATTGCTTGACACGAGGCAGTATGGATTCACTAGGGCAGAGCTTTCAAAGTATGTGTCGGGACACATTAGTGTGTCGCCTGTAGTGTGGAGGTGTGTCGGCCGGTCCACAGGGCCGGCGGAAGCAGGGAACTATAGCAGGAAGATCAGCGGGCAGTGGTGGAGCTTACATTACCATGGCCCGAAGAAAAGGGTCACGTTCACTCCTCCTCCTTCCTGCCTGTGTAGCCCTGGAAGAAAAACGTTGCTGGAGCCGCGTGGGCAGGAAGGAGGAGGAGCATCTGCTGCGTACAGAAGAAGAGCAGCATTAATGGGCCGTTGCGGATCCCACGTCGCGACGGCCCGAGAAGAGGAGGAAACCTGATAGCAGGGCCGCTGCGGATCCCACGTCGCGGCAGCCCGAGGAGGAAACCCGATAGCAGGGCCGCTGCAGATCCCATGTCACGGCCAGGGAAGATCAGGACCTCTGAAGAGCCCATCCTTCGGCAACCCGTGCAGAGGGACAGCATGTGCCAGTGAGAGCCTGTGCTTGAGCAAGAGAGCATGTAGGAGTGAGAGAGCCTGTGAGTGTGAGAGTGAGACAGCATGTGCATGAGAGAGACAGTATGTATGTATGTATGAGAGAGAGGCATGTGAGAGTGAGAGCTGTGGATGTGTGAGATTGCATGTGAGTGAGAGCCTGTGTGTGTGAGAATAAGAACCTGATTGTGTGTTTGAGGGAAGACAGATGGAGAGAAAAGAAATAGAAAAAAAGACCCTGTAAAAGGAATTGGCAAAAAAACAAGAAAGGAAAGGTGGAAAAAAAAGCCTGTGACCAACCGATTAGAAAACTAAGATCAGACAGCAAAGGTAAAAAAAAAAAATTACTTTTTAGTGATTGGCACATGTAATTTTTGGGAATGTGCAAAGTAGCACTTTCTCTATGCCGATCTCACAATGTACGAGATCAGCATGGAGGAAGTGGAAGCCTGTAAATATTTATTATGAGATAAAATGTTTCACAACGCAACCTATTTATGTATATATTTAAGGAAACATACATAAATTGTTGAAATACATTTTGTTCGTTTAACCTTTAACTTCTGGTTTGCTGGTAGACTGAATTACTGTGTCACGAAATTATGTTTGTCTAAAAAGTGTGTCACCAACATGAAAAGTTTGGAAAGCTCTGCACTAGGGGAAGGTCCTATCAGACAAATCTGATTGATTTTTTTTTTTGGGTGACCAAAGAATTGGATGAGGAAGAGCGCGCGATGTGATTTACTTGGATTTCAGCAAAGCTTTTGATACGATCCTACATAGGAGGATTGTGAATAAAATGAGAAGCTTGGGAGTAAGCACCAAAGTGGTAGTGTGTATTACAAACTGGTTGATGGACAGAAGACAGCATGTGATCATAAATGGAATTTACTTTGAAGACAGAAAAGTGTTAAGCAGAGGGCCGCAAGGATCAGTGTGGGACCAGTCCTGTTCAACATCTTTGTGAGTGACATTGTGGAAGGGATAGAAGGTAAAGTTTGTCTTTGTGCAGATGATACTAATATCTACAAAAGAGTGGAATCATTGGAAGGAGTAGAGAGAATGTGACATGATTTAAGGTGAGCCTGACTTCAGTGCCAGGAAAAATCATGGAAACTGTTATAAAGAATAAAATCATAGAACATTTAGATAGACATGGTTTAATGGGACACAGCCATCATGAATTTAGCCAAGGGAAGTCTTGACTCACAAATCTCCTACATTTTTTTGAAGGAGTGAATAAACATGTGGACAAAGGTGAACCAGTAGATGTAATGTATTTGGATTTTCAGAAGGCTTCAACAAAGTACTGCATGCGAGGCTTCTAAGAAAACTAAAAAGTCATGGGATAGGAGGTGATGTCGTTTTGTGGATTGCAAGCGGGTTAAAAGACAGGAAACAGAGTATAATTAAATGGTCTGTTTTCACAATGGAAAAAGGTAAACAGTGGAGTGCCTCAGGAATCTGTACTCAGACCAGTGCTTTTTCATATATTTATAAATGATCTGGAAAGGGGTACGATGATCAAATTTGTGGATGACACAAAATTATTCAGCATAGCTAAATCTCAAGCAGATTATGATAAATTGCAGGAGGACCTTGTGAAACTGGAAGATTGGGCTTCCAAATACCAGATGAAATTTAATTTGGACAAGTGCAAATTGATGCAAATAGGGAAAAATAACCCTTGCTGTAGTTACACAATGTTGAGTTCTATCTTTTGAGTTACCACCAAGGAAAGAGATCAAGGCGTCATAGTGGATAATACATTGAAATTGTGGGCTCAGTGTGCTGTGGCGATCAAAAAAGCAAACAGAATATTTGGAATTATTAAGAAGTGAATGGCAAATAAAACGATGGATGTTATAATGCCTCTGTATCGCTCCATGGTAAGACCACATCTTGAATACTGTGTGCAATTCTGGTCACCATATCTCAAAAAAGATATAGTTGCACTGGAGAAAGTGCAGAGAAAGGGAACCAAAATAAGTGGCATGGAATGGCTGCCGTATGAGGTAAGGCTAAGGAAGTTAGGGCTGTTCAGTTTGGAGAAGAGACGACTGAGGGGGGATATGATAGAGGTCTACAAAATCATGAAAGGACTTGAACAAGTTAATGTAAATCATTTATTTACTCTCTCAGATAATAGAAGGAATAGGGGCAACTCCATAAAGTTAGCAAGTAGCTCATTTGAAACAAATTGAAGAAAATTCCTTTTCACTGAGGGGTAGATTTTCAAACAAGGCGCGTTGGCGTACTTTTGTTGGCGCTCCAGGCGCAAACAAAAGTACGCGGGATTTTAGTAGATACGCGCGGAGCCGCGCGTATCCACTAAAATCCTGGATCGGCGCGCGCAAGGCTATGAATTCTGTATAGCCGGCGCGCGCCGAGCCGCGCTGCCTACCCCCGTTCCCTCCAAGGCCGCTCCAAAATCGGAGCGGCCTTGGAGGGAATCCTCTAACGCCCTCCCCTCATCTTCCCCTCCCTTCCTCTATCTTACCCACCCGCCCGGCCCTGTCTACACCCCCCCCTTACCTTTCTCCGGGGATTTACGCCTCCCGGAGGGAGAAGTAAATCCCCGCGCGCCAGCGGGCCTCCTGCGCGCCAGGCCGCGACCTGGGGGCGGGTACGGAGGGCGCGGCCACGCCCCCGGACCGCCCCAGGCCGTAGCCACGCCCCGTACCCGTCCCCAAAACGCTGCCGACACGCCCCCGAAACACCGTGACGACCGGGCCCGCCCCCGACACGCCCCCCTCGGAGAACCCTGGGACTTACACGAGTCCTGGGGCTCTGCGCGCGCCGGTAGGCCTATGTAAAATAGGCTCACCCGCGCGCAGGGCCCTGCTCGCCTAAATCCGCCCGGTTTTGGGCGGATTTAGGCAAGCAGGGCTCTGAAAATCCGCCCCTTAGCGCGAAGTTAAGTTCTGGAATTCATTGCCAGAGGATGTGGTTACAGCAGTTAGTGTAGATGGGTTTAAAAAAGGTTTGGATAAGTTCCTAGAGGAAAAATCCATAAACTGCTATTAATTAATAAGCAATAGTAGCTTGATGTATTTAATGTTTGGGTACTTGCCAGGTACTTGTGACTTGGATTGGCCACTGTTGGAAACTGGGCTTGATGGTCCCTTGGTTTGACCCAGTATGGCAATTCTTATGTTCTTATGTTCTAAAGAAGCATGAACAGTGGTCGAAGATATGGCAGCTGGGATTCAATGCCAAGAAGTGCAGAGTCATGCATCTGGGGTGTGGTAATCCAAAATAGCTGTATGTGATGTTGTGCACGGAGCAAGAGAGGGACCTTGGGGTGATAGTGTCTGATTTGAAGACGGCGAAGCAATGTGACAAGGCCATAGCTAAAGCTAGAAGAATGTTGGGCTGCATAGAGAGTGGAATGACCAGTAAGAAAAAGGAGGTGATAATCCCCTTGTACAGATCCTTGATGAGGCCTCACCTGGAGTATTGTTTTTCAAGCCCCTTTTTTCAAGCCCCAGGACATACGCGCTTTTTATCCATGGAAATCCCTTTGAAAATCTCCCTCTTAACATCTATGGTAATGCCTTCGAAACTAGAGCAACATGTTGTTTCCCTATAGGAGGCTCTGTAACATTTGAAACAATGAGTGCCCTCTCAGAGATTCTCTTGTTCTGCTTTTGAATATGTTCCTACATCTTGATTCCTTAGTTTAATTTCCATTATACTATTACTTGTGTTACTGCTTGCATTGAAAAAAATGAAGAGTTGTGCGATATCACTGTCTTCATCGTGACGCAATACAGTGTCCTTACGGTAGCCAACATTCTACTGATAAAATATATTTAGCCACCTTTGGTTTTCAGTTTTTATTTTATTCTATCTGGTAATTTCAATGTTTGAGCAAGAATAAATCAGTGGAAAAATAATTTTTTTGACTCGTTTGTTATAACATTGAAATTCCCAAGCAAAATAAAATAAAAACTGAAAACGAAGGTCCCTAAATATATTCAGATATATTTTTATAATGATGAATTTGCTTGTTTGTTGTGGGCATCCTAACTTTGACATTAATTAAATGAATCCAAAGAAAACATTATGTTTTAGACATTATTTTCCTCTAATTGTAGCATTTCTTACTTCCTCTTGTGATTTATTATATGCTTGTATGTTTTAAACTTTATTAAAGTAGAATTCAGCATGTCTGGATAACTAGTCTTATCTTACATTGGAAAGCCTGGGGTTTGTTGTCAGGAAATCCTTTTCATTGTTCATGGTTATTTTTTAATCTCTACATAGACCTCTTAAGCACTTGCTGTTCTCACTTATAGTACAAAATCTTGTGGTAAGGGAGAGAAAAGACTTGTATTTCTGACTTCAATACAAGGCTCAAAACCAGGTGTAAAAAAAAAAAAGGTTTTAGATACATATACAGCTCTAGCCCTCAATATAGTATTATTAAAAGATTATATTATATCTGTCTGAGAGAAATTCTGATCATACATGGATAGACATTTAAACTAGAAGAGGGTGTGGCAGATGAAAGCTGATTGATTCGGGCTGTCATTTCTGACAAATAAAGACTGTGGGGATAAATAGAAAAGGGAGGAGCTCACTATTCTACTCTTGAACCACAAGGTACATGAGGGGAGCAGTATACAGTGTGTAGACAAGCCAAAGGAAAATATCTGGAAAGCAAGGAGTAAAAATGATTATAGTCTATGTAATAAATGATCTGCAAGTCCTACTGGAGGAGGCATACTAGATATTATTGCTATCATGGAAATACCGGGTATTATTTGTGTGGTTCAATATAAATCCCATAAATGGGATATGGACATACTAGACTATAATTTGTTTAGGAAGTATAGGGAGGGAAGAAAAGGGGGAGATGTAGCTCTTTATGTATAAAGCAACTGAAAAAGAGTGGATTTGTGGAAAGGAGTAGGTGTTGTGGGCTGTCATGGAAAGGGGAGATGGCACTTCCATCTAGACTGATAAAGTCTTCAGAGCTCCAACTTAGGCAGAGAAACTGGACAACAATTCAAAAGATGGTCATGAATTGGGGGGGGGGGGGGGGTGGTTATTGGGAGATTTTAATGTTAATTGTGGATTCTGGATTGGAGTATCCCATTTTAAATTTAGGGGATTATTTAATATGCATTTTCCCCATAGAAACAGAATAGGAGAAAACCCTTAGTTAGTTGTAGATAGATTTTGGACTCTTCAAAGAGCTCTCCTTAGTCAAAAAGTAATGGAAGCCAGGAGTGAAGGGGCATATGAAGTCGGTGTATACATAAGTGGACACCGTCTGTTGTGGCGTGCTTACCATCCAGATACGTGCCTACTGCCAAAACAAATGAAACAAATGGAGCAATGAATGTACATCCCTAACAGGTAATATAAAACTGGATACTAATGAATAGTGAAAGTGTCTCTATTGTCTATATAAGTGCCCACTGGAGTACCAGTGATGATCAGATGGTATTGTTTGAGATAGCCACATAACAGCTCAAGAGAATTTGCCAATTGAAGCCTTTTTAGAATAATGTTGCAGTTAAGATTTTGGCATTAGCCTTGGTTTTTGGGGTGTTAGATTATCATAATAGTTTGTTGGTGGGGGTAACGGGTTGTTTGGTAAAGGGACTGCAATTATTTCAAAATAGTGCAGCTAGGCTTCAGTGTGGGAAGACTAGGAAGAAACAGATATCTCCTTTTCTAGTCTCTTTGCATTGGCTTCCTATTGTTGAGAAGGCTAATTTTAAGTTATTATCTTTGACTTTTCATTGAGTTTGCTTAAATGGCCCATTTAGCTATCTATTAGCTAAATTGGGATGGCACGAGCCTGGGTGCTCTCTTAGAGTTATGGCTGGAACTTTCTTTTGAATGTAAATTTAGATCCAGCTGTGGCTCAAAACGCGCCTTTACTTCTGTGGTGCCATTGGTTTGTTTTTGTTTAGTTTTACTTGTGCTAGTAAAAAATGAATTGAATTATTTAAAATTTTGGAAACTCATTTGTTTCCTTTTTAAGAGCTGGGATGAGGGGACTGGTTAGGATGAGCAGGAATCGGTAGAGTGCATAGCTTAGGGAGAATGAAAAGACTGGAAGTGTGGTTTGGAGTTGACAGTCAGTAGATGCTTTTGTTTAATTTATATTATAGGAGATTTTATTGTGTATGTTACTTTTGTAAACTGCTTTTATTGAGCTTTAATGATATGGTATATACATATTTTAAATAAATAAATATGGCTAAAATGTTATTTTGCTAGCTTGAGGGCATGATAGGGGCATTCTGGAATGGAGCTGTCTGACTAACTAAATTAACTGAATAAATGCCAGTTTTCAGCTTAATCTGAGTAACATAGCCATATCACTTTAAGACTGCAAGAATGTTCATCAGTGCTCCTGTGCCTCTGCATATCCCTGCAAATTTAACCAGATAAATTTATCCAGCTAACTTTACTAGTTGGCTAGTGGCTTAATATGAACATCTATGTCATTTACAGAAGAGAATGTGCAGCACTAGCAAAACTGAAAGTAGTCAAAACCATGGGGCCAAATGGCATCCATCCTATAATAATAAGGGAAGTCAGAGAGGTTCTGGCAGATTTGCTGAAGGACCTGCTGAACAGATCTTTGGAAATGGGTGTGATCCTCCGAGACTGGAGAAAAGCAGATGTCCCTCTTCATAAAAGTGGTAACAGAGAGGAGGTTGAGAAGTACAGTCTGGCTATTCATAGCATGGTGGTAGGAAAATGAATAGAGACTCTACTGAAGGAAAAGATAGCAAAGTATTTAGAATCTGGTGTGTTCTGGAATCCGAGACAGCATTGTTTTGCCAGAGGAAGATCAAGTCAAACAAATCCAATTTATTTATTTATTTTTTTGATTGGGTTACTAGAGCTGTTCTCTCTCTCTACATTGCATATATATGTTTCTTTATTAGGTTGCCACTTGGTGCTATCTTGAGATATTGCACAGCTTAAGTTCCCCTCCATAATTGGTTCTTACTAGTTACTGTTTGATTGTTTCTGAACTTCCTATTGGGTCTGTTCTTGTTTTCTCTCTCTCTCTCTCTATGCCTTTCTCCTCTTCTTTTTGATCCCTTGATCCCAGGAATGCCTAGGACAGTTTACTTCCTGCAGAAACTTTCGGTTGGGAGAAGACTCTTGACAGGTTAACAGCTTGTTCTCATCCTCTCAAAAACATCATCTTTTCACCTCTTATTTTCGATTAATCCACAGCTATTGTCAGCTTTCAGGAAAACTTATTATAGCTGTATCAGTCTCTTCAATCTGTTTAACAACTCTTCAGTCTGTGCGGCTACTCATCTATTGTGAGTGTTGAATTGTTCTTCATGCAAATAAATGTTCTTGGTAACCAAGAACTGGTTTTATCTGATATTTACACCTGGGGAAGAGATTTAGCTGACTGTCTAGGTGCTCACGCTAGACATCAAGAGCTGAGGACAGTGTGAGAGAAGTGTTTCTTAACCAGGGTGCCATGGCACAATGGAATGCCATCAGACCTGTTCAGGTGTGGCATGGAAAAATCACCATTGTTTGATGCTCAGATCAAGACCAATGCCTGGCTCTATTCTCAATTTCTCAGCACCTTGTAGCAGCAAGAGTCAGTCAGCACCTGTGGCTCTTAAACATGCAGGAGCTCCTTTCTAAACTTGTAGTTACTAATACCTCTCTTTCCTAGCTACATGAGCAGCTATAGTGTGGGCATTAGTGGGCAGCATACAGAGCACAGACTGCAGGGCCCCACCCTGTGCAGCACATGTTGCATGCAGCACTTTCTCCTCCTGAGCATCCTTTTTTTGAGTTTTTCCATCCTCTCTCTTATTCCCACCTGTGTGAGATGGAGAGAATGTGCACTGAGCACTGGATACAACTCAATTTGAGTATTGGGAATAGTAGCAGTAGCAGAGCTCTGGCAGCCAATATAACTAATCAAGCTGGATGCATGGCCATGCTGAACAGACCTCTGCTGCCTTCTGCACTTGTAGGTAAGAGGGAACTGGAGTCCGAGAATAATGAAGTCTGTTCATGGTGAAAAACTGAGGGGATACGACAGAGGGATAAGCAGTCAGGCATGGAAAACAGCTGAGGGTAGGGAAGGGTTATGGAGAGGGCAGGGACATCTGCAGGGTAAGAGATCAGAGATTTGAGATCATTAAGCAGAGAGCAACAGAAGGAGAGGGAGAGGAAGGGACCCTGAGATGAGACACCTCTTGGCATGACAGGCTAAATTGTGACTGAAACCAAAAGACGCATTACTGAAAAATTTGCTGAAGATGGTGTAACCCACAAGCGCAGTGTGCACGCCATTGTCCCTCGCAAGATGATAGGGAAAAATCAGACAACAACTGGAGGAACAAAACAAGCAGCAGGCTACTTTGTGTATGCATGTCTGGCTCTTTCTATGTGTCTATGTGAGTATATGCAGTATACACAGTATATTATATAAATATGTAGCCATACCAACTTAAAGCTGAGTGTATGAGGAAGCTGCCAGAGTTTCTGCCTTGACACAAACATACCAGTTAATTTAGCTTTTTTTTTAAATTTAATTCATTTTTCTTCTGCTCCATAATTCCCAGTTCAAGCCTTGAACATTCATTTACAAGTGTAGCAAGCTACTATAAACCAGTAGCCCCCTTGAGCTTATCATGTGTTGGAGCCTTACAATGTGGATCAAACTGCATCTGGATCTCAGTGATGGACCTGCTATAAAGGATTTCTTTTTATCCTAGACTGCAAGCCACCGCAGCCTAGGTGAAAGAATATAAAAATATGTCAAAACCCCAGTGTGCTCTCTTGTGAATGACAAATGTTCTGCAAGTATGAGCATCCAGCACTCACAGTGTTAACAAATTGGGAAAAGGGATATCCTGTTTAGCCTGCCCAGAGAACAACACTACATAGTCAGCAGAAGAGGAAACAAAAGGAATACTAGGAGACCATTTAAGGAAGAAAATGCCCAATTTGGCTGGCTCTGTGTAAAATAGAGAGACAGACAGATGTTCTTACTTCATAGCCAAGCTACATGCCCCAACAAGGGACAGAGGAGCCAGGAACTGAGAGACTGAGAGACTTCCTTCCAGAGATAACCAAGCCCAGGAGCACATGGCTAGTTCACCCTCTTTAGAGACTTAGTTAAGTAATCTAAACTGCACAGAGAGTAGAGGAGGGAGAAGGTTTCTTTCCTTGCCTTTTGTCACAAATTCAGTATCTTAACTGCTTCAGCCTTTCAGCTGAAGTCAAGCATAAACCCTTGCCACACACTCACAAGATAGGGCAAGGAAAGATAAGCTGATGGACTGTGGACTTTCTGTAAGAGACTGAAACCAGGCCTGCTTTCTTTTTAGTACCATTTGGGGAAATTCCCCTGGAGCGAGAGACCATCCACACACTGCAGTGCTCATCTATTTGGCTTGCCATCTAGCCAGCTCCACCATCAAAAGAGACTTCTTCATTTCCTTTTCTTTTTTTTTCCATACAATTTTCTGTTTGGGACTAGGTGCACCCTTTATAAAATGGTGACATGGGGTGGATCTGTACTCCCCCCCTTTTCTGAGTACTCAGGGGTAAAGACAATTTTTGAAAGCTGTGTAATTCACTGCTTTTCTCCCCAACCTTTCTATATTAGCATTCTTTATTTCTTTTACTATCCATATGAGTATATTAGTTGTTATGGCTAACAGGCCATACCCAGTGTTATTTTTGCTTTGCTTGATTTAAAATAAGAAAACTGAAAGTTTATATTATACTTCACTACTGTACTTTTCCCATTTAATGTTCTGGTTGGATTTACTGTCTACTTACAGAGTACTAGTAAAAAGGTTAATTACTGTTTTATTCTGGAGTGATGATTTTATGTGCTCTGTGGTGCCACAAGTGAGAGGTTGTTTGGGAAAGCCATAGAATTGTGGTATCAGGGTGACCAGGTCCCTGTCACATCCCCTACTCAGGCTACGAACCTGAAGATAAATCATATTAGTAAATATAATTTATCATGTGGTTCTCCCCACCCCAAGCATAGGGGTAATCCATAGTCTTGACCAAGGGGGGTTCACACAAGTACTTGGGAATTTTTTTCCTTCTTTTATATCCTCTCTCTCCTCTCTCAGTATACCTAGTCTGGTTATTGCAGTGATGGCCCTGGATCAGGAACCATGCACTAGAGCTCCTTCCATAACCCTGCTATCAGGGATCGTAAAACAGACCCTTAAGCAATAACCATAACTCCCTCCTCCTCTGGGGGAGCTGTGAATGCTCCCTCTGCTGCAGCCCCAGCCAGTCCAGGGAGTGGAAGACCTGACTCAGGGATTGAAACCAGATGCCTTCTTCATGGCAGTGCCCATCATTACCTGCTTGGTCGTTTTCTGCCGTCATCACAATGTTTTACTTCCTTCTATGAATAATTATATACTTGAATATTTTTTTACTTTTTTAAAGTAGAGAATTGAGCATTGTGGTAGTGGGGAGCGGATACAGCTGGGGTAACAGCCAGGAGGATGGCAGGATCAGGCACAGAATTTATTTACACAACTGAAAAGATACAGCTCGGCAGACTATTTACTTCAGCAGTCCTTCAAATGCATTCCTAAAAATCATAGTATGTGGTATGTCTGTAGAAGATTCTCCCTACCTTCTCTCTGGGACCCCCCTAACCCTTCTGGGCCTTGACTCCTTATACTGTGATGAGGAGAGCCTTCCTCCACCCAGAGTACCCTGCAGGGCTGGTTCTTAAGGAGGACCAGACCAGAGAGCTGACTCCAGTCCCTTAAAGTATTCTGAGGGAGTGTCCTGTAGACTCCCTCATAGCATGTCTGGGTAACTGGTTTTATCTCACATGGTGAAACCTGGGGTTTGTTGTCAGAAAATCCTGTTCCTTGGTCATAGTTGTGCTTTAATCTGTTCCTGGGTCCCTTAATTGCTGTTCTCAATTATATCACTGAATCAAATTATTAAATCAACATAACTGTAACAAAGCATTTGACAAATGCTTGACTTCAGTACATATTCCCTTACTTGCTAGTCTGCTTTCCATCCCCTGAGCTACTTCTGTTACCTTTGTACTAGTAAAATACATTTTTAATTTTAAAGAAAATAAATAAAATACTAAGTCAACACTAGCATTTGATATTTTTTAATTGCATCATGTCAGAACTTGCAGATTTTGTTGCATAAGATTCAGGGTCCTAGAGAGTTGCTAAATGACTGTTTCTGGACTAGTCCTGCTGTTGTTTTGATATTGTTCATAAGGCATGTCAGTGTCATGAAGTGGAAGAATCAGAACTATAGATGCTACCACATGCTGAGATTTAGGTCCAGAAGCCAGGCATCTGTAAAAATATCCCTCAAGAAATGTGGTTGCTCTACAGCTCTGCTCTTCTCCTTTAAACAGAATTTTCTTCTCCTGCAGAAAGAGAGAAACATTTTTAAAACAGCAGTACAATAAACAGTGGAGAAAAAGGAAGGCATGTCTCTCCTTTTTACTTTGTTCTGTTTCTTTATTGATTCTATAATTTAAGTGCCTCAGATTTCCAGACTAGAAAACTTTTTAAATCATAATTGAAAATTTAGTTTATGTAAGGACAGTTATGGTTCTAATGCTTGTTTCACTAATATCAGGTTTTAAAAGGATTTCTTCCATTCTCTGTACATGGAACAAAGCCAAATATAAATCAGGCCTTACTGATTTTCCCTGTGGGTACAAAATGATTATAAACTCTAGAGAGCAATATGCTGCCACGCATGCTATTATTATGCGATTAACAACATGCTGCAACAATATGTTATTTCATAGTAGCATTCAGAAAAATGAAGTAAAGGTACCGTCTTCTAAAAATCACTCTGCAAAGCTAAGTAAGGTTGCAAGTCCGCAGAAAATTAATTAGTCTGGAGATTGTGAGAGCAATAACAAGCCAAAGGCACATACTTTGTGCTGTTATACAAGGGTGAAAATTCAAATAACATGATAAATCTTAAGGAATGAGTGGGGCTCATCAATAACTGAAGAATGTAAGAATATTATTGTTGAATTAAATTATTGAACTAAGTAAGATATCTGATTGGCTAATGGACAATGCAATCAGCTTTATAAAGTTGTGTGCATTCATTTTGTATCAGCTACCTGGTGACGATATGTGAATTTACCTTGAATTTTTTCACTCACACTGGTGTGTGGATATGATAGTGCAAACAGAAACATTGCTATATTGTTGTATACGTGATTAGTTAACATGCTATAATTGCATAAAAGTGTTGTCATGCTTGCACATGACTTGATGGCCAAAGAAAGCAGATAAATATAAATGTACACTCCCATAGAAGGAGGCTAACTGGGAAAGCTTGGACCAGCAGACTGGTGCCATCGGTGGGTCTGTCCTAAACAGTAGGGAAGAATGTCTTAAGGACCCAGCGCTGGTGTTCCAACAAATGATAAGTTTGCTAAAGTGAAACTTGTTCAATAGTGATGACTTAGAAACAATGAAACATGATGACAGAAAAAGACTATATGGCTTATCTAGTCTGCTCAGCCACACAACTGCTCATCTCTGCAAACCCCATCACTCTCTTAGAGATCCTCTGGCTTGTCCCATGCTTTCTTGAATCCAGACACTGTCCTTGATTCCACCACCTCCACTGGGAGGCTGTTCCATTAACCCATCACCCTTTCTGAAAAGAAATACTTTCTTAGATTACTTCTCCATCTACCCCCATTTCACCCTCATCCCATGACTGCTCATTCTGGTCTCCGTTCCTCCTCGGAGGTATTTAAATGTGTGCCATATCTCACCTTTCCTTTAGGGTATATTTGTAGATCTTTAAGTCTGTCCACATAAGCTTTACAATGAAGATCACTGATCATTTTTAGTAGCTACCCTCTGGACTGACTCCATCCCGCTTATAGCTTTTTGAAGGTGTTGTCTTCAGAGCTGTACATGATATTCCAAATCAGATCTCATCAGAGACTTAATACAGGGGCAATATCATCTCCTTTTTTCAGCTGATCATTCCTCTTCCTATGCACTCGAGCATCTTTCTGACTTTTTCTGAAATCTTATCTTCCTGTTTGGTTATCCTGAGATCATGAGATGTGATCACCCCCAGATTTATTTATTTATTTATTTAACATTTTTATATACCGGCATTCGTAGGACACATCATGTCGGTTCACAATTAACTGAGAAAGGAAAGGAAATTACATTGAACAGGGGGGTTTAACTGGGAGATATTGGATAATAATTGGATAAAAAGAACAAGGTAAATGGCGAAGTACGAGAGAAAGAGAAAGCAAGCATGGATAACTTAAATTGGAAAGATATGGATTTAAAATTACATATGTGAACTTATTTACAAAGTTGGGGGGAGGGGTGGGGGGAGAGAGAAGGGGGAGAATATATGCGAAAGAGGAGGTAAGGATAAGGACAAGATCCCACTCTTGTGCCATGCATAAAAGAATTTCACCCTCTAGACAGCTCTGATTCCTTGAAAGTGAATTTTTAAAAGCCAGGCACACGCCAAAATCGAGAGATGTGCGTGCATGTAGGACCCGATTTTAAAAGCTGCCCATATGCGCGCATAAGTCCTGATGTGTGAATATCTCACATTGTCCAAAAAAGGGGTGGAATGTGGACATGGTGTGGGTGGGGCATGGGTGTTCCAGGGAGGGGCCAAAAGTTGTATGCACAAGTATCTATGCGTCTGGGTGCTTGCTCAGATTCAGTGCCATGTAACTTTACTTCTGCTATTGAGGGGATGTAAGTCTTAATAAAACTATTTCCAGGCCTCTATGAAGGGTTTAAGGGGTCTGGGGTAACTGGGAGGAGTGCAGGCTAAAGAAGTGGGGGGATTTGGAGGACCCGGCTGTACACTTGGTGAACTGGTGAAGAGACTGGTGAAACTGCTCTTGGTGTGGATGCACGCCTGTTATAAAATTCCCTCACGGGGCTCAAACCTGATTTACCTTGCTTGGCGTGCACAAGCTTAAAATCAGGCCCATGTATATGTGCGCCTGGCTATTTTATAACATGTGTGCGTACATTATAAATTTGCTGCATCTCTGAGCATATGCCGACACATGCGTATATATGCGCCCGCTCGCCAATTTGAAAGTTGCCGTCCCTTGTTTTTGCAGTTCAAATGCATGACTCTGACATATTTATTTATTTAGTTAGTTAGTTAGTTAGTTAGTTATTTATTTAATTAAAGTTTTTTATCTACTGACTTTCGTAAGAACATCATGCCAGTTTACATCGAACAAAATTAACAAAAGAGATGAAGTTATATAAAACTAGGGCAGGGAAACAAGGGAGGAAAAGCGAGACAGTCATATCTAAGATATGTCAGTAAGTAAAAGAACAACCACGAAAATTCAATAAATATCGTTTTTTTTTATTTTTCAACCAGTAGATACAACAATCAATAAGTAGAAAATATAACAATGCTAATTCAATAAAAAGGCTGCACAATGGAAGTATCAAAATGTACATCTGTCAGGATGGCAGGAGCCGGGGATATAAGGAGAAACAGGCGTATCTAACTAAGAGTACGAAGAGTACGAAGTATCTAACTAAGAGTACGAAGTACCAAGGAAGTTAAACAAATAAGGAAAACGGGGGATAAGAGTGATCATGTATCAACAGGGGGGGCTAAAAGGAGGGGAGGAATAATCTGGAAAGATGAACAAATGGAGAAGAAGAGGGAGGGGGGTGGGCCAGCGGAATAGCAGAGGGCATATACACAGGTGAAAGCTTAGCTAATGGTAGTAACATAGAAATATAGAAACATAGAAATGATGGCAGAAGAAGACCAAACAGCCCATCCAGTCTGCCCAGCAAGCTTCACACATTTTTTTCTCATACTTATCTGTTTCTCTTAGCTCTTTGGTTCTATTTCCCTTCCACCCCCACCATTAATGTAGAGAGCAGTGATGGAGCTGCATCCGAGTGAAATATCTAGCTTGATTAGTTAGGGGTAGTAGGGGTAGTAACCGCCGCAATAAGCAAGCTACACCCATGCTTATTTGTTTTACCCAGACTATGTTATTCAGCCCTTATTGGTTGTTTTACTTCTCCCCTGCCGTTGAAGCAGGGAGCTATGCTGGATATGCGTGAAGTATCAGTTTTTCTTCTCCCCTGCCGTTGAAGCAGAGAGCTATGCTGGATATACGTGAAGTATCAGTTTTACTTCTCCCCTGCCGTTGAAGCAGAGAGCTATGCTGGATATACGTGAAGTATCAGTTTTACTTCTCCCCTGCCGTTGAAGCAGAGAGCTATGCTGGATATACGTGAAGTATCAATTTTTCTTCTCCCCTGCCGTTGAAGCAGAGAGCTATGCTTCAACGAAGCGAAGGGTTGGATAAAGTTGTACTGTGTTTAAGGGTAGGCTTGTGTACAGATTTGTCTCCAAGGAAATTAATCCATATTTTAAAAAATTTACAAATCTTCAACATATTCTCTTAAGAGTTCTTGCTCTCCTTGGCAGGAAATCCTTTCGGAATGGACTTTGAGGATCCCTGCTCTCTCTAGGACTTCCCTTTGTACTTCCAGTGTGCAGATTTGCTTGAATCTCCTCTTTTTTCATACTCGTAGGGTTCACAATCCTTCCCTCCTTGCTTTTAGTAGCTGATTGCCATTTTGTCCTTTTCCCCTTTAGATTCAGTACCTAGGTGATACGAGCATACCAGCTAGACAGCTCTTGTAAAATTCCTTCTCCGCGAGAATAAGAGGTGCAGCAGGATGCTATAGGTTCCTAGAACACGTCTTGAGAACTTATGGTCAGAACAGATACAGTACACAGGGTTTTCTCCCCTTGGAGCCAAATCTAAGGAGGGTTGAGCTATCTTTCCTTGGGAAAGGGGAAAGAAGGAACAAAACCAATAATGCCTTATATTTTAAAGTAGGAAGCCTTTCCAAAACACACACAACCAAATCTCCGTGATACCATGTCTACAGTTCCCTGCAGGAGGAGAAAAGAGAGAACCTTTTCTTACTTGCCGTCTGTAACCTACAACTTAAAATAACCGCAGTACCTGAACACTGGAGAGAGACCAATGTAATGCGAATTTGTTAAAAGGGCTCCAGAGCAATGTTTCCTGTTGCAGTTGGACACTGCTGGAGAGGTAGTGGACCCTTGGGCCGACCTACCTAGGGAGGCGGGGTAGGCCGGGAGGTGGAGCCACAAGGTGGAGGAGTTCACCCAGGAACCAGGGACCCCCCGGGAGGTGCCCATAGGGTCCCGGGTCCTCGGGACTTGGAACTGAGACAGAAAGTCCAGAGGCTGAGATAGGCGTAGGCCGGGACCAGAGCAAGCAGAAAGGATAGGAAGTCCAAGGTGCCCAGAAGGCAGGGGACCGGCTGCACAGGGCCGAGGGCCGGCTGAAGGCAGGGCAGTGGGCAGCTGCGGAGTCTGTAGCAAACCGGAGTCTGAAGCAGGCTGTAGGCTGAAGCGGAGTCGGAAGCAGGCCATAGAGGCTGGCTGCAGGCTGAAGCGGAGCCAGAAGCAAACCGGAGTCGGTGGCAGGCAGCAGGCTGGAGCGGAGTCAGAGGCAAACCGGAGTCGGAGGTAGGCAGCAGGCTGAAGCGGAGTCAGAGGCAAACCGGAGTCGGAGGCAGCCAGCAGGCTGAAGCGGAGTCAGAGGCAAACCGGAGTCAGAGGCAGGCAGCAGGCTGAAGCGGAGTCAGAGGCAAACCGGAGTCGGAGGCAGGCAGCAGGCTGAAGCGAGGTCAGAAGCAAACCGGAGTCAGAAGCAGGCAACGTGAAGATCACCAGGAACGCAACTAAGAACAACTACGGAGTTGTGAACCTTGTTGCAAGGCGATGAGAGAGAGTTTGGGCACCGGTTATATCGGGACTTGGGCGTGATGTCAGCGGCGCGGGCGGGGCCAGACTTCCGGGAGTTGAGCGTTCAAGACGGACGTCCTCGCGCGCGTGCGAGACTGACGGGAAGCAGGCACGTAATGGCGGCCGCCACGTGGAGCGAGAGAAGCCCCCGGGGTCCGGAGCGGGCGGAATGCAGTGATCCCTGAAGCAGAGGTAGGCGGGCTTGGGCCCTAACAGAAGGGAAGCGGTCGGGACCGCAACAGTTTTCTCTAAGGATTGGGTTACTCTGTACAAAAATTTTTACTCATGAGCAAAAATTTTTGGTTTCATTACCCTATGAGCACTACTTTCTTTAATGCAAAAAGCCTATCAATTTAATAATGCTCATGGCATTCCAGGCCTTAGAGAGAACATTGGAACAGCATGCACACAAACTTTCTTGCATACTAATACCCTTGCATATTCACCCTCATACTCTTTCACATGCAGACATGCAGATATGCTCATTCTCACAAACACACACACACTCTCATTTTTCTCATTCACTTCCCAGACTCTCAAGTTCTTAACCCCCAATTACATATACACACCCAGATAGTCATCCACTCCCCGTCCACACACAAGCCTGGCTCTCACACCCAGGTACTCATCCACTCACACACACACACACACACACACACACACACACACACACACACACACACACAAGCAGTCACCATCCCACCACCAAGGCTCTCCAGCTACACACATATATCCAAGGCCCGGGCCTTGTTTTCAGCTGCCAGCAGGATGGGGTCCACTGGCAACCTCTCACTCTCTCTCTCTTCAGCTACCGTGGGACAGGCTCCATGGTGGCCTGCCAAGTTGTAGGGTGGGTGGCAGATGGAGTCGCGTTTATCCGAATGTCATCTCCTGCTGCCATGGGGCTGATCTTGTGGTAAGAGCTGAGAGACTGGCCCTGCAGTAGCAAGAGTTGACGATGGGATAAAAGTGATTCCTGCTGCTCAGGAGGAGGTGTGATGCCACTGATTGGATTGAGCAGGGGTTTGATTTATCCCTGCCTGATCCAAACCTTGTGTGTGTGTGGGGGGGGGGGGGGGGGTAAACGCTAAAATTTGTGCGTGGTCGCTAAAAATGTAGTGTGCAGCTGCGCACGCATGCAGCTTAGAGGGAAAAGTGATCCAGGGGTGCTCTAGGAAAGTATAGGTCAATGAGCCTGAAGGAAAAATGGTAGAAGCTATTCTCAAAAGCAAAATCATTGGCCATATAAATAGATGGTTTAATGGGGAAGAGTCAACAACAGTTTAGCAAAGGAAAGTCTTGCCTTACAAATCTGTTAGATCGCATGGTCGAGGAAACAGGCTGAGGTCAGTACCAAGATCCATTCAAGCGAAGGCAGAATGGACAGGCAGGCAGGGAGGTGAGGAATAGCACAGATGGACAGGCAAGGAGATAGTAGACATGGAAGAAATGAAGGCTGACCATACAATAGAGAACAAGGACCACTGGAACAGAAGACATGAATACTAGGAACTGAAGACATGAAGACCAGCAACGCAGGTTGGGAATGCTGAGGCAACTCACTCTACTAAGGAGTAGGGGACCTACTGCCGAGGCATGGGTTGCAGAGTGAATGGGTTTTTTATAGGCCAAGCCTTCTAAAGTCAACCGGGAGCACTGCAGGGGATTTCTTGTCGCATGCCTTTTAAGTTGTAGCAGATTGGATGCACGCGTGCCTGTGGCGTCCATCTTGGAAGTTGGTCGCATTTCCTCTGGAGTCGTGTCAGGCCTGATTAAGCTTGGTGGCCTGCCGTGCGTTCATAAGAGGGGGCCTTCCCTGGCATCGGGAGTTCTTGGTCTTGGCTTGGGGCTGGAAGTAAGTGTGGCAGTTTGCGGGGCAGACCTGCAGACCATCAAACACAACACCAGATTCTAGATGCCTTTTTCCTCAAGTACATTCCCATGCCATGGGCTACTCCCATGACTTTACAGGCAGATGAAATCTAATGTTGAAAAGTACAACATGATTCACATAGGAAAAAATATCCACGCACCCAATGCTGGGTTCTGTATTAGGAGTTACCAACTAGGAAAAGGATCTTGGAGTTCTTGTGGACAATACAATTAGATCTTTAGCTCAGGGTATATTGGTGATCAAAAAAGTAAATAGAATATTAGGAATAATCCATAAAGGAATGGAGAATAAAATGGAATATGATATATTGCCTCTGTATTGATCCATATTGTGACCATACCTTGAGTATTGTGTGCAACATCTCATTAAAAAAAACATAGCAGAACTAGAAAAAATGCAAAGCAGAGCAACAAAAATGATAAAGGGAATGGAATAGCTCCCCTGTGATGAGAGGCCTTGGGGGTGGATGCTGGCACTGAAGCTGAAGTAGTGGATGCACCCTGAGAAGCAATGCCAGGGGCCTCAGTCACCCTCTGTGCCTGCGCTGACTGCTCTTCCTCCTCCTCCTCATCAGTTTCATCTCTCCCCTGCTGCACTGAAGTGGAGGCTAAGACAGGACTAACTGAACCTCCTAAAGCTTCGTCAGCTATTACTTCTTCCGTTTCTAGTGAGAAACCCACACAAGATGATTCTTCATCTGAATCAGAAGCAAACAGTGACTGCGCTACATTGTCAACGCAGCATCCACCCCCAAGGCTTTAGAGAAGGGAGGATCACGAAAGACATCTGCGATCTGGAGCCACTTTAAAGTGATGGATGACCTGCGTTTTGCTCGGTGTAATTACTGTGGAAGGGATATTAGCGGAGGCAAGCAAAAAGGACATCTATCTAATTTTGGCATGACACATCATATGAAGAGGCAACACCCAACAAGAGTACTGCCATCTGGGGATGGTGGCAGTAACAGTCAGGGGACCCCTTCCAAGCAGCGTAAAGTGATTCAAAAGCAGCAGAGTCAGCCCACGCCCTCATCCCCTTCTAGCAGTCAGGTGGCAGGCCAGCAACCCCCTGACATGTGGTAGAAACGACAACCCACCATGGAGGAAATGGGGTGGAGTGCAGTAACGCTATCCTGGGGTAGGAGGCAGGCAGCCTCATAAGTTGTAATTAGGAGCATTGGGGAAATGGTTGCCCTTGATGACCATAACCTTGCAGTTAGTGGAGAATGTTGGTTTCAAGTGTTTTCTGAAGGTCGTACTTCCAAATTACAAAGTCCCCTCCAGAACCACATTTAGCAGAAAGTTCATCCCCAGCCTGTACAAGCAGTGTCACAGTCACATGCAAGCGCTGCTAGCTAAGGCAAAAGGGAGAGTGCATTTCACCTGCGATATCTGGACCGCCATGAATGCTGCACACTCTTACCTCTCCCTGACAGCACACTGGTGGGACCTGGATGAGGCAGGGGCAGCCAGCAGCTCTATTACTGAACAAGTATCAGGGTGGAGGTGGGCTTTACTGCACACCTACCTGACGGACCAGGCCCATACTGCAGCCAATATTCTAGCATGCATCAGACAGATGCTGGAGGGCTGGCAACTACACCAGCGAGACAGGAATCCTCAGGCAGGGTTCTTTGTCACAGACAATGGTGCAAACCACAGACAATGGTACTTTTGCGTGTCGACATTTTGTCTGGCATGACTCAGCCTCCCCTTCCCTCACCTCCAAAACTACAGGGTCAGAAACAGGTGGTGGCGATGGCGATGCATCATGGTCAGATTTCATTTTTTTCTGGATGGAACTGCCTGCCCATCCAAAGAGTTTAGATTGTGACAGGTCCCTTTTTAACTTTAATGGGGGAGTGGCACTAGTGCCTTTTGAAGTGCCTCCTCTGCCAGTCCCAATCATTCGACTACATGTAGCTTTACCTGACATTATGGATTTAATGTCACTGCCTGGTGCCTATTGGCTGCCCACTGTCACAGTGCCTTCCTATGCACTATCGTAACGTGTGTGGTGTGCCCACACACGCAGTTTGTTTGTAAGCACAAAAGAGGCAGACTGGGGATTTCACTGCACAGACTGTCCCAATAATAGAGTTCAGTCTGTTAAATACCCACTGCCCACTGTCACAGTGCCTTCCTATGCACTCATGTAACGTGTGTGGTGTGCACACACCTGCAGCTTGCATGTAAGCACAAAAGAGGCAGACTGGGGATTTCACTGCACAGACTGTCCCAATAATAAAGTTCAGTCTGCTAAACTGCCAGCCCACTGAAGCTCAGTGCACAGAGAGACTGAGTTGAATTAAACAAACTCAGTTTAAAAAAGCTGGAATTGTTGGTACAGCAGGAAAATTGATGAAATATATTTTCCAATGGAGATTCTAACAAAATTGAATATATCTCCCCCAGCCACAACACCCAATTGGTGCTTGCTTGCAGCCTAGCCCAGAGGGTGAATGAAACAAAATGGCACTGCTAGCAGCTTCTCTCCCTGGCACAGAGAGACAGTGTCAGATCACCTAAATAAACTGCTTAAAAAACAAACAGGGCTAGCTGGCACAGGCACTGCAGCCAAATAAAGAATAAATAGCTTTTTTTCCCTACTAACTAGCCTAGCTAGCAATTCAATAGAGATTTCTGAACTCAGACTAGCTCTGAGTGCAGTCTGCTTCCACAGAGACCACCTCCCCACACCACCCCTGCAAAGAAAGTGCATGGCATGCCGGATGCTTAAGTATATATAGTGCTGGGTCATCAGGAAAATCATCACCGAGCACTGAATGACAGCATTGGCTGCATTCAGTGCATTTCAATAATGTTATCGCTGATACACTGCATTCCAGTATCCATGCCAACATGTCCGACCCTTTCCTGTGAGTTACTGATGACTCACAGGAAAGGGCTGGTTTTTGGTTCTGGATAGTGGATACACCGAAATGGCGTCCTCCAATTGCAAATGGCGGCGAAGAAAAGCATGCGTGTGTGCACACTGTGCGCCGTGCAATGGATGAAACGGATGATAAGTTATATTCGTGGGGAGTCACAATACGTTTCATCTCCCCATGAATATAATAAATAGGGACATATACGTTGCGGATTGCCAATACGTCAAAAACGAATGCACACCCCTACTACTTTATCCAACTTGGACTATGAAAAATGTGTCTGGGTAAAGATTACTAAATCCCCTGTTTCATGAGCTTTTTTCGCTGCTTTTAAAGTGAGAGCATTTCTTTCTCTACTGCACATCAGAGTTCCCGCCTTTATTAAAGCTTTTTCACAATTTAACATTTTCATTTTTAATTAGACATTGAACAATGATTCCTCTTTGTAAGTCCTGTGTTATTTCACAGAAGGCGGAATTCCCTACAGTGTGACCCTTCTCCTGGTATGCTAGAATTGTTGTGCACCCTTTTGTCATGTCCTTAAATCTATCAGGGTCTTTCCTCCTTACTTCACAGCCCAACATCAATGCATCCTCATGCTGGCACACACAATTATCCAAAAATGGCAAAATACCCATTTCAGATACAAAATACTCTTTCAAAGTCTGCCAACATACTCAGTCTGTCTTTCAACAGACCAGTAATAAGACTAACCTTTCTACCATGCATCAAGGAACACAGCTTTAAAGACAAAACAAGATGTCCTTAACCAGGAATGTCCTCGTTCACAGCAGACATTTAATTTAGCTTTTCAAGATACTCATGACTTCTCTTGCAAGAGATTCAGCTCCCAGAAAAGTATACAGAGCAAAACTATGTAAAGAGGATGCACTGCAAGGCGGATACTATCTTCAATTCTTAAAGATGAAAAAAGGTGGCAAGAAGACAGGGAACCCAGGAGATGAAATGAATGGAGCCAACCCCGGATTTTCCAATAGGCACCCATTTACCTGTGCCAAGGGTGGCAAACATTTAGGGGCAGCAGACTGGCTGAGATTTACTGTCATCCTGCTGTACTTAATCTTATTCAGGAAAGAACAGCCTTCTGCTACCCTGTAACAGACCCTTACAGGAGGTGGGGGAGGGGGATCAACGAACCAAAAGTGCCCAAGGATGACAAAATCCAAAGTCCGTCCCTGAATGGAGAAGGGTACAGGGGGAGGAAGTGGAAAGCTTATGGACCAGGGTGGGCTGCCTCTCTTTACCAGCTCATCTTATGGCTTTCTGTCCCACCCCAGGCTCTTGGAGTAGGCTCTCCATGAGCACGAAACCTAGAGGGCAAATGCAGAGGAGTTTTTTTTTTTTTATTTTCTTGTCATTGTGACAAGAAAATTAAAAGCACCTAAGGAGGTGCTTAGGATATAATACACTCCTCTAACCCACGTCCTAGAGTAAGTCCATCTAGGAGAGAACCCAAGCAGTATCTACAAGTATATAAAGATTTCATCAGGTAATTTATATTTGGAGTTTACATTATGATCCCCTAATCCTACTGACCAGTGTTCAATATTATTTTGTAATTAATAGGACTTCAAAAACATTTCTGAAAATAATATTACTGTCTAAGCTGCAAAGTTCTGTACTTTCTATGTCATACCACATTTAGCTTGGGGCTCATATTTTTTTCTGAAGCACAGCAAATGATTGAATATTTTATTTCCACAATAAGCTGCTTAGATACTTGAAATCTTAGAAATGAGACTCTCAAATCTTGATTGCTGAGATTTTCAGACATATTTTTTTTACTCAGGTCACTATGAAGAACAGAATATAATAATCAGGTTACCATTACCACATCAATGATTTCAGAAGTGAGCCTTGGAATTGTGCCAGTAATATGAGGGTAACAGCACAGGACAGCATAGCCAACTTTCGTGCTGAAGTTTAATGGATATTTTTTAGGCATGCAGAAAGGATCAAATCTTAAAGCCCTGCTGAAATGCAGTGGATTAAATCATTCTATGCAGTACAAATTTTAAAATGCATGTATTTTATTAAACAAACTGTGGCATTATCCCTTTAAAACCAGATGGAATTATCCCGATAAATCAAGGGGACTTGCAGCGTAACTGAGGTGTGAAGACAGATTTATAGAAACTCAAAGTCTGACCTATTAAGGACATAACATATAAACAGAGAAACCTAACAGCAGAAAAAGACCATACAGCCTATCTAGTCTGCCTATTAGAGTATATCAGTTGCCAGAGTAAGTACAGTGCAAACCAGCTAACGTTTGGCTGGGTCTAATTGCATTTTCCTTAAGGGAGGCTGAAGGCTGTCAGGACCATGAAACTGCTGGAAATTCACCAATCACCAGCCTCCCCCAGCTGTAGCCTGTCATTCTCTTCCTCTCCTTTTCTACCTCTTTGCACTCTTCTGTCTCCATTTTACTATCTGTCTGATCTATATAGGGGTTGAAGGGCCCAGCGTTACCTCCAAACCATAGTAGCTGCTGCACCTCAGTGTTTGCAGAGAGCAAAAAGAAAAACTGTTCACAGGGATGGTAATATTGAAACAGGTACCTGTGCACATATGTACATGAGTATGCCAGCTCACGCCAAAGGATGTGACCACATTTTAACATATGCACGTATATGTATGCATGGTATAAAATAGGCTGTATGCGTGTATATGTGTACACAATTTTATATGGATGCTCGCATGTGCATGCAAATGCCACCTCTACCACAATCGTAAGGGGATTTTAGTAGACACATGCGCCTACGCAATTACCAGTTTCCCCAGTTTGTTCTCAGTTAGCCCAGGTAAAGGACAGGACTTCCTAACCCCCCTAGTTAATTAGCCTCCCTTTTGCCCTGTTAGCCTCTACCCTTAAAACCCTGCTGACTAGCCTAGTTTTTTTTTGTTTTAGGACTTACATGTCATCCATAGCAGAAGTAAAGTTATGTGGTAGGGGACCCGGGCACCAAGTATTTACACATTGATTTTATTCATGAATCCTGGAATGCCCATGCCCTGCCCAGACGCCACCCCATCCCTTTTTCATAAAAAAAAAAGTTTGTGCACATAACAGGAGATATGCGCATATGTGGGCACCTTTTGAAATCCATACGGCATGAGTCTGCCCGACTTCTGCGCATAAATCCCAGCTTTGGCATGTGCTGGCCTTTTAAAATTCACCCATAAAAGACCTAATCATTCAAAACAGACTCCCCCGTGCATCCACTGGAAGTGAGATGGAACTAAAGAATTTCACCCATCCTTATCCTTCCCTCCTTAAACAAAGTCTGAGAGATCCAGAAAACATCAAAAAGTAAAAGCCAGAATTTTCTCAAACTGCAGAAAGCACTGAGGCAACCTCTCCAGCCAGGCTGTGGACCAGAGAAGGAAGCTGCCTCCTTCCTATTCTGGAAACACTAGGTCGTGAGGCCTAACCCACCAGAGATAGAGGACCCAAGAAAAATCACTGCTTCACCTTAGAACTCTAACTGAAAATGCCACAATGCTTCTCTATCTAACAAAAAGTGCCACACAACTGCCACTCTGCCTGCCCTTGAGCAGACAGAAACTCACAGGAGGTGCTTAGGATATAATACACTCCTCTAACCCATGTCCTAGAGTAAGTCCATCTAGTAGAGATCCCAAGCGGTATCTACATGTATATAAAGATTTCATCAGATAATTTATATTTGGATTTTACATTATGATCCCCTAATCCTACTGGAAGGTTAAAGAAAGGGTTTGGTATACAAAACAATAGGGATGTGAATCGTGTCCTCGATCGTCTTAACGATCGATTTCGGCTGGGAGGGGGAGGGAATCGTATTGTTGCCGTTTGGGGGGGTAAAATATTGTGAAAAATCGTGAAAAATCGTTAAAAAATCGAAAAATCGAAAAATCGAAAAACCGGCACATTAAAACCCCCTAAAACCCACCCCCGACCCTTTAAATTAAATCCCCCACCCCCAAATAACTTAAATAACCTGCGGGTCCAGCGGCGGTCCGGAACGGGCTCCTGCTCCTGCATCTTGTCGTCTTCGGCCGGCGCCATTTTCCAAAATGGCGCCGAAAAATGGCGGCGGCCATAGACGAAAAAGATTGGACGGCAGGAGGTCCTTCCGGACCCCCGCTGGACTTTTGGCAAGTCTCGTGGGGGTCAGGAGGCCCCCCACAAGCTGGCCAAAAGTTCCTGGAGGTCCAGCGGGGGTCAGGGAGCGATTTCCCGCCGCGAATCGTTTTCGTACGGAAAATGGCGCCGGCAGGAGATCGACTGCAGGAGGTCGTTCAGCGAGGGTTCCGGCGCCTCGCTGAACGACCTCCTGCAGTCGATCTCCTGCCGGCGCCATTTTCCGTACGAAAACGATTCGCGGCGGGAAATCGCTCCCTGACCCCCGCTGGACCTCCAGGAACTTTTGGCCAGCTTGTGGGGGGCCTCCTGACCCCCACGAGACTTGCCAAAAGTCCAGCGGGGGTCCGGAAGGACCTCCTGCCGTCCAATCTTTTTCGTCTATGGCCGCCGCCATTTTTCGGCGCCATTTTGGAAAATGGCGCCGGCCGAAGACGACAAGATGCAGGAGCAGGAGCCCGTTCCGGACCCCCGCTGGACCCGCAGGTTATTTAAGTTATTTGGGGGGGGTTCGGGAGGGTGGGGGATTTAATTTAAAGGGTCGGGGGTGGGTTTTAGGGGGTTTTAGTGTGCCGGCTCACGATTCTAACGATTTATAACGATAAATCGTTAGAATCTGTATTGTATTGTGTTCCATAACGGTTTAAGACGATATTAAAATTATCGGACGATAATTTTAATCGTCCTAAAACGATTCACATCCCTACAAAACAATTCATATCGCTGGTGTCCTCTCCTCCAGTGCCTCCTCCAAGGTGGTGCAGCATGGCAGTTACACGACACCTGCTGTTGTCATACCTGGAAAAGCTCCATGGTTTGATCTGGATTCTACAGGGTTGGAATTTAAACTCCAGGTGAGATCCTGGGGTCTCTGTGGCAGGCAGGACTGCAGCCTCTTGTGTTTTTTGGTACAGAAAGGTTTATATTGGCAGAAAATATCTGTCTTACAATACGTGTTGTCAATCACAAGACAGTAAATATCTGCTCATTTATATGGTTGGTAATACCACATCTTTGTTTTTTGCCTAGCTTGTGTCCTGAAGTTAGTGGTCAGTGATGAAATAATACTAGTTATTATGGAGATTCAAGTGTCTCATTTTAGTCTAATCAGCAGATCCAAAAACTTCAGTAAAGGATCAAAAACAATATGCGTCTCAGCAGCCTAATGACAGTAACCATCTGACAAAACCAGTGCGGAGACAGGATCTTTCCTGTTAAATTAAATTACATCTCAGGCATTGCCTGTGCTAGCTGTAACAAGATTGGGATTCCTTTCTATGCACTTTCCTGTTGATGTGAATTTCCAAGGACAGTTGAAGGAGTTTATAAGGTACGATAATGACGTGGTAGCAAAGGGCGAGTCAGGTTGCTATCTTATCATAGGAATTTAAAGTATTAAATAAAGCACATTAACCTTGTAACCATATCTAATATTATATGTCATTTGAATAGGGTACTTGAAGGGTATCAAAATTCATGTGAGTGCAATAAAAGATATCACAACTTAAAAACATTCTTGGGCAACCTAATCCTAACTCCTCCTATTGACAATGGGGGCACTGCAGGTTTGGCTCAGCTTCTTTGGCGACTGAACCCAACTCCTCTTTTGATGCACATTCCTCCAGTGATGTACAGTTATCCTTAGGGCATCTGATATCCTTAGCCACTACCACTACTACACTCAGCATCAGGGCTGGTGCTTCTATTAGGCAAAACAGGCGGCTGCCTAGAGCACCAAACTTTGGGGTGCAGAAAATCCTGCCATCACGAGGCGTAGAGGAGAGCTGTGTTCAGATCGAATACTGCTAAAGAAGGGAGACCTGTGCCGGAGCCACTACTACCTTTAAGAGGGAGTGCTGTGCTGGAGCTGCCACCAATAGGTAAGTTGGAGAGGGGGGTGCATGAGCAAAGGTTCGCCTAGGGTGCCAAATACTCTCGCACCGTCCCTGCCCAGCTTGCAGGCAGCACCTTGCAATTTTGGGTGCTGAGGCAGTCACTCTCCTTCCTATGGAGATGGGCAAGGGCGGGGAGTTGGGGGCAGATGGGAGTGATGATCTCAGATGCTGGTTCAAGGGATTAGAGAAACTCTGTCATACTGTAAATTCTGTCTGCTGATGTTTCTGCTTAGGACATTTCACTCCTAAGGCAGCCAGTAACCAGCATCTCTACCACCTCACCAGAAACAATGGATCTACATCTGACAGCTCTATGGCCTACTAATGTGATGCTCTAGGGAGAGATTTCCTGCCTTGTCTTGTTTAGCAGCTGCACTGTTCTGTAATGGATTAGAGCAGTGTAGTATAGGCATAGGCATTTATTTGAAACAAATGGGTACTCAGAAATGAAATGGAGCTCCAGCACTACTCTAACAGATGCAGCACTGGAAGCATAAGCTATAGTTTATGCTGGAGCGCTGGGAGCGAGTAAAGTGTATACATCGCTCACGGCAGGGGCTATTACTTTTTAGTTATCCAGTTACATGTAGCTGGATAACTTTAGGTAAACATATTTAGTGGGCATCTATCCTGTTGAATATAAAGGACAAGTTACCTGGCTAACTTTAGCTGGATAACTCATCCACTCATTGGTTTACTGAATATTGCCCCTCCCCCCCCCAAAAAAAGTATCTTACTTGGAAAAATCTGAATACATTTGAGGTTTCATTTGTCTGCTTTAGGAAAGCCATCAGCAGGGCCTGTAGAAGCACTAGGCGGGCTAGGCAACCACCTAGGGCGCTACCAGTTGGGGGTGGCATCGGCATGGTCTCTCCCTCTTCCCGCCCACGCGGCTGGAAAAGAACGTGCCACGGCGCGGTCCTGCATGGGCGGGAAGAGGGAGAGACCACGCCGATGCCAACGTAGGTGGGAAGAAGAGCGCATCCTTGTCGCAAGAAGATGCAGTACTGGCCCGTGCTGTGCACAACGAAGAGCAGGAAGAGCAGCAGCAGCTGACCAGCGTGGCCCCGCCCACTCAGGAAGCAGTAAAGTCGGCCCCAATTCCTGCTGGCTGTAGGAAGCTGCGCAGGAGGCAGAGAAGCGTCATCCCCAGCAGGCTTGAAGAAAGAAGAAGAGCACTATGGGCTGCAGGGGGCTGAAGGACGAGGCTGTTGCTGTTGGCCTTGTGCTGCCAGGGGAGGGGAAGAAAGTGAAAGGGCATGTTTTTTTGTGTGTGAATGTATGAGAGGGGATGCGTGTGCATGTATGAAAGACAAAGCATGTCTCTATGTATGTGTGCATTTATGAAAGAGAAAGCATGTCTGCATGTATGAGAGACAGGACATGTCTGTCCAAAAGTAATTCTGTTTCCTGAACTTCGGTATAAAAAAAAAGTTATAAATAAATAAATAAATAATAAATGTGTGTGCATGTATGAGCGCGGTCATGTCTCTGTGTGTGCATGTATGAGAGAGAGAGAATAAAGTTTATGAGCAACCTCCCCTCCCTTCTCTCCCTGCTAATCCACAACAATCTCAAGGCATCTGCAATTTTTTCATCTTTATTAATTTTAATTATTAAGAACATAAGAAATTGCCATGCTGGGTCAGACCAAGGGTCCATCAAGTGCAGCATCCTGTTTCCAACAGAGGCCAAACCAGGCCACAAGAACCTGGCAAGTACCCAAGCACTAAGAAGATCCCATGCTACTGATGCAATTAATAGCAGTGGCTATTCCCTAAATAAACTTGATTAATAGCCGTTAATGGATTTCTCCTCCAAGAACTTATCTAAACCTTTTTTGAATCCAGCTACACTAACTGCACTAATCATATCCTCTGGCAACAAATTCCAGAGCTTTATTGTGCGTTGAGTGAAAAAGAACTTTCTCCGATTAGTCTTAAATGTGCTACTTGCTAACTTCATGGAATGCCCCCTAGTGTAAATAACCAATTCACATCTACTCGTTCAAGACCTCTCATGATCTTAAAGACCTCTATCATATCCCCCTTCAGCCATCTCTTCTCCAAGCTGGATGCTGTCTGATGTTCTTAAATAGTTTATTGGTATTTTGAAACTTTCTATCACTTTTAAATTATTAGATAGTGTTCTATTTGTCAACTGTTATGAAATATGTATTCTTTTTCTTAGTATGATTTTACTCTATTGATAATTTATATTTCTTGATTTTATTGTTTATGTTAAATTATTATAAATGCATAATTTTATTTGTGTGCAGGGAGGGTATAACCAGGTGGGGGTGGGGTGAAGGTGTATAAGCAGCAGGCTGTAATTTCGCCGGGTGCCTAATAACCTTACACCAGCCCTGGCCATTGGTATCTGCAATCTCTTTTGTGCCATGAACTGTGCTGATTTTAGCAATCCTGTATAAGTTTTTCAGACCTTATGCACACAGTGCATGGCAAATTAGAGACTACGGATTCTGATGGCTCCCTTGAGGCAGACAAACAAAACATGAATTCATGACGAGATAGCTTACAGATGAGATTCTTGGGACTGCTTACAGATTATCTAAGTTCATGAGTCTTCTCAGTTTTTGAACTGTGCAAAAATAAATAGAACAATAATTGATATGGATAAGACTACCTCTGCACTGAACGGTTATATTTTCTTTTGAGCATGTGTTTGGCAAATAATCACTAAGGAATTTTTACATCTGTTAGGACCTATGATTACAACAGCTCTGTACACTAATTAGTTCAAGTGCTCAGTCGGACATATGATGGGCCAAGCAAAATCTGAAATTTTTCAAAGTATTAAATCAAGTTTTGGATATTTTTTTTGGTGTTTATTTTCTGGAATTTTGGGAGTTTTAGGTTTATTTGTCTATTTGTCTTTACACAAGCAATGACTATCCAGGTGTTGGTTTTGGCACACTGTCAATAAAACCTAGTCAGCAAGTAAGAGAAAGAGGCTTTTATTTAATGGAATTCTGTAATATCCTTAGTTGATTATTCAGTTTTGGAAAACTGCGATGCAGTAAGCATACTACTGCTACTACTTAACATTTCTATAGTGATACTCGATGTATGCAGCACTGCACAAACAATACATAAGAGACAGTCCCTGCTCAATAGAGCTTACAGTCTAATCAAGACAAACGTACAGGTCAAGAGAGTTGGGGAGTTACATATAGTAAGACAATGGTTAAAATTAGTTAGTTAATGAGGTTGAAGGCGGACAATCAGGTTTAAGATTGAAAAGCAGCCTCAAAAAGGCAGGATTTTAGATGGGATTTAGACAAGGCAAGAGAGGGAGCATGACGCACCAGCTCAGGAAGTCTATTCCAAGCACATGGTGCAGCCAGATGGAAAGCATGGAGTCGGGAATAATACAATACATTTTCACATTGTTGTATTTTTACTTTAAAAATAATGCCATTAACTTTACACAGTGGTGGCACGTCATCAGCCTATTTTTGTGGTAGTTTATGAGTGGCTATGAGCCTGAGTTACCGCTCGGGAGAAAGAAAGAAGCAAGGAAAAGGAATGGAATTTACGCAAACCACAGGTATATTTATGTACATAAGTGAATTCTATACTGAGGAGGAAGTATACTATTAATAGTAATATCAAAAGCATGATTCATATTTTCTTTTCTCCAGAACTAATTCTGAAATGTGGACCATAAATGGATTTGTGTTATAAAGCGGCTTGAAATTACTCACATCAGAGAGCCATTCATATCTGCCCATTAAATTTAAAACTGAGCAAGTTTAAGTGCCAAGGATTTTAGACATGATCAGAAAGGACTCGTTTTCCCACTATGTACTTTCATCCATAAATACAAATAAATTAGCTGCAAGTGCAAACAGCTTCCTGTCACTGCAGTCTTGGCCAGAAATTCTCCTTTCTTGTCCTACTGCAACTTTGTTTCCCCACTAAACCTCACTTAGAAGCCGATACAGTACTGCTCTTGGATACAGTGCCTGCTCTTGGACGCGCATTTTCCCTTACCCCTTATACAGTAAGGGGAGGAAAACGCGCGTCCAACCCGCGGCACCTAATAGCGCCCTCAACATGCAAATGCATGTTGATGGCCCTATCAGGTATGCGCGCGCGATTCAGAAATGTGGGGGAGGAGTTTGGCTTTCCAGGCTCGCTGGAACACCACGTCATGGAAAAGAAAAACTCCATTGCCACGTCTGACTATTTTCTCCTTAAACCTATAAAGAAAATGTTTGCTCCGACCGCCCCCAGCTAACAGGAAGTCAGCAGCCCCAGAATAGCTCATGACCTACTTGCATTTCTGTGGGTTTTCACACCTAGGTAGCTCAGTACCATTGCCTCATGACCAGCTAATGACCTCCTCCCTCCCTGCCTGAAGACTGACCGCTTGCACCTACTGCCCACTTGCACCCACGTAGTAAAAGGTCAGCATAAACACTGATGGTGGAAAACATTGTAGCAGGAAAATATGTGACGTATGTATCATAGGAAATGCTATGTGATCATTTTATAATAAAAGAGCAGCCTTCCCAAAAGCCGGGGAGAGCACGCTTCACCCTGAAGACCGGTCTGAGGTGTTTTCATTGCGACATGTGGTGAGCCCGACGTGATGTAAATCTTGATCCAAGGAGTGACCCGAGACGTGACAACTCCCTGCTCATTCGGCTGGACAGAAAGCCTAGATGCGCATCGTAAAACAGCAAAACTCGCTCCTGCAAACGTAAGTATTTTTTTCTCAGCGAGTTTGCTCCCTACAACAGACCCGTCGTAAGTATTTATTCAGCGAGTTTGTTCCCAAACATTCGTGAGTATGGGAGATAGCATTTCAATTCAGCATAGAAGTCATGTGGAAGAATTGAAAATATTAGTGAAGAATCATTATTTAGTCACCAAGGGAGAAAGGGTACATATCAAATTGGGGGATATGGAAAAATTGATGAAAGAAATAGTTTGTCGTTGTCCCTGGTACCCCGAATCAGGAACTCTAAATGTAGAAGATTGGATCCAGATAGGTAATAGTCTGCATACATATCCACGAGCTCCTTTAAAGCAGTTATTGCTCTGGAAAAAATGTACAGAGACTTTAGAACACATCAGGACTAAAAATCTCAAGCCACCACTTTTAGTTCATGCGTCCTTAGACACAGACAGTAAAGAAACAGACAGACTGTCCGTCAGCACAGCTAGTACACACACTCATCCCTTACCAGATTTGCAAAAACCCTCAGGAACAGCAACTTCGCTGTATCCTCAGCTTCCCATGCCAGAACCCATGACGCAGTCCATTCAGACTTCCCAGTTTGATTCAGAAAAACAGCTCCTAGGCACAATTGAACCACAACCTGGCCAGTGTGGTCCAGTTTGCAAAGAAAATCTTACAGGAGAAGAATTATTAGAAGGACTTCAAGTCTTTCTCAGTAGAGAAAGGACCAATGAACTAGGAAGGACAGAATATGAATCCATAGAACATCTGGGAACACACACTCACAAGACACAGTCCCCAACCACGGCTCCCGTGGTTTCCTCTGCGTTCATCTCAGAGAAAAAACCTCAGGAAACTAAAGACACTGAAATCAGAGAAGCTAGTCTCTCTCCGCCTTACCCTAAAGCTCTTTCACCTCCTAACCTGTCACCTAACCCTTGCCTCCAATCCATGCCTATTTTCCTTGAGAATAGTGAGGAAGGCACGGAGAGTAATGAGGAAATGGAAATAGTCATTGTACCTTCGCCTGTCGCTGGTCCTCCAGCAGCACAAGTTGCCAAATTAGAACGTTCATTTTTTTATGTCACCATTTGGGTTGATTCATTTCATGGATGGACGCTTGCCTTAAGCCCACAAAAAAGAGTTTGTCCTCTGGAAGGATCTCTGACAACAATTGAATTGAACACCGCCCGGAGTGCCGTACGCAGTAAAAATGCTCCCAGGTCTTCCAAGAAATTAGCCAGGTACTTGGGCCAGGTACTCCTAATATCGCAGCAGCGATATAAGCAAGAACGGTTCCAACGTGAGAGAAATGATTTAATAAGACAGTACAATGCTCTATTGGAAACCAGAATAAACAAAACATACGTATTTAAAGCACATTTCCCTACAGGAAATGATAGGGGCCCCTCGCACATCAAAAAAGATTCAATGTATGTTACAACTGTGTTGAAATTTGGCCAAGACACTGTAAATTTCATGTGAAATATTTTCCTTTTCACAAAGTTAAATCGGACCAAAATTTAAAATGACCTCGTGATTCTGAACCTTATATTTCATAGCTATTGATCACATTAATAGTGCACAGAATTAGTTTTTAGAATAAAGTAGATTAGGATAAAATCTGACTATTGATTCATTGAATGGAGTTTTTTCCTCTGTTTCTTTTTCTCTTGAGAAACACTGTTCCTCCCACACACTGTCTTTCTGTTGTTAACTCGTGTGGGGGAGGGAGAACTTTTGAAAATAAAAAAACTGAACTTAGTACTGCAGTTTATCTCTCTAATTTTGTATTTGTATATATCTGATACATTTCTTTACCTGTGCGCTGAAGCTCAGATCTTCTGCTGATCCAAATCTATTTTCCCTCAAGCTTCAAAACTAAAACTTTTTAATGCTTTCAAACTGTGTTCATACTGAATTGAGGTTACTGACAATCTGAAAGGACATTTTAACCACAGAGTTAAACTGTCTCTTAGGGAAGCAAAAGTTGCTTTACCGTAAAAGCACTGTTCTAGGAAACTGTTTCTGTCAGTTCAGTGCTGAGCAAAGAAAAAAAAAAAAGACAAAGAGGAAGTACGTTTTGTGGTGACAGGCACAGCACTGCTTATAGAAGTATTCTTGTCAGTAACTTGTGCGGCGAACGGAAATAAGAAAAAAACGGTTACTTTTGTTTAAATGGAGCATATTCAAGCTCTACTCATTTGATAATTAACTGATGTTTAAGTTCTAATTATTCTAATTACTTAGTATTGCACATTATACTTCAGCTCAGAATCTTATTGCTTAAATTTATTCTAGGTTAACATCTATAAAGTGATGATAGTGCATCCACTAGGAGGCACTGTGTTATTCTACCAAGTGTTACTACCAGATATACCATATTGTTTTTTTGTTATCTTAATAACTCTTTGAATACTAGTTTTATTTCAAGAAACTTCAGTTTTATTTTCTTTTTCTAAATTTTATTCAGAATTCTGAACCTTTATTTTTTACTCATGGAGGTTGCTACATCTAAACCAATCCCTCCCAAGTCTTTTCTTGCAAATCCAAATTGATTTTATTAAATGGTATAATAGAATTAATTCTCCAAGGTTCAAAATGTAACAATTTCACTTTAATCATTGCCTTAATAATTTTTTGCTGAGTGCTAGATTTTAATATTTTCCAGATTGACAGTCTTCCTGTCATGAGACATGTGAAGATGAACGCTTTACTTTGCAGCTTCTTTTAACAATTTTTTCAAACATGTCTTACACATCCTTTTGATTTTTGATCTTTGATCTAATTTATTTCTGTTACATCTTGCTATGACACTTAAGCTGATGCTTCATTGTTTTTACTCATAAAGTGGAAAAACATTATATAAGATTAGTAATAGTAGAATTATAGCCATAATGAAATGTCATTAATTAATCTGAATTTCAGTTTTTTCCCTATATTAGGTACCCGACGCTACAAGAAACACATATCACAATTTAAGCCTTGATGAATGAAAAATTGATACACCTTGCTGTAAGATTGACTATGACATCATTAAATTTTATTAATCTTGCTGCAGCAGTCAGCGCAAAAAGCAGAACTAGCTGCAGTCATTCTACCCTTGCAATTTTTATCAATGCTAATTTAAACATTATTTCTGATAGCCAGTATGTTTGTAATGTTGCTTCTTCTCTTCCTGGAGCATACACACAAACAAACAGAAAGCGGGAAATGCCATGCCATTGGACTTTGCCATTGGTTTTCCCCCCAAAACACTTTAAATCATCTAAATATATCAACTTCAAATCAGACCACAGTCGCGGATAATCATTATGGGACTAAAGTTAGTCACCCACAACCATCAGTTTTGTATTGCCTAATACTGTCTGGCATGGTCCCGTTCCTGGGCATGCTACTGTGCTTTCTTTCACAGGTCCAATTTGGGTGCCAAACCATTGTATGAAGCCGTGGAAAGATGGAAAGGTGTCCGGATCCACAAAACCCGATCCCAAACTTCTCCCTGAGCCTCCACAACCCACAGACGGTCAGAGACCGGACTCCCCGCAAAAAGCAGCCCCTGATGACCTGGAGATAGATCAAAGCCCTATCCCACCAATCTGCACAACTCCTGGAACAGCAAGGCTTTGAGAAAACTCCAGAGAACTTCTTATTAGCTGCCTTTTCTTGCCTGAATGCCAACTCATTAACAATTGTGTTCTGTATACTCATATTTAGCTTCATCTCTCCTGCCATTGCGATGTCTGAACAAGAACTATTGACAATCCAATATGTACATTACCGATGCACAGACTTTATCACAACTATTGAACAAACAGATTGCTGGGTTTGCATACACATGCCAACCCATTCCAGAGAAGGACTATTGATGCATGCAGTTCTTTCTAACCTATCAGGATGGACTTACACAAGGGTCTTTTATAAATTCACCAGTCAATTACACAGTAATGTATTTGAATAGTAGGGTACAAATTAATGCTGTTTTTGTTGGAATAAAATAATGACAGTATCACAGGGCTCAGGCTAGGGAAATACCCATATTGCAATCAAACATTCATTCTGCACCACATCATGTCTAGAAAATACTCCTTCCTTAAACCATCACTGAACACATGCACAATTTCACAATATCTCCTGGCTCCAAGTCTTAGAAAGACTATTCTCATTGCTGTATATATACATATCAGATTATAAAGCAAATCTCACACATACCATAGAGCAGATGGAGACCATGATTGCTGAGGCACCGCTCTCAAAGGAGACCACACTGATACCCTCCTGGGACTGGCTATAGTCCTGGCTTCCCAATATCGGTGGTATCACACGACTCCTTCCTGTTGCATTCCTTATAAAAGGCTTCCTTGTTTGGCTTGGTGCGTTCAGTACATTACCCCATCTCATATCCATTCTAAAACCTCAATTTCGGCCTGGATAAAGAGATGTTCTGTATGTTGCTTACAATTAAAATTAAAAAATAGAAAAAGACGAGATGTGGGGGAGGAGTTTGGCTTTCCAGGCTCGCTGGAACACCACGTCATGGAAAAGAAAAACTCCATTGCCACGTCTGACTATTTTCTCCTTAAACCTATAAAGAAAATGTTTGCTCCGACCGCCCCCAGCTAACAGGAAGTCAGCAGCCCCAGAATAGCTCATGACCTACTTGCATTTCTGTGGGTTTTCACACCTAGGTAGCTCAGTACCATTGCCTCATGACCAGCTAATGACCTCCTCCCTCCCTGCCTGAAGACTGACCGCTTGCACCTACTGCCCACTTGCACCCACGTAGTAAAAGGTCAGCATAAACACTGATGGTGGAAAACATTGTAGCAGGAAAATATGTGACGTATGTATCATAGGAAATGCTATGTGATCATTTTATAATAAAAGAGCAGCCTTCCCAAAAGCCGGGGAGAGCACGCTTCACCCTGAAGACCGGTCTGAGGTGTTTTCATTGCGACACAGAAAGAAAAATGTGCAGCCAAGCCGCACATTTTACTTTCAGAAATTAGCGCCGACCCAAAGGTCGGCGCTAATTTCTTCCGGCACCGGGAAAGTGCACAGAAAAGCAGTAAAAACTGCTTTTCTGTGCACCCTCCGACTTAATATCATGGCGATATTAAGTCGGAGGGTGCACAGAAGCCGATACAGTACTGCTCTTGGATACAGTGCCTGCTCTTGGACGCGCATTTTCCCTTACCCCTTATACAGTAAGGGGAGGAAAACGCGCGTCCAACCCGTGGCACCTAATAGCGCCCTCAACATGCAAATGCATGTTGATGGCCCTATCAGGTATGCGCGCGCGAGTCAGAAAGAAAAATGTGCAGCCAAGCCGCACATTTTACTTTCAGAAATTATTTTTTTTTTATATACTTTTTTAACTCTTCGGAACCTCCGACTTAATATCATGGCGATATTAAGTCGGAGGTTCCAAAGAGTTAAAAAAGTATTAAAAAAAAAATAAATTTGAATTCGGCCGGCAGCTGTCGGGCCGAAAACTGGACACTCAATTTTGCCGGCGTCCAGTTTCCGAGCCCGTGGCTGTCAGCGGGGTGGAGAACCGACACCGGCAAAATTGAGCGTTGGCTGTGAAAACTGCTGACAGCCACCGCTCCTGTCCAAAAAGAGGCGCTAGGGACGCGTCCCTAGCGCCTCTTTTTACCGCCGGGCCTAATTTAAATAAATTAACTTACTGTATCGCGCGCACAGGAGAGTGTCTTGTGCGCGCGCCGGGAGAGCGGGCGCTCGCCCGCTCTCCCGCGTTTTTACTGTATCGGCCTGTTAAAGAGGCAGCCAATGCCCTATTCCCTATTCAACTTTCCTGTCTTGTCTGTGGCAAATGACGGAAAGCATTGTCAGTGTCAGTATGTCCTACTGCCCCACAGGACAAAACTCGTAAATGCTGCAGATTCAGGGCCTGCTTTCCTAAGCATTTTCCAAAATAAACAGGAGAAAGGCCCTCAGTCAATTAATCATCATCATCATCATCATCTTTTATTTAAGACACTCTTTTCCACCAAGAGAGTACAAAGCTAGTTACAATTAATTAATAATCATATACATTGTATCAGCTTGGGCAGTAAGAGAAATAACATAATAATTTAGTTAGAACTTGAATATAGATTCTGGGAGGGCCATAGTGTGCCCTGATGTGGTAGGAAGAGGGAGGGGTGTAAGGAGGGCTAGGGTTTGTGACTAGCTTAATGGTTCTGAATGGTTTGTTTATGTTAATGGATGGGGCCAAAAGCTGCCTCAAAGAGCCAAGTTTTTATCAGTTTCCTAAAGGATAGGCGGTCAGCATAACTGGGAACTCTCTGGGTTTGGCCCAGAGACCCTGGAATTCTGCAGGAATTGCTGAGTCTCCGGGCCAACATCCGAAAACTCCGGGTGCTCCTTCCTGTAGAAGCGGGTCCTGGAAAAAGACTGAAGGAGCCGTGCATTCAGGAAGTAAGAGCCGCATCTGCCTGCGCATGCAGGAAGTAAGAGGCACATTGGTCCTATGCAGGCAGGAGGTAAAGCGCGTCGGTTCTCCATAGGCGGGAAGTAAAAGGCACATCGGCCTTGATTTTTTAGTGATTGCCATATGCTATCTTTGGGAATGTGCATTTTCTCTTAGATATGAAGTATGAATTAGCCATGCTGTCTGGGATGTCCTCTGTGCCACTAGGTGGCAGAGCTCTCAAAGCTGAAAACTGATCTTTGACAGTGAGGTGCGCCTGCTTGCTTGATCCCGCGCTGCCTCAAGTCTCCTCAGTCTGTTTTTTTCCACACGACTGAGTCCGCGGAGCTCTCTCTTTCTCCTCACGTTTTTCTGATTAAAATTAAAAAAAAAAAAAAAGAACAAATTCCTTGGACATAGAAGAGCTGCCCTTAGAAGAAGTGAATAAATCTTCTCTGGGCACCCTCTCTCCCCTCTCCAGTCATCAGTGGCCTTCATATCTTGCCTTCTCGATGGACTTCCGGTTTATCCCGGGCTGGCACTGAGGAGAGCTCTGGGGGTGGCGCAACGTCTTGACTTAGTGGACTCACCAGGGCACATCGAAGCGCCGACACATTTTCAGCACTGATACATCGGTTGACTCACCGATGCGCCCGCTGGTGCTCCAAAGAATCAACTTGTCCGCCGGCACAGATCTCGCGAGGCATACACACAGGAACCAGCATGCTGAAGCATCGAAACAGGAGCCGAGGCATCGACACATGTGCCAAAGTGGCCGCAAGCGCCCCAAAGCAACAATGCATGCATGTTGACGTCGAAACATCGAAGTGAGCACGCTGATGCACTGACGTGTGCGTGGCAGTGCTGAGGCTCTGAATTGGGTGTGGGCGCCACAAGCACCAACACGTGCGGGGGGACTGAAGCACTAAATTGGGCGCGGGCGCACCGAAGCCCCGACGTATGCTCGGGTTTGCCAAGGCACCGAGGCCTCTGCTGGCGAGCTGAGGCACAACCGCATTTGCAGACTGGCCGGCATGCTTGCACCGGCACTGACATGTTCATAGGCAATAGGATGCATCCACCGAAGTGCCAGCATGCCGCCGCGTCCGCCGGCTACCTAGACAATCAACGGTGCACTGATGCGGGACTGGCCAGCGTCGACCGGTCGGCCCTACATTGCAATGCCAGTGCGCATGCCATTGGATGACTGAGGGGCTCGCTGCCAACATTACTGCATTGTGAGCAATGACTCTGGACTGCACAGGGATAATGGGTCAGGGCATGGGTGCCCGCGGATCCTTCTTCCAGTGGATTGGTAAAAAAAAAAAAAAAAAAAAGAAGAGAGAAGGCATCCATCTTCTTCTTCGGACACCGACAAGATTCAAGGCTCAGGAACTCTTCCATGAGGACATGCTTAGCCTTCGGGACATCCTGAGCCAGATTAATGCATGGCAACTTTCAGCTGGCGTCGTTGCACCCGATGGGCACTGCAGCTTGGCCATGGTACTACATTCAACGGATGTTTCCAACTACCAGGGCTCTTGCAACTTGTAGAGTTTGTGGAGTGCCAACTTCAGTGGCCACCTGACAGGTCTTGGTCACCCTGCGGTTGCAATCTGGCAGCCTTCTGTGGCTGCTGGCTCCCCTTCACTGTTTTCCCATACAGGATCTTCTCCGGGCACCCCTATCCATGGGGCTGCTTTTCCATGGAGTGCTCCTCACACCCTACTTCACTGCAGTGTGACCGATCTCTCCTTTGAGGGATCCATCTCATTGACTTCCAGAGAGAAGAGGGACATAGCCTCGAAGTGGGAACTCATCGAGTCCATGACCCACTCAAAAGATGTTTGGAATCCTCCAATGTATTCCCAACACCCCAGCATTGCCTACTATAAAAACCAAGCCCGGGGCATCCTCCTCTTGAGGATGGCTGGCTTCCTATCAAGGTCATCTCAAAAAAGAAAAATGTGGGTCAACAACGTACAAAATATAGCCTTTATCCAGTACTCCCTGCAGGGGAAGTATATGTCTCGGCCTTTTCAATGGAAGGGCACTCCATTACACAGTAGGGCATATGACATGGAGAACCACATAGTTTGTGTGGTGCAGTCCACACATGTCTCCAGTCTCTGAAGCCTCTGTCTCATGACACTCGATTTTTTGAGCACTACATGTCATAGCCGAAACTTCACAATACCTTCTTCAATTATATGAAGATTTAGGTGTTTCAGAGAAATCCATCGCCAACACCATGGCCACTGGCCGCTGACCTTCCTTACGGACGAGCACAGCCGTGCTATTAAATGAGGGATCCATCCTTGTCTTCCCGACCTTCTTATTGGTGACAAGCTGGTGAAAACAATCGGGTCTGTAGTGTAAAGTAACACCTAGTGATCAGAACGATGAACCCTGAGCCAAGAAACCCAAGTTTCAGTCCCCACTCAGAAATTACCAAAGGCAAATTGCCTCTCCCTCGGGAAAGTTACATGCGGTGAACAACCTTTCTCACCTATGGAAATGGAAAGTAAAGGTCATGTCGCTGTCCGTGGATGATTCATCAAAATCATATTACCGGATGACTTTCTATCTATATCGTCTTTACCAGCCATATTGGTTTTACTGACCCACTGGTGTTGATTTCAACCTTCACATTCACAGGGGAAGCGGTGGCGTTCTTGAGCCCCCTGCCAGCCTCCACGAGCCATCAAATTTTCTAGGGCTCCCTATTCTCACCACCTTTCATAAGAAGCAGGCACTCCCACTTCATTCTATCCCAGGGCACAGTTCAATCGACCTTTACTCTCGGTGTTATAGTGAGGTACACTCTCTCAGCTTCT